>NW_021703774.1:61913021-61946019 GCF_005190385.1 Monodon monoceros | reverse complement strand
CCTCCTCCTCCTCCCCCTCCCCCTCCCTCTTCACCCTCCTCCTCCCCTTTCCTCCTCCTCCCTTACATGGATGGCTCCCTCTGGCATTCAGATCTCAGCCCCAATAGGCCCCCTGATCACCCACCCTAAAGTACCCATCTGGTCACTCTATACATCACCCTACATAGCACTGTTTTTCTTATTTGCATCTTTATTCCTGGTTTGTCTCCTCCAGCTCTAATGTAACTCAATGAACAGAGATATCACATCTGAGTAGCCAGAACAGAGCCCAGCATGTAGCAGGTTCTCAGAACATTTTCAAATGTATGGCTCTTCTAACCAACAAAATATACACAAACACATATTCATGGTCACAGACGATTAGGTAGAATTTTCTCATCATTCTCTTTGTCCACAAGATATTACACACCACAAGCCCATGCTTACTTTATGTCTAATATCCTTTTGTTGCCAGGAGGCAGAAGAAAGAAATTGCTGAATAATTATTGCCTCAATTGGCAGGAAGGAAAAGACCAAATTCGCTCCCCCTCACCCCAACCTCCATCACGACAAACTATCTCTATGGTCCATCTGAACACCAGTATTTAAGGAACAGTTTTGAGATCGAAAGACCTAAGTTTGAATCAAGGGCTCAGCCACTCACTACACAGGGGATGCCAAACACCCGTCCCCCTCTCTGGCCTTTGTTTTTTTCTCATCTGGTGGATGAACATACTACCAGCCCTGCCTACCTGAAAGGGTTGTAATGAGGAACAATGAAATATATAAAATCACTTTGCACACTGCAAAGTATAAGCTATAAATGTAGGGATTATTGGCATTATTGAGATAAATGGAATTTTCAATGACTGCAAAGATCTACTTGATTATTGATTTCATTTGATACCATCGATCACCTTGGCTCAGGGTGTGTGTGTGTGTCAGGATGGGAGAGAAAGAAGGGCTGCTAACCATGAATTTTAAAGAACGCATCCCAACAACAAACACGGAAGGCTCATTCTGGGAGTCAAAGCTAATATTAAGAGCCAGGAGCCGGCAGGCGGAGGAGGTCAGAGTTAATTACAGCCGGCGGCATTTTACATGGTGCCTACTCAGGCCCCCTCCAGTGGGAACATCACATTCTAAATCCGAGCTGGCTGATATTAGCTAGCACTGATTAGAATATGCCCACAGGGCCTCTTAAACTTTCCTCCTCTTTTAAAGCGTTTGTTTTCAGCAAGAATTATGGGCACCTCTGCTGAGCGCAAGCAGGTTTGCCAGAGCAGGCAAGTCCTTCCCTTTATAAAGCCTTGGCCGCACGGTGCCCGCCTGGGCACCCGGGTGGGAAGAAAGGCAGGCTCCATCTGGGTGATCTTCCTTCCCACAGAGAAGAGCGTGTAGGGACCTGGCAGAAAGTGTTCAGATTTCTGACCGGTGGCCTGCAATGGCCCCCAGCACCACGAGCTACCGAAGGGGGTAAACACCCATGGCCTTCAGGAGAACCAGAGGGTCTCAGTCTCTCCATCTGTGAAATGGGTTGACAGGAAAAATGGAAGTTGACCTTGCCAAGCTCTGACAGGTAAGAAGGGCTTGCTGTTTGGAAGAATGTCCTTTTAACCTTAGCCACACACCCAGAGTACTCTTCTTAAAAAGAATAAATGTATTTCTCAGATTTAAATGTTCATGTGAAATGCGCAGCAGGATCTCCAGCCAGGATGCAGGGATCCAGTAAGGAAAATGAAAGAATTCTCATCTCCACTTCACAGTTATGGCCCATCCCACACCTGGAAGGAAATCCTCAGGGAGAGAAAGTTCTGCAAGAACTCTATTCCCTATTTACTACCCAAGCTGAGTGAGTCTGGACCTGTGGGATGAGGTCCCTCTGTAAAATGAGATGTGGATGAGATAGCATGTCACATTCCTTCCAGTCCAAACACTATCACTCTATAATTCTTCTTGTCCCTTCCCATGACATCCACAAAACCAGGGACCATTCTGAAAAGAAATAAGGGACAGCTCTGAGATGCCGCAGGCCTTTTCTGCTCAAGAGCTGCTCTGTGTCTCAGGGCTGCCAGGGAGGATAGTCTTCTTGCCCAGAAGACAAGAGAAGGCTGAAATCTCCAAGGTGAATGCATGCATATGGGCTTCCCCATGAAGGATTAGTAAGGAGCCCGTGAGGACCAGCTGTTCAGCATCTCCATCCAGGACCAAATGAAAGGGAACGGGCTCCGCCTGACGGGCTGGGCTTAGGCTGCAAGTAGGGAAGTGTTTCTAGCCAGGACGGGTTGTTAAACACGGCAACGCGTTACTAACAGAAGCGTTGTAAGCTTCTTTTTCAAACTCCTCCTCTGGCCTGATGGGCCCTTGTATGTCTGAGGTGGCTCAGTAGTCTGGAGTGAAACTGGGAGGAAGGGCAGGGGCTATGCGATGTCCCACCTTTGCCAGCCATGCGATGCTCTCTGGAGTCCGTCAGAGGGTGACTAGCTGATTAGAGAAATGGCAGCCCCTCTCCTTGGCCAGTTAAAAAAAAAACGAAAACAGGACTTATACAGACTCAAAGGCTCAGTCCAAGAGGAGGCAGGACCCCTGAGCAGTCGCTGTGCAGAGGGAGGTGAGGTTGGCAGCAGGGCTGTTGTCTCAAGTCCAGGGGGTTGAGTTGACCCCTCCCATCACCACTTTCACTACTTCTGTGACTATGGACAAACTACCTAAAACCCCCGAACCTTAATATCCTCATCTATAAAATTAGGTTCAATAATTCCCACCCTGGAAGGTTCTTGTATTAGATGAGTTAACTTATGTAAAGCACCCGTTACGTGGACACTGAGTAAATATGTGTCCTTCTTTTCCTCCTGGCAGGCTCTGGATCTGTGCAGGAAGTGCCCTGATGGACCTCAGAGGTCACACCAGGAAGACAGGAGCCAGGGAAGCGCCAGGGTGGGTCGACCTGCCAGTTCCTTTGACTCATTTCGTGAAGGACCCTCAACAGGTCTAAATTACCCCAACGCCGTGCACCTGGGCGATGGAAGCACACAGCTTCAAAAACCAGAATCTGAGGATTCCACACTCGGCTTTGCCTTGATCAAGTTCCCTTGGCTTCTCTGTGCCTCAGTTTCCCTTGATTCAGTAAAGATGCAACGAGAGTACCTAGGGTGGAGGGGAGAGTACCCACCATGTACCAGGCGCTAAACTTAGCACTTTCCATACTTTCCTTTAATCCTCAAGAATCCTGCAGGGTTATCACTGTAGAGTCATTTTACAGGTAAGGAGACTGAGGTTTACAAAAGCACATTGCCAGAGACCAAAACAGATCACGTGTGGCACCAGGATTCAACTGCAGCCTATCCAGCTCTGAAGACAGCCCCTTTTGCATTTTTAAATACCTCTAAGAGGTGTTCTGAGCATTTGCAAGATTGTGTCTACAAAGAATATTTGACGCTGGAAGGGAACCATTCATTTCTCCCTGGGGCCTGAAGCACTGAAGTCCTTCTCACTCCACTCCCAGTAGGTAAATTGGAGTATGGACTACCCCTCTCCTTAAAGAGAGAAGCCCAAATTCAGAAACTAATTTGCCAAAAATGAGGCAGTGACAAGATTTAGTTGGAACTGGGCCCTCAGTGAGTTACGTCTGATAACTCTTTTGTTCCTTTGCGTTCTAGAGCTCTGGTAGACTCCAGTTATTTGTCCAGGAAGAGTGAAGCTGGGTCTTCCCACCCAGGTCTCCCGTCCTAAAATTCTAGACGCTAACAGTATTGTTTCCTCCACCTCCCAGGCAACACCTCCTCCTGAGTCTTGAAAATACAAGAGTCTTGTTGAGGAATACTCTATTCCCAACAAATCTATAGAAGTCAATTAGGGAAAAGTTATCCACGTTCTTGGTTCTACTAAACAACAACAAACAAGTAACAATAACAACAAACCAACTGACCACTAAATTCCTCTAAAACCTCTTTTATTTCAAATATCTGACGTAGAGCCAATTTCCCAAGAATGCCACTGTTGTGTAAATCGAGGCATGCCTGTCCTGAGAATGAACTCCCAGCCAGGGTCCCTTGTTTGGTTGTATAGCCATAGAGCCAGACTGAGTTATTCATTAACTTCCTGTATGAAAACCGAATAATAAAACTGAAGTGTGTTAAACAAATACAGATGAGGGGGTTTAAATCACCTCCAAGTCACTAGGCTTAAAACCGCTGTCATTTCCCCTGGAACAAATACGCTCTAGCACCACATTAGTAAATGGAGATAACAATATTTATGCCCATCCCAGGCTGGGGCCTGGGTGGACAGCTCTCCCGGGCCGGGCCAACACAGAGGAAGAATTGACAGGCACTGGGGGAATGGGTAGGTGGTCCCCACCCCCCGAATCCCCTTCCAGTCCTGTGATTCCAAAATATGCTCAGAGGTGAGGGGCAGAAAGGTGTCTTGGAATGAGCAGTGCCTGTCGTGTGTTAGAGCCAGAAACGTTTCTGTGACTAGCCGTGGGAGTCAAAGCCTTCACCCCTTTGTAACAACCACTTAGCTCTTATTTCTCCCCAGGGATTTATGTGTGAGCGAACAGCAGGCAGCTGCCACCGGGAACTACAAGGCAATGGGACGCCTGCAGGAGGAAAGGCCCTCCTGGGCTGCTGCTGCAAGCAGCCAAGATGCGGTTGGATTCCATCTCTGGTGGGATCCCATGTCTCCTAGGTTACAGCTGAGGACTGTGTTTTCCTTTATTACAACACAAAATGTGTGTTCTCCAGGGACTGTTCAAACATCTGTACGAGGTACACCGTGCCTGCGTGTGTGTGTGTGTGTGTGTGCGTTTGCGCGCGCTCACACACGCTCAGACAGCAGCGGCAGTCATGACCCAGCTCTTCAAATAAACCTCTCCAGATATTTAAAATTCATGGGGCCTCAGTGCTGGCCCAGCAGCCGGTCTGCTACAGATGTGCAGTGGTGCAGTCTCAGAACTCTAATTAAAATAGAGGAAGTGATCTCTTCCTCAAATTTCCTTTAGCTTTAACTCCATAAAAATCACTAAGTAATATCCGATTGGCAGAGTGAATCATAGGAGCTGGCAGCTGGGCCAAGTGGACAGAGCAAACAGACCTCTGGCCCCCTGCAGGGGGTGTCTTTCAAAACACCCACACCAGAGACTCTGGCCTCCTTGCCCTGTGCCTTCATCTAATCTTTTGTGGTTACATTTATGAAGTTATGATTATGTGTCCATCTGGAGTTAGGGGAGGGGTACTGTTGATACACCTTAAACACCACGGACCCAAAGTCCCTGAAAAGTGTGGTCGACTACTTTTCTCTGATCGTTGATGGAAAACGAGAGCCAGCAGCCCTGATATTTATACAAACAAAACGGCACTGCGGATCGAGTTGTCCCCAGATGGGATCCTAGGGCTGATGAGCATGCTAACACATATTTGGGGCCATTGGGCACCCAAGCCCGGCCAAAGAGTCAGATGCAAAGTGCCCCAGGCACTGATGTGGGATGAACTGGAAATGCCTTCTGAAGAAATGTCACTAAGTTTCCCTAGCCTCAAAGCTCACCGACCGTTTCTCCCATCACACATTTTAAGTGATTCAATATATAAAAGTGTTCCTGTTTCCAATGTCCAGAATCTCAGGACCAACAATCCATGCATATGTCATTAGGTGCACACAGTCACAAATTACTGCTTGGGCTGGTGACGTGCCACACGGTAAAAGCAGCGCTGGGTGTGGGTCAGAGGGCTGAGTCTGGGTGGAGGACCAGCCACTCTGCATCATCTAACTTCTCCTTGGCCTCATAATTCATCTGGAAAAAGAGGACAGCACCCACCCTGCCTGCCTCAGAGGGCCGCGGTGGAGGTTAAATTTTATAGGAGTACTTGGCAGACTCAAAGCCTCCCTTACGAGTCCTCGGGAGGATAAGCCAGATTCTATGACGAGCCTGGTCTCGGCCATTTCAACCCTGGCTGTAGATTAGAATTACTTGAGGAACTTTTAAAAAAATAACAAAGCATAGGCCCCATGGCCAGGGGTTCAAATTTAATTGTGCTAATGTGCAACTGGGGGTGAAAACCACCAGGCTGCTGGAATGGAAACTGAAGTAAGTGACAGATCTGGGTCTCCCTTGCAGTAAACATGTACAGTACTTGGACCAGATACATCAAGCCCTCAGTTTATGTATCAGTTAAATGGGCATCCTAATACCTGCATCTAGATTCATGTCATTGATGTTTACTGAATACTTACTATACTCATTTCCTATGGCCACTGTGAAAAATTAGCACAAACTTGATGACTTAAAACAGCAGAAATTTATTCTCACGTAGTTCTAGAGGCCAGAAGTATGAAATCTGTTTCACTAGGCTGAAATGAAGGTATCAGCAGAGCCACACTGCCTCCAGAGACTCAAGGGAAAAAGCTTCTTCTAGCTCTGGTGGTTACTGACATTCCTTGGCTTATGGCTGCATTACTCCAATCTCTGCCTCTGTCTTCACATCATCTGTGTGTGGGGGGTGTGTGTGTGTGTGTGTGTGATCTCCTTCCGTCTCTTTTTTTAAATTTTTATTTATTTGTTTTATTTTTGGCTGTGTTGGGTCTTCGTTGCTACACGTGGGCTTTCTCTAGTTGCAGCAAGCGGGGGCTACTCTTTGTTGCGGTGCGCGGGCTTCTCATTGCGGTGGCTTCTCTTGCGGAGCACAGGCTCTAGGCGTGTGGGCTTTAGTAGCTGTAGCAAGCTGGCTCCGTAGTTGTGGCTCGCGGGCTCTAGAACGCAGGCTCAGTAGTTGTGGCGCACGGGCTTGGTTGCTCCGTGGCATGTGGGATCTCCCCGGTCCAGGGCTCGAACTCATGTCCCCTGCACTGGCAGGTGGATTCTTAACCACTGCGCCACCAGGGAAGCCCTCTCGCTGTCTCTTATGAGGACACTTGTGATGGCATTTAGGGTCCATCTGGATAATCCAGGATAATCTCCTCATCTCAGATCCTTATCTTAAATCACATCTGCAAAGACCCTTTTTCCATATAAGATCACACTGGCGGGTTGCAAGGTTTAGGACCTGACGTGTTTGTGGGGACATCTTCAGCCCACTACACCTACTATGGGTCAGACATTGTGCTAGGTGCTGAGAACACAGCAGACAACAAAAGCCTCTCAAGGAGTGTTAAGGATTACAGACTCTCAGACTTAAGAGACGTTAGAGCAGAGATCCTCAAAGTGTGGTCCCCAGCCCATCAGCATCACCTGGGAACTTGTTAGAAAACTAAATTCTTGCCCTTTCCTCTCTTCTGAATAAGAAACTCAGGGGTGAAGCCCAGCAATCCATGTTTTGTCAAGCCTGTTTTAACAAGGTGATTCTGATGCATGGTAATACCTGAGAACCACTGGACTAAAGGTTATGGGGTTCCTTTATTCTAGCCTTCTTTTTCCAATATCTCTGCTAAATTTATAACCAGCTTCTGCTTAAATACCACCACTTTAACTGCATCTCATGGGAAGATTTCCAGGGCTCCTGCTGACAGACGCCGTATGGCTGGATGGAGGCTGGTTGCACTGAGGTTTTTGACTTCTATAGTAGAGGGTTGGAGGCTGGCAAAGGGCACTCTTACCCAGATCAGATGATGACCAGGACTCCTTGCTTACCTTACCTTTTGTGATAGAAACAGCTAGCAAAATTCATAAAAATCTACAATAATTAAGAAAGTGTGGCATTAGCACAGAGTTGGAAAAATAGAAAAATGAACAAAAAAGTCTCAAAAATAGACCAATGTCGACATTGGGACGTTATATGTGATAGAAAGAGCAATGCAAATCAGTGAGGAAAGACTAGATGGACTAAATATTCAAAAATAAATTCCAGATGAATTAAAGACATACATAATAAATGTGAAAAAGGAAAATGTTTTTAAAAGAAACCATTATTTAAAATACACAAATTCAGTGCAGCATGACGTTCCCTGCGGTACTGTAGTAAGCAGGATTCCACAAGAGATCGGTTAAGAATCTGCCTGCCAATGCAGGGGACACAGGTTCAAGCCCTGGTCTGGGAAGATCCCACATGCCGCGGAGCTGCTAGGACCGTGAGCCACAACTACTGAGCCTGTGTGTCTGGAGCCTGTGCTCCGCAACGGGAGAGGCCCGCGCACTGTGATGAAGAATGGCCCCCACTCGCCGCAACTGGAGAAAGCCCTCACACAGAAACGAAGACCCAACACAGCCAAAAAATAAATAAATAAAATAATATTAGATAAAGTAAAAAAAAAAAAATACACAAATTCATTATGGATCAAACAGAAAAATAAACTCTTAGAAAACAAAAAAAAAAAACCCTACCATTTCATATAACTGTCCATTCCATTGCTCACAGTTAAAATGGTTAGAAACGGTTTAAAGTTACTAATACAAGATCTAAGAATTTTATTATCGTTCCCCTACACACTCCAGACGTTGCTAATACTCTCCATCTTAGCAATAACTCCAATTTACACAGCCCCATGCTTGAGTAACCCAGCAGCCAGCTACTGCTCAATGCCAACGTCTGGTCTACAGCACGGTCCTAGGCACTGATGGAGATATAATGCACAGGTGGTGGCTTTAAAGATGTGACCATCAGCATGGAGAAACCGATCAAAGGTACGTGAAACACTGATGTAAAGTAGTAGCAGATCTCTGTCCCTAGCTTAGAGGTGAAGAGGAGGGTTCAGGGCCTGGGCTTGCCTCTTTCCATGTATGTG
This sequence comes from Monodon monoceros, assembly GCF_005190385.1. NCBI lineage: Eukaryota > Metazoa > Chordata > Mammalia > Artiodactyla > Monodontidae > Monodon > Monodon monoceros. The sequence goes on along the minus strand of NW_021703774.1, from coordinate 61,937,325 downwards.
ATGTACCAGCTGACTGAGTCTGGGCCCATCACTCATTTAAAAAATGAGGCAAGTGAACTGGACAATATCTAATCGTCTATGACTTTTAGTGTGGCCAAGTGTGCTTCTCTTATTATTATTAAACATAATGATGATGCCTAATCCTGAATGCTTACTTGCGGCAAGTACTGTTTTAAACATTTTGGTCTTCATTTCAACCCCACAAGGTCAGTTCTGTCATCATCTCCATTTTATACATGAGAAACTGGCTAGAGAGGAGAAATAACTTTCCTAATATCACACAGCTAGTAAGTGGTGGAACTGGGATTTGAACCTGTACTCCCAACCACTCTTCTGTACGGCTGCTCACAGCTGACTAAGATGGGCAGGGATGCCTTGCAAAGGCAGTCACACTTCCTTTTGGCTTTGAAAGACAACCAACATAAACCAACTATAAAAAGCAGGATTTGGCATCATGTTTCTGCAGGATTCTGGGGGTTTTCTTTTCTTTTTCTTTTTTAAAAATAGATCTTTATTGGAGTATAATTGCTTCACAATACTGTGTTAGTTTCTGTTGTACAACAAAGTGAATCAGCCATGTGCACACATATGTCCCTATATCCCCCCCCTTGAGCCTCCCTCCCACCCTCCCTATCCCTCCCCTCTAGGTCATCGCAAAGCACTGAGCTGATCTCCCTGTGCTATGCGGCTGCTTCCCACTAGCTAATTATTTTACATTCGGTAGTGTATATATGTCAATGCCACACTCTCTTCGCCCCAGCTTCCCCATCCCACCCCATGTCCTCAGGTCCATTCTCTATATCTGTATCTTTATTCCTGCCCTGCCACTAGGTTCATCGGTACCTTTTTTTTTTTTTTTTTTAGATTCCATATATATGCGTTAGCATACGGTAGTTATTTTTCTCTTTCTCTTTCTGACTTACTTCACTCTGTATGACAGACCCTAGGTCCATCCACCTCACTACAAATAACCCAATTTCGTTTCTTTTTATGGCTGAGTAATATTCCATCGTATATATGTGCCACATCTTCTTTATCCATTCATCTGTCGATGGACATATAGGTTGGTTCCATGTCCTGGCTATTGTAAACAGTGCTGCAATGAACACTGTGGAGTGAATCAAAATGAGCACAGCTACCGGAAACATCTCTCTCACAGCAGCTCTAAATCATAGTTGCCCATTCTGGAAACATTGTTTTCATATTGACATATATACACTACCATGTGTAAAACAGATAGCTACTGGGAGCCTGCTGTATAGCACCGGGAGCCCAGCTCGCTGCTCTGTGATGACCTAGATGGGTGGGCTGGCAGGGGTTGGGAGGAAGGTCCAAGAGGGAGGGGATATATGTATACATATAACTGATTCAATTTGTTGTACAGCAGAAACTAACACAACATTGTAAAGCAACTATACTCCAATACAAATAAAAATTAAAAATAAATCAAAGCTCTGAGAACCGCACTGAGGGGTCTGTGTTAAAAGTTGGAAGCCAGGCTCAGGAAAGTGAATCAGCGGTAGGATTAGTTGTTATACACCAAAAGGCAGAGAGGGAAGTAAAAGACAGGTTAGACAAGTGAGGGGGTTCTAAGGCCCATACAGAGTAGAGCAGGCAGCCTCTCACCTGGAAGGCCACCTGTGCAGCAGGAGTACTCAGACTGTGGCATCAATCCACACCTACCAGATAACAGGTCTGATTGATTTGTACTTTAAAAAACACCTGGTGATGAAAATCATTCCCCTTTATTTCTTCTAGATATATAATCATTCGTTTGCTCATTCCCTCAAAATGTGTGCAAACTGTTGGTTCTCAGAGATGAACAAGACCCAGGAACTTACACAGACAAGCAAATACAACCCAGGGATAGAGATGACCCTCTACACCAGCCTGGTGTCTTGGGATTTACGCCCTTTTCACACTCATTGGCAATATCAAAAACACTTATTGGGTCAAAGCTATATGCAGATGTCCTCAGGGGAACAAAGGGCTTAAAGAAGCGTCCATTTAACCAATTAGAGTTCCACTTAGCCAATTTCTATTGAGTTTTATTTTTTTCAGGGGCCATACAGACAGCGCATGATTAATTAGCATCGGATTAATGTGTAGGCGTTTAAAAGAACTTCACACTCAATATTTGGTCCTCTGAACCCTCTGAACAAGGAGGCATGATCACCCATGTTTCAATGTGGGCAAGTCACATCACCACGCCTAACCCAGCTGTCTCATCTGTAAAATAAGAGATGTGGGCTGAAGATCAGTAAGACCTTTTCCAGCTCTAAAAGGCTATGATTCTCAACATCAGCGCTAAGACTCAGAGAGAGGAAATGACCTGAAGAATGGTCCACCCCATAGTGATCAGTAATGAATGTTGAGCACGCGCTATGCACTAGACACGAAGCTAAGTGCCATACAAGGGTTTTCTTGTTGGTCTTCACTACAGCCCTGCAAGTGAAATGGGCACTAATGTTAGACCCTTATTCTATAAATGAGGGAACTGTGACACAGAGTGCTTACACACCCTGTGCAAGATAACACAGCTGGAAGCAGAGGCACCAAGTGGAAACACAATCAAGTCTGAACCTAGCGACCAAGTTCCTACCCACCACACTGTCTGGCCCACCCAGCAAGGGAAGTGGCCATGATGACACAGAACACAAACCCAGATCTTCTAGTTACAAACCCAGGCTCTTTCAGCTGAACCTCGGCAAACACCTCAGTATTCTGGGGTGCTTGTGACTCCAACTGCAGCACTAACTCAACAATGCTTGAGGGTAAATTACAAGTAAAGAGTCAGTACAACGAGTTAACCTGATGATAAATCTCAATGGGGTAATGTCGAGGGCTGGTCCTGGTTGGTCAGGGTTGGCCAGGGTGCAGGGAAACAAGCACCCTTAGCTACTGCTGGTGGTAGTGTATAGACCATTTAGACCCAGTAATTTCCCTTCTAGGAATCTGACTTAAGTAAATGTCTCCTCCATTTTTGACCCTTCAGCAATTAAGCCTTTGACTCTCTAATAAAAGATATGGTCCTTCTCCCCATAAAAGTCAAATGCGCGTGAATGTTTGCATGCAATTACAGAGGATGCAAGGATGCCAATCTGAAACCTATCCATGAGTTTCAGCTCCGAATCCCTAAAGAAAAGAAAATCAGTGATGTCCAACACCTGGATAATATGGTACATAAATTCAATTTAATATTATGCAGCCATTTAAACAATGTTGGAAATGTGAAAGAACTTTTAATGACACGAGAAAGTGCTCGTGATAAATTGTCAAACGTGAAAGCAGATTATAAAATGTTATAATATGATCCCTACAAAAATACATAGGCGGAGGGAAAAAAAAACATGGGAGATGGGAGGCTGGAATCCAAACATTAACAGAGATTTCTGGATAGTGAGATGATAGATGATTTTAGTTTCTTCTTCATGATGTTTTACGTGTTCCGAATTCTTTATAATAAATATGAAGCCCTTTTATAATCAAATATAATGATTTTTTAAAAAGAAATAATCTAATGATATCACCTAAACAAGCATGAAGTTTCATTTTTCTCCCACTGCCAAATATAAGCTCCCAGGCCTCCCAAGGACAAGGGCATCCACGTCAAAACCAAAATCAGAAGTTGACCTGTGAACTTAGTTCCCGCTTCTCCATTCTTTGGCCACTGAATAAAGCTTGTGCTGTGTTGGAAAAAAAAAAAAAAATCGAGGTGCATGATCAGTGGATAATAGTAAATTCCACCTACTTGTATGTAAAAATGGAGATACTTTTCTCCTCAAGAGAGAGAGGGTGAAACACTGCATATCAAATCCATAAATGAAAAGGCAAGGGTTTCCAGCTCTTTAAGGCAAACACTCTCCAAGTGGCGGTTCTCAGCCACGAGCCCAGGAGAAAACTCCCTCCCCAGGGGCAGACGGGAGGAGAGCCGGGATAAACATATAGTTCATGTGGCTGGTAGAAGCGAATCGAACATATGGGCCTGGAATCTGCGCACCAAGTCTGGGGGCACCACCCTGAACAACAGGAGAAAATATTGCACGTTTATTCTTCTCTCCACCTAAATATTTCCTTGGCTAGAAAAGCCTGGTTGGAAATAGTTGAAACCTTGAGAGAATTGACTAAAAATCCAGTTTAGCAATCCCACTCAAAATACATACATGAATAGATACTGATAAAATCTAACTTGCTTGTGAGTTCTTTTAAATTGCTTAAATACACACACACACAGGACACACATTTGAAAGATTTGGCCTCTTCTCTTTATTTTTCATGAGTTCCAAAATGGCTTTCCAATCGAGATTTGTTGAAGCAATCAGATGCTTCCATGTTGCCATCGAAAGTGCAGTGTTTCCTCTTCTAAGATAGATTTGATCACATCATAGTACTGCTGAAAACCCCACACCAGAGCCCCGGGTCCAAGTTTAGCCTGTTAAAACCCCCATCCCAGGCTCATACACCACCCTGACCGAGCCCTACGCCCTGAGGCCCGCCGGGGCTTGCCAGTCCTTGAGAAAACTCTGTCCTCTGTTGCTTACACCGTTCCCCTTTGCTGAATGCTATTTCCCAACCTCCTTCACCTCCTCCTGTCAAATTCTGTCCATCCTTAGACGTCTCTCTTCAAAAGAAACAGTGAAACAGAGAGCGTCAAACTTGTATAGGATGTTCATCAACTAGAGCAAAATCTTGGTGCAAAAGAAGGAATCTGACAACAAACAGGTGTCAGTCAGTTGAGAAAAAGTGGGAAGGGCATCACAGACAGGGAAGAGCGTACACAAGGTACAGAGAGCACGAACAGTGAGGCAGGGAATGGCAGGAGAGGAAACTGGGAAGGTCCTGGAGGGCACCCTAGAGTTTACCACCTCAAAGGAGAGGTATCTGCAAAATGCAAACGTCATGTCCGGTCAAGCGCCATAATACATGTGTGTGGCTCAGCGGAGAAGAGCCTGGTTCTTAGACAGCCAGCTCCAGACACCACCTTGACTACGAAGCCTTCTTCACTGCCTCCATTCAGAATTAACTGTTTCTTCTCCACGCGCCTTTAGAGCATTCTCTTTACGCCTTGAATGTAGGATAAACAGCCGATGCCTGCCACCCATCACAAAGTTACTAAATCAGATCTCGTACAGTGGGGTCCAGGCCTTGGACATTTTTCCCTCTCACACATATTCTTTCTTGTATGAATGAGTAGACATCTCAAAGATTTATGGCCAGCGAGGGCCTCCATCACTTGAAGACTGAAATGACTCTGGAGGCTCAAGTGCAACTTTCAGCTGAAAGGCGTGTGGCCCAGGGGCTGAGGCTGCTGTCAGTGGGGTCAAAGGGAGGAATTCTGCACAGTCAGCCAAAGGGCTCTAAATAGACAGCAGGATGTCTGTGCTGCTGCAGCCCGGGGCTCCAACACATACAGTCCGAAGGCTCAGCTGCAGAATGTGGGGCCCAAAGGGCTGGGAATGACATTCCAAGTGCCATTCTGGACTTTGGTGGCTGACCTCTGACCAGAGCGTGATGTGGCTGAGGTCTGTGTGAAATGCTTCCACGCCAGCTAAGATCACCTCTCTTCACCGTGTTCCAAAGTAAAGTGAGGTAGTACTTTGTGTTATGAATCCCCACGAGGTTGAATCGTCGCTGACGAGGGAGGCTCCAAAGCCCACAGAAGGGACTGCAGCTTTTAGAAACAGCCAAATTAGCCAACAGTAATGAGTCTAGCAAATTACCATACATAATATTGCACAGCAACTCACAATGAAAAAGAGAGGGACTACAGAATCAAAAGAGGTGCTTGTTTTGTAAGGCTGATATGTAAAGTGATGCCAACACTCTGATTTCAGCTATGTGAACTGTGTCTGCACACGGGAAGGGAATATTGAGCATCTATTCTCTGCTGATCTCGTTACAAGAATAATTTTAACTAATCCCTACAACTCCAAGAGATTTTTATTTTTCGCATTTTGTAGATGAAAAAAAAAAAGAGACCCAAAGAGTCTCATGTTTCAGACTCATGATTTGTAGAAAGCCAGTGTCCTTCTGGTATATCTCAACCCCAGACACCCTATCCTTCCTCTTCCCTTCATTATCTGCTCTCTGACCAGAATGCGGTAATGGACATTTACATATCCGTATGAATTTAAGCCATTATTTCTCTCTGGGCATTTAAGAGTAAAATGTAAAGGTGAGTCCCCTTGTTAATGGATCCAGTCTTTAAAAAGCAGCTAGAGGAGACATCTACCAAACAGGGAGTCTGGCACCCACTCCATCCTTGCAATCCTAGCTGCTTGGTTGTCAGGAGGTCAGGCAGCGAGGGCAGCAAAGTCCTCTGACTTCCTGCCTAGCCGCTGGCCATGGGGCCAGGCTCTCCATCATGGAAAGCCCTTAATACCACAGGATGGAAGGTATTCTCTGCCTGAAAGATATCATTATTGAATAAAAGGGGAGGGAGGACAGAAAAAGGGCATCAAAGCCTAAACAAATAACATCAGCATGAAATCTTTAATGAATGGCTCATCCAATGCGATCTACTAAAATCCACAAGGTTTAGCAAAAGATGCCTTAAACCCAGTTTATACTGCAAATCAGCCATGAAGAAAAGTCAACACCAAGTTAATCCCCATTTAATAATTCAGTTTCAGGATGTTAAAACATATTTCTCTTGGAGCTCCTGCACGTGTGACTGATAATGGGGCAACGAAGAAACACGCTGAAAAAAAAAAAAAAAAGAAAGAAAAGTATTCTTTTTGGAACTATACTATTAGTAGCTTCCAAGAGGTGGCAGTTAGCTCTTCATGACTGACGCCTGACTTTGTCTGCCAAATCCTTTCTTTTCCCCCTTAGACCTCCTCCCAGGCAGGAAAATTTTAAGTCCTGCTTAGGGGCCTGGCCTTGACCAAGCATGACTGTCAGATCACTGGTTTACACATCAAGGACAGGCTGCCCTAGAACCTTCTGTGGGACAAAGGTCATTGCAATAGAAGACTCTTCCCTCAGGCCCCTTTGGGAAGAGTTAGTCATGCAGTAATTCCGATTCACCAGAAGGCTTGCGGAGCCTGACACCAAGAGATGGGAGCAGGCCAGCGCCTCACCGATCCAACCTTCCCAACCCATACCATTCTCAGCTGACATCCTGAGTTCTCAAATCATTCTGAGCTCAGAGCCGATCAGAGGCTGCCATCAACTAAAATGTACTCACAACCTTAGGCCTGACGCAGCACTGTCTTAACTCTCCCACTGACCTTCTAGAAAGGACTTTCCCATCACTGATGTTCTCTTGGATCAGGCAGCTTCCAGGGCCTTCCTCAGTGGAGTTCTCCAGACATGCAAGAAATGCCCAACACCACCTTCTTCCCCATTGGAACCTTGACCTGACCCCAATTAAGTCCTCTCCTCCCTTCTCCCAAGCCTCACTCATTTCTAAGTACAGAGAAAACTCCAGGGTGAAAGCAGTTCTCATAAGCTCTTCTCAGAAGAGCTGCACTTTATACTTTACTCAAGCATCAAACAGGAAGACCCACTGTCAAGTCCACCACTGACCACAAAGCAGCCTCAGCTTCTCCCTGCCATTCCCTGCTTCCCCCGCCCCACAAGTGCTCCACGGGTGCGTCCACGATGCTCGCAACTGCACAGAAGAGAAATTAAAAGCAAATCTGCATCACCTTTGCGCAGTGCTAGAGCACTCGGTTTTAATTTGCATTTTATTTGCACAGCACTTGCATATAATATCATAGAAATGCCCAGAACTCTCCCTTCCCCCTCCCCACCCCACCTGCTTCTCTGCATCCACGAATCCCAGGACGCCTGTGGACCCAGGCAAATTACAGAGGGACTTAGCATCTTGCGGAACTGAACCAGAGAAGCTCCTGGGTGGCATCTAAGGGCAAGAGAATCTGAGGATCAAGAGTTTGATGGCAGTAGGTTCTGACCCTCGAATAAATTAGAGCCCAGTTATCTGTTTTCCTTACATTTGAAATCATGGTAAAATTCTCCTCACCGCCCACTGTGCAAATATGCACGATGCTGACTCAAAACCGCCAACTCTCAGGACCGGCTTAACACAATCCCAAACCTGGTGAGAAGCCGTGGGACAGCGACCTTGTGCCATCTGTGGAAGCCCCTGATGGGCCATTTAATATCCCTTTCCCTTTAACAAGTGAACTTTCTACGGTTTGGGTTCTATCGGGTGTTATACCCACCTGCCTGTCATCCCACCTGGCGCCTGTATGGTTGAATACTGCCACCCCAGAGGTCCCCCACCTATATACATGCACATACACATACCCCAAAACTAGCCTGGGTCCAACACACACTTGCCTCAAGCATACACTCTTCTGCCAATGCAATACTATAACATACTATGGTTTCTGTAAGACCTGAAGTTTACATAAACATGCCCACACAGAGGACAAGAAGGAGCTGGGAAATGTACCGCATCGCTTCACGTAACCATTCTCTGCTTCCTCGACACCCATCCGAAGCACTGCCCTCCTCCCTGTTTGCACAGACAAGCAGTTTCCAACCTGATGGAATTCAGCATCAAAAGGGAAAAAAAAGGTGAGAACGCTTTGCTAAATACGCTCCCCCAGTGTCAAAACTGACAGCCAGGTTCCAAGAGGTACTTGAAGAAGAAAACAGAATCAGGAGCAAAAGCGATGGGATAGTGAAAACAGAAAGGACTGAAAAAGAAAGAGCACGGATTAAATCGGTTCTTTTTCTTTCTCCTTTGTTTTCAGCTGTTGCCGAGTTATTTATCCCTGGAAAGCCACTTGCTTTTTCAAGGTGAAGTATTTCTTTGTGGGATGACTTCTTTCACTGGGTTCCAGTTTATGGCTCTCAGGGAAGGGGAAAAAATACCAAATCATAGAAGGCTGGGGTACAAAGGGAGCTTCAGGGCATCATTTGTCTTCTCATTTTATAGAAGAGGGGGACTGCAAGGCCCACATTTTGCTGGACCACAGTTAAGTGACTTTCCCAACACCACAGAGACAGACAGTCTGACAGCAGAGACAAGAGGAAACCCTCAACCCCTCCCCGCCTTTCTCGTGTTCCCTCGCACTGGGCGTACCGAAAGAAGAGAATGTTCTGAGATGTCCGTGATGCTGGTCTCACCTTTCCTCCTCACTCCCTGACTACCCTGGACAGTGATATTGCATGTCCTTGCCTTCAGTGTCCTCTATCGCCCAACAAAAATGTCTGTGCCCTGTTCCTTTTGACTTTACCTGAGTGCCATGAAGATGGATAAGGTAGCAGTTCTTACTGAATTTGTGGCAAAGGTATTTTCACAAAATCACTGCCCACTGAGTTGCCCAGTGACCCTGGGATAATCGTCCCTATGATTCCTCCTCCTTAGAGAAAACTGCCAGGGGAAGTTTCTCTCTCCAGATGCCCAGGGAGGCTGCCAATTGCTAGCAATTGAGCCCTACGTAACTCAGAACAGTTGCTTTCTCCGCTGGCTTCCAATGTTCAGAACTAAGTTTCATATGTCCACCTGAATGACTCCTCTGAGCCTGTGTTTTATGGAATACCTCTTGCTCCACACCACCCTTGTTCTCCTTTTATTCTTATTTCAATCATTTTATTGAATCATTATCCTAGTCATTTCAGACTCTATAACAAATACCACAGACTGAGTGGCTTAAATAACAAACATTTGTTTCCTACAGTTCTGGAAGCTGGGAAGTCCAAGATCAAGGTGCTGGCAGATTTGATTTCTAGTGAGAAACTGCTGCCTGGTTTGCAGATGGAGACTTCTTGCTGTGTCCTCACATGGCAGAGAGAGAGTTCAGGTCTCCTCCTTTTCTTATAAGGGCACTAATCCCACCATGCGGTCCCCACCCTCGTGACTTTATCTAATCCTAATTACCTCCCAAAGTCCCCATCCCCAAATACCATCACATCGGGGATTAAGGTTCAACATATGACTGTCCCTTCCCCCAAATTCATTCGGTCCATAGCATTTGATATTATTATAAATGCCTCAAATCATCTTTGGAAGGGTATCATATAAATAATATTAATGAAACTCTCAAGATTTGAGGAGAAAGATAATGTATAATTTTCATACATCTTGGGCCAAAACCAGGAATGCAGAGCTGGTGAGAACATTCCTTTTGTGCTGAGATTACAATACCAGACAGACAGACAGAGAACTCCAAGATGATCCCAGATGTGAAGGTAAATCTGGGACAGGCTCCCTGTGCACCCATCTTTCCATAGCCCTGTGGCATTTATCCACACACGTGATCATCTCTTTTATGGCTCACAAGTGGCATCTGACTTACTCCAAATGTGCTGGGGGCTGGGAATGCTTTGTGGTTGGCTGACCTTGTACCCACTCTGGAGCTTTGGGTTGTTCATGGATCCTCGTCAAAATTTACAAAAGCACAAGACAGATGAGAAGGGGGAAGCACATTCCTCAGCTGGAAGAGTGGCCAAGTAACCACAAACTGCTGACCCTCCTGGGATCCTGCTGGTCACGGACTTGGCTTCAGCAGCCCAATGACTTGTTCCTCCAGACAGCGCCTACGCCCAAGCCTTCTCCCCTCCAACAGCCAGCCCTCCAGGTCCCGAGGAGGGAAAGCATGATGGGAAGCAGACAGGTACCAGAAAGGAATGTAAGGAGCCAAGGTTAAGACTGAGAAAGAAGCCACTTCCTCCATACTCGGTGCTCTGCCAGATTCTAAGACCCCTCTGCCTAACAATTACCTCTCTAAGTAGCCTTTGGTCCAAGCTCTGGAGCTCAGGGGGGATTCCAAGGCAGTAGCTACAGAACATAAAACTTTCCATGTCTTCTACACAGGATGTCCTGACTGGTATCTCTGTGGGATTACCCTAGACCAGATGTTATTTTCTTAAAATGCAGAGTTTATCACACCCTCCATCCAAGTTGTACAGACTCTGGGCCTGGAGGGAGAAGAGGGTGACAGGTAGACCCTGTGCCACATACTGGTTTGAAGCTCAGGTCTGGAGGTAGGGTCAGAACTGAGGTGGTGAAGCCAGGCTCCACTCTTTCCTAACTAGGTCACTCTGGCAAAGTTACTTAACCTCTCCATGCCTTGGTTTCCTCATCTGTAAAATGGGAACAATAATGGAAACTACCTCATGGGATTGAGAGGACCATGGGATGTGCTGGATTCAGGGCAAGTGCCATGTAAATTTTAGCCTCTCCTTCTCAAAAAAGTCTTGTCCTCCAAGATAATAATAGCTCAGTCTCAGAAAGAAAAAGGAACACAATTGCCACTAGAGTTAGTTCAGCCTTCTCTCCATTATTTGCAAAAACATTACGTTTCCTGTTGTGGGACCATCTCACCAATATATGCCTCCTCTAAACTTGGTCATCTGAGGCATGCAGGACTGGTTTGGATGTGCAGTGAAAGATGGAAATTATTTGTTATTGAGTCTATGACTTATTTCTACCCTCCAAACCGAGATAATTATAACTAATTGTACGTGGTTAACACTCTTTTATATACCATGTCACTCCCCTGCTTCAAATGCCACTTTCAATGGGTCCCCAAACAGAGCTCGTTCCATGACATCCAAGGATTGTGATCTGCCGTCAGCCTTCCCCACCTCATCACCTGCCCGTCCCCATCTTTCTTGACATCTATAATCCAGCACTGCTGAACTGCCGCTTCCTTCTTGGTGCTTGGCATACTCCTCCTGCCTGATGCCTCAACTTACATTGTCCCACCAGCCTGGAAAGTTTCTCCTCTCCTTTTGGCCAATTCTTCTCAGTCATTACCTCCTCCCGGACACCTTCCACGCAATACCACCCCCCACCAAACCCCACCAGCAGGCTGAGGTACATCTAATTCAAGTTCCAGTTGTGATCTGTACATTGTTTCACAACTACACTTACCACTCTGAATTATATTGATCTTTATTCCTTGTCTCATGGACCCTCCGGAGTATGGGTCTCCCAAGAGCAAGGAGTGTGTCTTGTGTGTGTGACACAGGTGCCAGCACAAAGTAGGTGTTCGTGGAAAGGAGGACAGGAAGGAAGGAGATAGAAACATGCAGTTGGATTGGTCTACAGGTAGGAGGGACTCAGATAAATAGCACACTGCCCAAGTAACGGGACCTGATGGACTCATTGCCACCCAGCACTGACAGGGCCCTGGAGAAAGGGTCCCTCTGCTAGAAATTCATGACTGAGCAAGCAAGAGAGGAGAAGGGGAAAAACTTCTGACTGTGGCACTATCTGGGATGGAGTGTTCTAGAAAACTAGCACGAGGGGAAAAAAAAGACTCCAAGAGGAAAACCTTGAGGCCTAAGTTTGAAAGGACCTAGTAGGCCAAATATCGCACCTAAAACGAAACCCCTCCATTCAGGGCTGAGGCAAGACCAGGTTGCTGGGTAAGTGTCGGGAAGCAGAAAAGACCCTACAGTCACTCTTCTTCCTGACACGGCTCCTGGGTGGAGCTGGCCAAATACACATTCCACAGCAGAAAGGTCAAATTGGATACCCATTGGTAGTTCAAAAGAAATACAGTCATTCCTCGGTACCCGCAGGGGATTGGTTCCAGCCTCCCGCCCTCTGCAGCCACCAAAATCTGCAGATGCTCAAGACTCTTATATGAAATGCTGCAGCACAGTTGGCCTTCAGTATCCTCAGCGTTGAGTCCCCAGATGCAGAACCTACGGACACAGAGTACAAAGACTGTACAAAGACGCAGAAATCTAACCCAAGTGCTGGCAGCATCCAACTCAAACCTGGTTTCTACCTTTATTGCTGGTCTCAATGACAGGCATAAAGCCCATAATGGCAGCTCCTTGAAAACTACAGCAGGGTGAGCACGAAGACTAGATTTTGGGCCTAAGAGATAAGGTGCAGCGTGGAGGACGAGGACTGATCTGCCAAGAGCCACGGCACATGGGAAACCAGTGCAGCCCTCACACCCGGATGTGCATACAAAGAAGCTAACTTCCTCATTGCCCAAATTCTGCCTGGACCTGTACCCCAGCTACACACAATAAATATTCACTCCCCTCCCACCACTTCCCTTTGAGATTGAGTAAATTTCCCTCCCCCACTGACTTTGGGCTTCACCATAAGACTTGTTTGGCCAATGGAATGTGAGTAAATGTGGTTTGGCTGCTATCATCCTCCATGGGAACACGGCTCAGTGCCTGCTGATCCAAAGGGAATGTAGACAAGACCCGAACCCAAACTGACACCTGGAGCCAAGTCCACGTGGCCCACAGCCTGAAACAGATTAATCATGCCAACCCAGAGACCCATGAGGGAGAAAATAAACGCCTGTTTTTTAAGCCCCTGAGTTTCAGGATGCTTTGTTATGCTGCGTTCCTGTGGCAATAGCTAACCAATACACTCTCTAAAAGCTAAACGTGATCGTCTGCTTGTTCTTCCCCCATTTATCTACATCACACGGTGATGGCTCCTTCCCAAGTGCAGTCTGCGCAGATGGTCTCTGAACCTCACCGCTAGCCTGCCGGTGGCTCTCACACCATCTCACACCCAGGATACAGCTCCTGATACTGCCCAGAGATAAGGTGGATGGTGGTGGCTGCTTCTGCCCGACTTCCCACCATCAGCAGGATTTCCACTCCAGTCCTTATTGGAAGCTGTGTGTACCACGCCACCTTCCTCCTTCTCCTCTCCGTCCCCCTGCCCGGGCAGCATGCAGAGTGAAGTGGTCAGCAGGAGATGGGGCTCAGGCCTGAGCTGCTGGCAGCCACTCTCCCTGTGTCCTCCCGGGCAGAAGACAGATGCTGTGTCTGTGCATATGGGCAGTGGTAATGAGAACTCCCTGTGGCTTCATGCAAGGGAATCAGGCGGTGTAGGCAAGGCAAGCCAAACTTCCCTTCTCGTTCCAGAAATGACAGTGAAACAAATGGCAGGAAATTCATTCTGCTGACCAACACAGGAAGCAATGCCAGGGCACAGATCTGGAAGTGGTGAGAAAGCAAGAGGAAAGATAATAGGGAACAAGAGACAAAGAAAGTGAGAGAGGAACTCTAACTTTTGTGTGAAAATCAATCTATGTTACATCATTGGCCCTCAAAACTCTGTCCATCCAAACCTCACCGAATCGAGTTCCAAAAAGGCTTAAATCTGACAGATATCTGCTGTTCAGAAAACTGGACTGCCATTCCACAAGAATTTTGGATAGCACAGGTGCCAGATAGAAATTAAAAAGGGGTGGGGGGAGGGGCTGGTTTGAACAAGCCCAAGGCCATAGTACGACTCGAGACAGTTATTAGCCACAAACATGCCTGTGCCACAGACAGAATAAAGAAGGTTATCAGGACCTGTATCCCCAGGGTCATGCTACGCACAGAAGGAATTCTGGGGTGATATGCAGTGCAGTGTGTACATACTTAATAAAGATGCTGGTGAGGTACTAGGTGATTTGCCTGTGACCTCTGGACCTCAATAATACCCTTCTGACAGATCCTTCTGAGTCTGCAACTAAGCAGCCACCCTCTGCTAGGTCAGCTGGTCCTCTGCACATACCTCCTGGGAATTTCCACCCAGAGGAGCCTGGCCCATGCGTGGAAGGACCTAGAAGAAGTACAGTGAGTTAACAGCATGTACCTCATTCCACCGTTGGTATTTGGACTCAGGCCTTAAATGAAAATAGTCCCTGAGCAACAGCACATTTAAAATTTTAACTTTCAAACAAAGACAGTGAAGACCACTAACCATGGTTAGGAATGCTACTTCCCCCTTCCTCCTTAATAAAGGTTGAGACACAGAACCATTTCTGGAGGTTGAGCAGCCGGAGAAGGACTTCTGAAGACTGCTTGCCAACGTGAGGGGAAAAGAAAGAAAGGATCACCCATGGAAGAAAGAGTTCTGAGGAAAAACCAGTCAGCACATTAATGAAGAAAGGATTAGTCCAAGTGTGAAATACATGCATCTAACACATCCTCACTGCAGGAGGCCAGGCCGGTGGCCGTTCGTGGGTTCTCAGTGGACCCCAGAGAACCCAGGGTCAGCCCTCTGAGGACCCATGGCTGGGAGGAGAGCTGGGAACACCCAGGATACCCTACCCATGAGCCACGTGGCCAAATCCCTCCAGCTCCTCTCGTCTCCTCACCGCAGATGGAAGTGATAAGGGTTGCAGCGGGAAACAGGAAATAGTGTTGAATGCAAGAAAGCTCCAGACAGGTTTTGGACCTGACGTTCATGTGCGACACTGCTGAACACCCAGCAGGTACTGCAGGCAGCAAGGTGTATAAGGTAAAGCATTGGGAAAGGCACTGAATCTCCCACAGCAGGTTTGTAAGCTATGCTAAGCACGCACTTGGTGAGTTGCACTTTCTGCCAAGTGTTGTTACTGAGTCCTGGCAACAATTCTACCAAACAGACATTATACTCCCTACTTTACAGGTAAGAAAAATCGAGGCATCGAAAGGTTAAGTGACTTGGTTAAAATCACATAGCTAGTAAGGAACAGTGCAGGTTTGGTCACCCAGATAGGTGATTTGGACTCCCTTGCACTATGTTCTCCAGCTCTGGTCCGTATGATGGGTGACTTTTACAGCACCTGTCCATCACGTAGAGACAGTCTGTGTCTGTGCACACACTCTTACAATCTCCACCCAGAAGACGCTCAAGACGTAGTGGTCGTTTCTAGAGGGGTGAGCTGCTCATCCTGAAAGCACCTTCCAGGTCAGATGATGGGACCTGACACTACCCTCGCTGAGCGTTCCCTCCCCCTTCGTTCTGTTCACATGGATAGTATTCTAGATGACACTGAGAGAGGCTCACAGGCGTCTCATATTCTACCCTCCGTCCCCTTTGGAAAGAGGAGCTGCTTATGGAAAACCTCCCTTTCCGTCCTGAGTCAAGGCATTCCTTGGGTGATTGGAGGGGAGCCCCCTCCCCACCCCACAGCCATTTGGAAGTGATTACCACCGAGATACCCTGACAGAGTGAATGATGCTGAGGGCTCGCTCCTGGATGCTGAGTGGAGAGCTCGCCGCACATCCCCACCCCCAGCCCTTGGCACACGCTGCTATAGAGAGCCTCGAATCCCACTTGGATGCTGACTTCCAAGGCCTGCTTTCCACTCTCTGATACATGGGATCAACTTTAATAACAAAAACCTGGCAGGGAAGGAATCGCTGCCTAGCAAGAGCTCCCAGTGGCAAAACCAAGAAGTCCTGGTGGGGGGCTGGAGGGCAGACTGTCAGCTCATTTGTTACCTCTCAGTCCAAGATGCAAGGGCACCCTGTGATCTTCCCCCAGTCCTTCTGCCTTGGATCTAACAATAGCAACAATGGTCTGCATGATGGCTTCTTCCCCTTTCCCTGGAGGAACCCTCCCCCGCCCCCGCCCCCCCCCCACCCTGCGCCTCTAGCCAAGTTCCACCCAATTCTTCCTGTAGGTTCATCTCCTGCTATAAACTCTCAGGGTAATTTGCACTCCCTGCATGGCTCTCAGAAGCTTCCCCAGGGAAGAATCCAAAACTGCTGGGCATCTGACGTTGCCAGGTGCTCAAGAAGACCAGTGAACGATCCACCTTCCCCATGACCCATGAACGATCCACCTTCCCCATGACCCATGGGAACCATCACTTCTTTGTGTCTGGAGCTAGAAACTTGGTGGTAGGGGGCTGGTCTTGGCAAACCAAACCACAGCATCCAACCTCTGCAAAAATCACCGCATTGTAAAGACCCAGAGAGAAGACATATCCGATCTTGCTGCCTCAATGAGAAAAAAGAAACACAAGTGAGAAAAATGCTTGTCTACCTACACTGAATGGTCATTTCTCAAAGGTGTGTCATATATTCACAACACTCTCATGGCACAAATACTCTCCCCATTTTACAGATGAACAAAAGCCTCAGGAATACAAGACATTGCCCAAAGCTCTACTACCTGTAAGTGGCAGTGATCATATGAATCCCGGTCTGGTGACCAAAGGCTATTGCTCTCTGCCTGGTTCACAGAGTTTCAGGCTCTCTAGACTCTTGTCCCTTACAGTAGTGGCCTGTTAGTTCCTTGAAGGCAAGGACCCTTGACGCCCCACCGATTCATCCTAGCTTTATGCAGTATAAACTCAAATTCTTCACCAGTGATGGGTGACTATGATACTTGCTTTCCAACGCAGACTCGGTCTCTTGCTCATCCTCACTTTGTTCCCCACCCAAGCTCTCTTCCAGGATGGGAAGAGTTGGCATGCTTCAAGTTATAAAATAAATGAGGAGGGCAAGAGGATAAGAAGCACCTCCTTTGCCTGTTCCTTTTGTTTCTTACTTAATAGAACGTCACCAGATGGAGCATTTAAAACTCAAAGCTGCCTCCATCAAAATCCACAGGGCACCCAAGATGGAGCAGTACATCAAAGTGAGTTATCAAGGGTACCCGGGCATCATCACAACCCCGAGGGAACTGGAGACAAGGCAGATCAGTGCCTGTGTAAAATGAACAATTAACGGAGGGGCCCTGCAACCAACAGGGCAGAGGTGCAGATGTGGCCCACACACCTTCCCTCTCCCGCCCTTCCTTCTCTCTGCCCTTGTATTTTTGGTCTTGTCACATCCTGGTGAATGATTTGGGGAGTCATGCAGGTATGCGGTGTGGGTCACTGAGGTCGGTTGGAAAGTAATTACAACTGAATGGCAGAACCAAGAGTTGGGAGAGCTCAGCGCATTTCATCTGCACAGACTTAGGTACTTGGTAATACAGACGGGATGCTATGTGAACGAGGACTTGGGAAAGGATATTGTATTTGATTATGACTCCTAGAATAATCTTGGGTAAATCTAATCATCCACAGGACAGGGAGAGAACTTTTTACACAAAAGCTGCCATTTTGACATTATTTGCTATAACGTCCCCCAAATCTGGGAGTCTCTTTCTATTCCGACTTTCCCACTTCCTCTGACATTCTAGGAGTTTAAGACTTATCTGGAATCTCCTCCGCAGATGTAATGGAATCCCAAGAACTAAGCATTGCAATCAACAGGATTCACATTTTTTCTTTCCCCGGGGTCCCTTACTCTTCCCTAGGAATGCCTGGCTGGAATCAGAGTGGTCAGGATAAAAGTGCCTCTATTCATTTGAGTTTTTCAACGTGAGAGGCACATAGGCCTGAAGTGATAAGCACTTTATCAGAGGTTCATAATCACATGAAAAGTATCTCTATGTGTAAAGAGTCTTGGGCCCAGTCATGCCTATATCACATTCCCAGCTTCATGTGGATTTGTGTGGCAAGAAACCTATACTCAACTGGATTCTGAAACCAATGGAAGCTCCCAAGCCCATTCTGCTTCCACCTAAGAGATGGCAGGACAGGAGTACCCTGTCCCTCAGAACCCCAGGTACTATAACTGACAGATGTGGAGGTCCACTAGCTAGCACTTAACTACTTCATGTCCCTGCAGTTACTCCATAGACATGCCTGAAGATAGAAAAGGTATCCCAAGTACCACAACAAAGGGCCGTACACTCCAGAGTTTGGAGATCATCAATCTCTTTCCCAGAATTGTCATCAAAGATTAAGGCTATCACCCTGGGCTGGGAAAGTTCTAATCTGTAGACCCTGCACTGAGGGAGAAGGATAAAGGTATGCTTGCCCCGGAGGCTCCTGGGAAAGCGAGCTCTTCATCTTTGGGCTCCATCAGCACAAAGATACCCAAGCTCTTTGAAAGAGGATGGGAGGCAACTGTTGCCATAAGGCCCGACTCCCCCAGGAGCTTCTCAGAGGGCACAGTGTGTGGCATGCCATTCATGAGGCCTGAGAGCTCCCCAAGAGCCTTTAATCTTAACTTATAGCTTCAAAGTGACCCACAAGGGGCCTCCTAGTACCATCATGGGCATTCAAGCAGGTGGTCCTGGGCTACCCGCTCTGCCACTATAACATGAGGTTACCATGTGCTGTTACATCCTCCCCACATCACCTAATCAACCAAGACAAATGAGAACTGCTTCTATTTTTATGGTTTTGGTGTTTTCCTTTGTTTTCTAAATGCCTAGACTCTGTTTCAGCACTTCAAAACAAAAGTACTGGAATATCTTCCTTACTACTATTCTAATGCGCTTTGAGGTTGAAAAATGGGGCCACAAGGACAGAGAAGAGTTATTACAGTTTATTAGATTATGCAAAATAGCAGTGTGATATGCTAGAGAGAGCACAGTCTGGGAAATCAGGAGCTTACAGGCACTGAGTCCAGCTCTGCCCCAGATTTGCAGTTGTCCTGAGAAAGATTTCATTGCATTGTTGCCTTGAATTTTTTCATATATAAAATAAGTATGCTTACTGTGGAAGATTAAAGATATCTGATCGTAAATTCTTTGACTCTCTTCCTATCAAGAGCTGGGACTATATCTTCTCACCATGGATCTGGGTGGGCACTGTGACAGTAAAAGTGACCATGGGAGTCACACCATGCCAGTTTCTGGGTACAGATTTTAAGACTGGCAGCTTCTACTTCCTGTTTCTTGGATCATTCACTCTTGGAAACCAGCCACCATGCCGTAAGGAAGCCCAAGCAACCCTGTGTGGAGAGGCCCACGTGGAGAGGAATCAGACCCCCTAGCCAACAGCCCCAGCTGAGCCCCCAGGCAAGAACCAGCACCAACCTGCCAGCCATATGTGTGAGCCATCTTGGAAACAGGTCCTCTGTCTCCAGCTGAGCCATCCCAGCCAACAGACATCGCATCCAACAGCAACAAGCCATCCTTGCTGAGCCCTACCCAAATTGCAAATTCATTAGCAAAACAAACAGCTATAGTTTCAAGCCGTTAACTTTTGGGGTGATTTGCTACGCAGCAATAAATAATGGGAACGTATACTCAGACTTTTAAGTGGAGAAAAGGAGACTGAACAAAATACAGAGGAATCATCTTTCAATGGTTGCTCTCTATCTCAAAGAGGCTACATACCAGCGGGGGGAATAAAAAAGTCTTCTGAAGAAATGACACTCTAGTTGCAGTCTTATATCCCCATGGCTGGCAGAGGATGAGTCATGCTCAACTTATGCCAGTTGGAGACAAGATAGAGTCCATAGGCAAGTTTATACCAGCAGGACCAGCATAATTTATGGGGTCCCATGATAGAGTGAAAATGCAAGGATTATAAAAATTAAGAATTATAATTATAGACAATTATTAAGAATTTCAAGATGGGACAGCAAAGAGTTAAACCAAATGTGGGACCCTTCTGAACACGGGGCTCTGCGTGACTGCACGGGTCCCACACCCATGAAGCTGGCCCTGCATCCCAGCTGAACGGCCCAGCAGGTTGACATCAGAGGTACACATATCCTAAACTCTAGAAACCCACCTCCTCCGTTCCTTACCCCAACTCATGCGTAAATTTTCATTTAGAAAAAGCCGGACAAAACTGACAGAAGAAGCTGCCTAGTGTCAGGAACCATTTTAGAAACGATTGACCAACTTCATACTTGGGCAAACACACATACCCTCTCCTCTTTGTTGTTGTTGGGTTAGGTAACAGAGCAGAGTTTTTAGAAGGACTATTTACAATGGTGTGGGATAGGGTTTAAGGAAAGCAACCAAGGATGACACAGTAGCCCAGGGCTCGGAGCTCCAGGGAGCATGCCCATCCCTAGGCCTGGGGGTTGGTGTCGGGTGGAGGAGAGGAAGCAGTTACAGGCACCCAGAAAGCTGTGTGAAAAGCACATCTGACAGCTGCTATGGCTTTGGTGAAAGGACAGTGCCAACATGTCAGGGCTGTAGAAGGATGGAGTCAGGGGAATAAATACCCAGCCTCCTCCTTTTGGCCTCAGTTCTTCTATCATCGCCTATTTCTGGTCAAACCCAAGAGAAGCCATTGGCCAGGTGAGTCCACAGAGGCAGTGCACACAAGTCAGTCTCATGGGAGCATACACGACAGCTAAGTCTTATTTATTAGGAAGCTGGAGAAGCCGTCTTTAGAAAATCTCACCATTTTCCCTTTTCTTTTTTTTTTCATCTAAGATAAAAGAAAAAATCACTGGAGGAATCCTTTGATTGCCATCTCTGCCCTCAGAAGCCAGGGCTGGACTGTGCAGTGAGGCGATGCAGGCAGTGAGGGGTTAAGCCAGGACTGGCCGGGGCCAGCCCTCAGCCCACAGCCACGAGAGGGAGGGTTAACAGCAAACAGAGAGAGGACACAGCCAGCGCCTAAACCAGGCAGCAAACATCTCCACAAGCTGACACCTCCATGAGAAATAAATACTGTCTCAGCCATTTGTGTGGGAGATGCCTTGGGGGGTGGGGGTCAGGAACAGACACCACATGCTTTTTTCTGAGCTTCAGAACACACTGTCAGCTTGTCCCTTGGAGGCCAAAGTAGTGAGCACGGCCAAAGGGATACAGGGCTTCGTTGAGTCAGCCTCTAAGAATCAAACGGCCCAGGATGCTTTAAAATGGGCTCAAGCAACCCTGGTTTCGTGCTTGCATTTTAAGTGCAGGGTACCTCCGGGTCAGTGGTAGCTTTTTCCTAAGTCACCCTCTCCTGGTTTGATGATCCGACAAGAGACAGGGTACAGTAACCGAAGGTTAGAGAACAGACCGGCCCCCTTACTAGCTAGTCCGGCATCTTGTTTTCCTCCCTTGCCTCTCAGCTTCTCTTTCTCTTCATTTACTTCTTCTAGGTTTTGCTCTACCTTTAAAAAATATTTTTTTTCTCCCAATACCTTTATTCTTCTGTTTTACCTCCCATTCTGAGATTCACTCCCTTTTCTCTTTTCTTTAGCCTCTCAGTGATTGACCAAAGAGCACAGATGCCCATGGTTTCCAGACCCACAAGACCTCTAGGACCTCCCCCCTTTATACAAGACTGGCAGTTTCTCTTTTCTCCAGTGGCCAAGCCTGTTGCCTTTCCCCACAACAAGCACCCAATAATTACAAGCATGATTGGACTAAGGGCACAGCCGGCAGATAACAGTCCATGGTGTCCATCTCACGCCAGCTAGTGGCACAGTGACCACAGGCAGTTTCCCCTCCTCCCAGACAGAAGCCCTGGACACCAACACACCGGAGGCTCCTGATGGACTGGCTACACAGCTCCCTTTTCTGTTACCCATCCCCCAGGTTAAGTGACTGATCAGAAATCCTGCCCTAGAAAGGACAGCCAGGAGTCCCACTGTTTGCCCCTCTTGACATGTCCAACAAGACCTGTCTATCAATTAATTGTCTCTTAATAGCCCTGTTTTCTTTCTTCATCTTCGCCTTTCATTGTGCTCTCTACCCCTCCCTGTTTAGTGAAAATCAGGGTTCTAGTAAACCACAGCCTTTATGTTTAGGAAGGCGATGTCACCCCAGGCCACATCCACAACTCCTGACTGGCCCTGCCTCTGGCCACACCCTCTTTGGGCTGGCTCTACCCACCCTCCCTAAGCTCCCCCAACTTCCACACTAACCAAAGAACACTGAGGAAAAGCCCCACTCCCTTTCATCTCCACCAACTTCAACCTTGGTTTAAAGCCCCCTGGGATATCAGAGCAGGAAATCCCAACCATAGCTTTGTATTTTGAATCCTGCCTTTGAAGTATGTGCTAACAGCTGTAATTGGCATTATGGAAGAAGGTTAGAATAAATTACTTGTAGCTAAGGAGCCAGCAAGGAGAAAATTATCCAAGTCAACTTGTATTTGGTCCTTAATCCAACACTGTAAAACTAAATCCTTGTCACCCTGACTCTGTGCTAGTCTGAAGCCCAGAGCAGGGTTTCCCCATCCTGTACTTACTCGCTTGATAGCGTCGAGATCTGGCCCCTCTGGCTGGCAGGGGCCCTTGGCGGAAACTCAAAACCACTAAGGAGGCACAAGAGGCTCTGGAGAGTCCCGTGCGCTCCTGACACATCTCCTGACACGTGTGACCCCCCAAGGACCTCTGCCCCTCTCCTAGAAAACCTTGACTCTAGCAGCTGAAAGTTAATCCTCACCACGATATTGCCTAAAAAGTATTCAAGGAGTGCCCCTCTCAGCAGTAGTGGGTTTAAATCAAGAGTTCTGAAAATGGAAATTCTTACAGGGCTCTTCTCCACGGTAGTGCCTCAGATACACTCACAGGAGGCAGATGAGAGCTGTTCAGGTGAGGACCCGCTATCTGTCTCTCAAAGCAGGGCCAGTATCCGTCAGGCTGTTATGACCAGACACCCGTCACCCACAGTCTATTTGTGTGGCATGGCGGCATGGGGTGTTTCGTTTCCTGATTAAAAAAAGGAAGGTTTTTCTTTTCTAGTTGTGTGGCTTAGTCATTTATGGTGGGTTTTTTGTCTTATGTATGTACAAGTGTGTGTGTGACAGAGAGAAAGAGACAGAGAGACCACACACAGGTCTGAGAGACAGACAGGCAGACACCGGGCGACAGAAGGGGGTCACACAGTGCCTGCCCCTTCCCAGCCCCAAGAACTTCTTTTGAGAGCTGACGGGGAGATGGGTAAGGACAGAGTGGAGAGGGCTGCGAGCACGAGTGTTGCTGCCTCAGGGCCCAGGGACAGAGCACAACACCCGCTTCCGCGTGAAACCATCACCCCACATCACCTTGAGGATTGGCACCACCTCTTGGGACCCACACCAGCAGCCTCCCAGTAGACACCCTTGGCAGTAGGGCCTGTGACTCTCCCTCAAGATGCTTCATGCAGGGAGGAGCTGGAACAGGACAGAAAGGTCGGCAGAATTCTGCTTGGAGGCTGGGGCTGACAGGCGGTAGAGCCACAGGCGGAGATAACTTTGGAGTGTGTGCTTGGGGATGCGGAGGGGCCTGAGGAGAGTTGCAGGGTCCTAAAGGTCCCACACGGGTACTGGAGCCAGAGGAAGGAATCTTTAATGTTAATCTGCCCCCATTTGCATGCACATGCAGGTGGGGCTCCCAGGGACACCTGAGTTCCACACATGCAGCTGGCAGTGGAGCCAGATGTGTCTGTCCTTTTACAGCACAAGGAAAAATGGACGTGCAGAAGGTAGAGGCTGAGGGAAGTCCAGCAGCCGGCAGGAGTCTGCACCTGGGTCCCAAGGTGCACCCGGGACCCAGGCAAGGCTTCTACCTTCCCTCCTGCTATCCTCAACAGGACTGAGGTGCCCCTTCCCCTTTGGCATATTTACATTCCTGATCAGGATCTGGTTCAGGGAAAGTGAGTTTAGAAAAACCAGAAGAAAAAAAACTCAAGAAAAAACTACCCTGATAGGATCATTTATGGAACTGATGCTTGTAAATGCCCAAGAAGAAAGTGACCTCTCTCCTATATTTCTGACCCCGCCCACCTCATCACCATGTACTCAGCATATACATCACACACAGCCCTCAACCATTGTTAATTATTCTGTTCCTCGAGTGTGCTCTGGCTTTGTGGAACCCAGGCAGAGTGAGGAGGGTAAAGAGATGA
>NW_021703774.1:61610223-61912921 GCF_005190385.1 Monodon monoceros | reverse complement strand
CCTCTCACTGTTGTGGCCTCTCCCGTTGCGGAGCACAGGCTCCGGGCACGCAGGCTTAGCGGCCATGGCTCACGGGCCCAGCCGCTCCACGGCATGTGGGATCTTCCTGGACCGGGGCACGAACCCGTGTCCCCTGCATTGGCAGGCGGACTCTCAACCACTGCGCCACCAGGGAAGCCCTCCAATTCTAGTTTTTAAGACTTATATAAATACAAATACCCAGAAATACAATTAATACACACACTCCAACTATTCCGACTATGTTTTACCTACCCGGGGAATGAAATCTTGCGTATTCTTACAGGAGAAAGCCACAAAGAAGGCAGGAGGATGGATAAACTTACATATTAAACTTACCCTTCTCTTTGTATTGGTTAAAATCTTGGGCTTCAGAATAAGACAAAATTGGAATTTACTTATTAATACAAAATAACTATAAAAACAGGGGCACAGAGAACACCGACAGAGCGAGGCATTTCAGATGCGTCAGTTCTGAGTTTCACCATGTGGGAGAAAATCAAGCCATCCTGGGAGACACTGGGACACAGGTATAGTCCTAAAATGTGAAGTATGATAATACAAGAGGATAAAATCCTTCTGAGTGGGGCTCCAGGCCCAGAAGATTTCTGCAAACTATTATCTAATTTGATTCCCCTCATTGCATTACAGAGGGATTTAAAACACATCACCTCCAGCTGAAATGGGTTCTGGTAAATTTCCTGAGAGCTCTTGTAGATCTCACGTCATCCTCCAGGTTCAGGGTCAACACTACATTAATGACCCACCATTTATCCGCTGGGTAATTCACTCCCTGGCAACCTACTTTATTTATGCTGTCTGAATTCAGGAAGCAATTAATACTTGCCACAAAGCAACATGATTGAGGGTGCTTTTCCCAATAAAACTGTGAAGCAAGGCACTTCTCTTACCCCAAGGCAGAGAAGGGTGGCAAAGCAGATTGGGGCAAAGTACTAAATAGCTTTGTTAATGTTCTATCCGCCTCCTTCCCCTGGTTCGGCAGAAGTTGAGATGACTTTCTGGCTTTTTCTCTTAGCACCTTATTTCCACTCCATTTCAAAGGAATCATCCCTGTTGCTAACAGCTGTCCATGTTACCTTTTTTGACATCCTGTTCACCTTTCGGCTCAGTTCAGACAAAAGTAATTTAATAATACCATAAAAATCAGGAAGAAAGAGAAGTGTACTCATTAACACAAAAAAATTTATCCTAATGCAAAAAAAGAATGAAAATAGGGGCACTCTTAGGATTTGACTTCACCTGCACTTCACAGGCAGCCTCCTAGATAGCCAAGGCAGACATCACCCCATGAACAGAGAGGTTAAGTAACTTACCCATTCTGGCACAGAGGGTCAGAGGAGAAGTTCAAAATCACACAAAAGCCAATGACCCCCGGTTCAGAGTATTGAATGCTAAGGCATTCTATTACTTCTCTTCTCTAGGGTCTCCAAGCCATTTGCTTCCAAGCTGCCGCACTGCTGTTGCTTGGTTGACCCAACCCACGTGCTCATGCCCCTTCTCCCAATTTGTACTGTTAAGGGTTATCCATCTGACTTAATGAGATAAAGTGAAAGCCCCTGGGTGGCTCCTAGGAGAAAAGACTCAGCTGGTTTGACTCTTTGGCCTTTTACCCTTCCCTTTTTAGCCCTATCCTCTTCTTCTTCCTGCCTTGAATGTGATTGTGAGGCTGAGCTGCGCAGCCTTTCTTGGCCGTGAGGATAAAGGTCTATGAGCTAAGGATGGAAAGAAGAAATAGAGAAAGAACCTGATTGCTGATGGCATTGATGAGCCGTGGCACAGTCTCAGTACTGCCTACCCCCAGACTTCTTATAATGTGGAAAAAAACAAATTCCACTTCCATTTAAGCCAGGTTAATTGGGTTTCTGTTATTTGAAGCTGAAAGTAATTTAGCTGAGATCTCTCTCTCTCTCTCTCTCTCTCTCTCTCTCTCTCTCTCTCTCTCTCCCCCACCGCTTATCTCCCTCTCTCCCTCTCGCAAACACACACACACACACACACCAGTGCGCACCAACCTTTTCATAGAAAATAAAACTATTCCTTACCATGATAAAGAATGTCAGGGGGTGCTTCCCTGGTGGCGCAGTGGTTGAGAGTCCGCCTGCCGATGCAGGGGACACGGGTTCATGCCCCGGTCCGGGAAGATCCCACATGCCGCGGAGCGGCTGGGCCCGTGAGCCATGGCCGCTGAGCATGCGCGTCCGGAGCCTGTGCTCCGCAACGGGAGAGGGCACAACAGTGAGAGGCCCGCGCACCGCAAAAAAAAAAAAAGAATGTCAGGGGACTTTCCTGGTGGTGCAGTGGTTAAGAATCCGCCTGCCAATGCAGGGGACACGGGTTCGAGCCCTGGTCCAGGAAGATCCTGCATGCTGCGGAGCAACTAAGCCCGTGTGCCACAACTACTGAGCCTGTGCTCTACAGCCCGTGACCCACAACTACTGAGCCCGCGCACCTAGAGCCTGTGCTCCACAACAAGAGAAGCCACTGCAATGAGAAGCCCGCACACCGCAACGAAGAGTAGCCCCTCCTCGCTGCAAGTAGAGAAAGCCCACACAGCAAGGAGACCCAATGCAGCCAAAAATAAATAAATAAATAAATAATATAAATTAAAAAAAAAAAAAGAATGTCAACCTTACACCTACAGCCAACACCATACTTAAAAAATCAAAAGGCATTCATTTCCCCTTAAAATCCAGGGAAAAGGCAAGAATATTCCCTATTACCACCACTAAAGAAGTTCTGTCTAAAAAGTAGATAAAACAGACACAGAGACATACAACAGCTGGAATTAAGAAGATACTACAGGGGCTTCCCTGGTGGCGCAGTGGTTGAGAGTCCACCTGCTGATGCAGGGGACATGGGTTCATGCCCTGGTCCAGGAAGATCCCACATGCCGCAGAGCGGCTGGGCCCGTGAGCCATGGCTGCTGAGCCTCCATGCCCGGAGCCTGTGCTCCGCAACGGGAGAGGCCACAACAGTAAGAGGCCTGCGTACCGCAAAAAAAAAAAAAAAAAACATACAGCATAAAGAATGAATCAAGGAAAACCAAAAAGTCTTTATTAAAAAAAAAAATTATGGTGACAAGGGCCGTCTTGCTCTATTAAGTTATTAAAACATATATTATAAAGCTACGTAAGTTAAAATAGTATGACACTGGCAGACCTAGAATTGTTAGACAAGTAAATGAAACAATTTAAGTCGCCTTGAAAAATTCCCTCATGGCTATGAATTCAACTGATGATAACAAAAGCATCATAAACAAATGGAGAAGAGAGAAGCTTTTCTACAAAAGACGTCAGGAAAACTGGATATTGGAGAAAAGTAATTTCTTCCCTTGACAATATACAGTAATATAATTCTAGATGGATGGAAGAGTTAAATGTAAAAAATGAAACCCTAAAGGCAAGAATTAAGTATAAGTGATCTCAGGAGCTCCAAGCTCCATGAAGACAGGCACCACGTCTGACTTTCACTATAATTTCTCGAGTGTTTGGCACAGTTCTTGGCATAGAGAAGGGCTTCCAAACATATTTGTTTACTAACTAATTGGCAGTAATGCCATGAAAGAAATCACAAAAGAAAATGAATATTTCATTATAAGATAAAACGTATGTATATGATAAAAATTTTAAAGCAAATTACAAACTGGGGAAAATATATCCATTAAATACAATAAAAGGGTTAATTTATATATACACATGAAAGAGAGTGAAAAGTATGTTATAAAAGAAGGAATAAGAAAAGCAGAAAAGTACAAAGGGCCATTAAACATTTGAAAACTTCTTCAAATACATATGTAATCTAAAAATGCAATGTAACACTATCAATCATCACATATTTGTAAATAAAAACTGGTCAATGAAAAACAACAATGAGAATGTCACTGCATATCTATTAGAATGACCGGAATCCAAACACTGACAATGCCAGATGCTGGCAAGGATGTGGAGCAACAGGAACTCTCATTGGAGTGCCTGAATAATAATTCCATCGGATTAGTCAAAGACATCGTAAGGAAAGATAAAGGTAGAAAGTGATGACAAAATACTATTGAGTATGTAATATGAGTATCACATAAAAGCTAAACATTACATCTACACTAGAACTTCTACATGAATGGTTATAGCAGCATTACTTATAATAGCCAAAAACTGAGAATAACCCACATGGGCACCGACTGAACAAAACAAAATGTGGTCTATCCATGCAATTGAATATTATTCACCATACAAAGGAATGAAGTACTGATACTTGCTATAACATGGATAAACTTTGGACGCTTAGTGAAAGAAGCCAAACGCAAAAAACCTCATATTTTATGATTCCATTTATTAGAATTGTCTGCAACAGGGCACACCCACAGAAACAGAAAGGAGGTTAGTGCTTTCCATGGTCTGGGGGGTTGTGGATAGGCAGTAACTACCAATAGGTACAGGGTTCCTTTGGGGGACTGACGCAAATGTTCTAAAATGAAAGTGGAAGTGATAGTTGCCCAACACTATGAATACACTCAAAATCACTGAATTGTATACTTTAAAAGAGCGTATCTTACGGTAAGTGAATTGTACCTCACTAAAACTGCTACTTTAAAAATAAACCACAGGGTTTGCATGCTCTGTCCTCCACAACAGCTTCCTTGTTTTTCTCCCAGTTTTTCTATTTCATTCGAAAAATAACTGCCAGGATAATCTTCCCTATACGACTGCTGGGTAACGTTTTGTAGTCAAGAACCCAATCATGCCTCACTTTACATCATATACAAGACATTCACTCAAAATAGACCCAAAGGCCCAATCATAAGAGCTAAAACTCTAACACTTCTGCAAGAAAACGTAGGAGTAAATCTTAATGGCCTTGGATTTGGCAATGGATTCTTGAATACAACACCAAAGGAACAAGCAACAAAAGAAAAACATGGGAATTGGATTTCATCAAAATTAAAAACTTCTGTGCATCAAAAGACATGTTCAAGAACATGAAAAGACAACCCACAGAATGCAATATTTACAAACCATATAACTTATAAGGATCTAGTATCCACGATATATAAAGCTTCTTAACAATTCAATAAAAAAAAGACAAAAAACACAATTCAAAAAGGTCTTGAATAGGCATTTCTTCAAAGAAAACATACAGATGGCTAATAAGTACGGTTGACCCTTGAACAATGCAGGGTTTAGGGGACCCAACCCTCCAGACAGTCGAAAATACACTTATAACTTAGAGTCGGCCCTCCCTCCCTATGGGCAGTTACTCCACATCCACTGTTCTACATCCTCAGGTTCAAGCAACTGAGGGTCATGTAGTACTGCAGTATTTACTATTGAAAAAAGTCCACGTATAAAGTGGACCTGTGCAGTTCACACCCATGTTGTTCTAGGGTCAACTGTGTATAAAAATATTACCATCAGGAAAATACAAATCAAAACCATGAGATACCACTCCACACCCACTAGGATGACTATAATTTTTTAAAAAAAGGAAAATAACAAGTGTTGGTGAGGATGTGGACAAATTGGAACCCTCATACACTGCTGGTGGGAATAAAAAATGGTGTAGCTGCTGTGGAAAACAGTTTGACAATTCCTCAAAAAGTTAAATATAGAAATACCATATGACCCAGCAATTTCACCCCTAGGTATATACCCAAGAGAACTGAAAACAGGTGTTCAAACAAAACTTGTACGTGCATGTTCCTAGCGGTATTATTCACAGCAGCCAAAAGATTGAAACAACCTAAATGTCCATCAACTGATGAATGAATGACAAACAAAATGTGGTATGTCATACAATGAAATATTATTCATCCATGAAAAGGATTAATGTACTGATACACGCTATGGCATGGACGAACCTTGAAAATATTATGCTAAGTGAAAGAAGCCATATTGTATGATTCAACTGATATGAAATATACAGAGTAGGCAAATCCATAGAAACAGAAAGCAGAGTAGTGTTTGCCAGGGGCTGGGGAAGGAGAGAAAGAGGAATATCTGCTTAAGGGGTACAAGGTTTCTTTTGGGGATGATGGGAATGTGCTGGAATTAGATATTGTGAATGTACTAAAAGCCACTGAATTGTATATGCTAAAATGGTAAATTTTATGTTATGTGACTTTTACCACAATAGTAATAATAACAATAACCCACCACGTTTCCTTAACACCTAGTCTTTGAAAACTCTTCTCCAATTATTCCCATCCTTATCTTTCCTGATTTTTCAATGCATGTGTAACTGTGCCCTAAGTCAGTATACCAGTGTCTTGCTGTACCCATTAGGTCAGACCACAATTTGCTAATACTAACTCCATTTCTTCAAATGCCATCCCCATTACCTGGAATACCTCCCTTACTCTTCTGCCATGGAGTAACTGTTTCAGAACCAAAAGGCTCAGGATCTGATCCCAGTTCACTACTTACTAGGTGTCTCACCTTGGGTAAATCAACCTCTCCAAGCTTTGTTTCCTTACATGTAAATGGCTAGTCAAAATTCAGTTAATAAACATACATACTAAAATTCTACTTTGTGCCAGGGTAATATTACCTGCCCAGTCAGTGGACTGGACTATTAGGGAAGTTATGACGATACACCACATAAAATATATGAAAATGTTTTGTGAACTGTGAAGCACTAAACCTACGTAAGGTGATAATATCATCTCTGCCAGTGTTTCCTAAGCTCCAAGAATTTTCATGTCACAGACATGGTTTACGCCAAGCCTCTCACCACCTGTACTACTGTAACCCTTTATTTGTAATCAATTCACTTATTTTAGTTAAACAGATATATTTTAAAACAGAAACCTTATATCACTACCATGACATCCTTGGTTTGAGGTTACCATCTTTCTATACACATTAAAAGTAAAAACAGTCCTATTGCAATACAAAATGTGCACCTGCGTGCCAGGTGAACTCACCGTTTGTACCACCACTGGCAGCAAAGCTGGGAAGCACTGGTCTCGGCCAACTGCCTTCTTAAAGACATAAGTCAAAACTTACCTCCTCTAGAAGACCTTCCCTGACTTATTTTTCAGTCCGTTTTAGTGACTCCTTTGCTCCTAAATGATAAGGCCTTGCATGTTTAATTTATACTCCATCACTTTTGCACTTGTTGATTTCACTGTTCCCAATACTTTCCCATCTGTGCTTTCAGCTCCTTCACTGGATCATAAAATACTGAAAGGCAAGGATCTTGTCTTGTTTCTTTTATTCCCTCCCATAAGCCCAACAACAGTACAGCAAACATTTGCTGAATGGATAAAGGTTTAAATGAATGAAAAGTGCCCACTAAATACTTGTAGTTATCTTTTTATCATCTCTCTTTTAAAGACAGAGCAAAATTCACCCACATCATTTCCTAGTCTATAGTGCGACCGTATCAACAGCCTAACTCAGACACCAATCAGTGAGAAGGATGGTTTGTTAAAATAAGACTCAAGCCTGGCACATAACAGGCATTCAGTAGGTTTGGGGGAATAAATGCTGAATAAGTGGGATGAATAGTTAGAAAGCCCTGCCTTCTCGGACAGACCACCTGCAGAAGGTAAGAGTGATGAGCACAGACTAGTCAGCGTGGGAAGACGAAGGCCCACCTGGGGCTGAATGTCTGGGCTTAATGGGAGCCTGGACCACACAGCTCAACCCAGGGCTCTAGCTTAAGCCTCCTTCCACCAGCCCAAGAGTGGCTCTACCCTGATGAGGGGCCCAGTTCTCAACTTGATACTCTCCTAATTAGAAGTAAATCCCTATAATACAGGAGAGACTTTGCAGGTCCACAGTGTATTTTGGCCATGAGTCTCAAAGCACTGACAAAGGAAGCTGCAAGCGAAATTACCGATTGAATACATCCAGACACAGAGCAATCCCTGTGTCAATGTTGACAGAGCAGCTCCTTACCGTCCAGCTCCAGGACGGTGAACATAAAGCAAAACCACCAGAGATGCTGGGAGAAAAAGAGTATTTGCAACTAGAACCATGGAACCTCATATTCATAAAACAACAATACCTAGTAATAATAACAATCACTGTTTCTAATCTTAAAGGTGTATAGCTCTTTACAGCCTACAAAGCGTTATTCAGATTTCATTACCTCCTGCAATCCTTACACCAACCCTGCCAGAGACATAATTTGCCCCATTTTTACACACGAAGAAACTGAGGTTCAAAGGGTGTCTTTAAACCTGGCTTTGCTGTCTCCAAATCCAGTGCTCTTTTGATCTCAAACTCATCTAGTTAAGCCACTTTTCTTTTTTGTACTGAAAGACAGTAGGTAATAAATATATATTCAATATAAGGATTTTGTAGTGCCTTCTATGGCACCAACATAATAAAGGGCTGACTCTAAGTTCAAAAGCAATGTTAGAAAGTCTTCCTTAGGTTAAGCTGAACCGTCTCTCCAAGGAGCCCATCCCACTCGTTAGCGCCGATGGCCACCACCCCTTCATCTCCAAAACCCTCCAAAGGCAACTGCACAGCCCCCAAAGGGAACCCAAGGAAATGCAACCTTCTGGATTCCTAATGCCAACACCATGATGTCAGTTTCAAAATACTGAAATTTCCCCCCCCAAGATCCCACTCCTCACCGTACGTCTCATCAAAAGTTTTCTATCTGACCTTCCCAGATCTGTATAATCAGTTTCTTCCCTTATTTAGTGAGTCTTGGATTATTCGTAGGAGTGAATAACTTCTGGGGCGGAACTTGAATTTCCAATTAAACCATTCTATCGTTTTTATTTTACTTTTACTTTTTTGACATGTTGTACCAATGGTAACTAGAGGAGGAAAAGTATGCTTCCTTCCTGCTCTGTTCAATTTAGATCTCTGTTTTGTTTTGTTTTGTTTAAGTATTTTTTCCAGCGCTGCCTTTTCACAATCTCTCCAGTGCCCCCAAGATGCGGATTATCTATGACAGCCCCACGGTCCTTGGATGAAAGAGAACAGAGCATCCTCTTCCCTCAGTTAATTACCATTTCTTGCCTGTGCATTTGATTTCAATAAAGTCTCTCTAATTACTTCAAATATCACTGCTCCTGCATCCTTCCCTCTCTGCTGTGCCCCTCCTTCTCTTGGATTGCCTGAGACGGATGAACTCAAACACACCCACAAGCCTCAGACAGCAACCAGCATAGACTTCTCCAAGTTAATAAGCCAGGAGAGTTAATCAACCAGACTTCCCAAAGTTAATAAACCTGGAAAACAAAATTATTACTATTTTTACTATTATTCAAATATCGCCATTATCTGTGTTGTTGTTATTCTCTGCCTCTGCGGCAGCTCTCCTAAGCCCCTCCCCCACGCCTGCCTGCCTCCCCTTCCTCCCTCCACCTTCATCGGTGGCAGCAATATCGTGTGAGTAATCCCAGAGGGGCTCCCCAGCACTGCCCTGGTGGAGGAAGCAATATTGGAGCTCGGGCAGCCCCCAGTCCCTTCAGGCTCAGCTCTGCCCTTTCATATTACACACTGTTCAGTCAAATCCATCACCGGCCTCCCAGATCTTTCCAATAGGCTGGAGGAGGCTGGATGGAAATGATGATTAAAGGAGTTGGAGACAGGGAGGAGGGGAAGTGGGCAGATGAGATAGGAGGGGAGATATTTGGGTTTTGGACATGCCTGAGCTGTCAGGAGTCCAATTTCCATATCATGGCTTCTGAGGCTCAGTATTTCGCTGCACCCTCTAGGCAATGTGTGGTTCTCTTAGGATCAACTAGGAATACCTGCAAATAAGGGCAATATTAACCACAGTGCCTTCCAGCCCCCCAGCAAGTGTGTTCCTCCCTCACCTGTTTTCTTTCCCTTTGAAGGAATCGCTCCATCCATCAAGAAGGCAGCCTTTTCGAATCGGTCAATGGAATGAAACAAGTGGAGAAAAGAGTCCCTGGGCAGCAGAACCTGAACATTCCTCTAGGCCAACTCCTCGTTTTATGGATAAAGAAACGGAGGCTCAACTAAGTCAAGTGACTAGGCTGGCTGCTTAAGAGAAGCACCCAGTCTGGACCCTGGCCTTTTGACCTCTTTCTGCAAGTGACCGCATCTTTCTTCCCCAGCTCTCCCTAGGCCTTCCTCATCCTGTCTGCCACCAACACCCTTGCTATCATATCTCTAAAACCTAACTCATCTATTTCCCCAAACCTGCTTAGTTCCATGTGGTCCCCATTTCAGTGACTAGTAACACTACACCCCAGTGGATCTCACCGTGGGGAGATTTTGCCCCCCAGGGGAGACACGGCAATGGTTACAGATATTCTGATTGTCACAGTTGAGACTGGCATCTAGTGGGGAGAGGTCAGGGAAGCTGCTAAACACCCTACAGTGCACAGGGCAGTGCCGCGCAACAAAGAATTATCCAGCCCGAAATGTCAACAGGGCCGAGATGAAGCAACCCTACTGAACTCACTGGTTCAACAACTTGGTTTCAATCTCCTGGCTAGAAATTTGAAAACATGGGTCCAGAAACTAAGGTAGAGGTAAGCTTTTAGGCTTGGGATTCAAAAATCACTCTCCAAGGGATGCCAGCTGCAATTAGGGGAGTGGATGCTTTCACCGGCTGGGAGAAGGCGTGCGAGAGAGAGAAAGAGAGGACTATGGGAAAGGACCACAGAGGGACCAAGAGGAGAAAGAAGCAGCACCCCAAGGAGAGAAAAGACCCCAATGCAGCCCAAACCCTGGGTTAACTCGACCTTTGCACATGATCCAGAAACAGCTACAGGCCCAGGCCATGTTCAAGGGGCTGTGACAGCAGATATAGACACCCAGAAAAAGCACCAGGTCTTCCTGACCTCAACAGAACCAAGCCTGGCTTCAGAGAGAGAGCCATGGACTGTCACACCAGCCCTCTGGGTGTGCAGGGCAACCAAGGTGCTACTGAATCTCAGAGCGTAGCAGCAAACTCCAAATCCTATCCCAGCGTCCACCTCAAAGGACACGGGGTGGGGGGGAAATTCCCTGGAGGTCCAGTGGTTAGGACTCTGCGCTTCCACTGCAGGGGGCACGGGTTCAATCCCTGGTCAGGGAACTAAGATCCCACAAGCTATGCGGCACGGCCAAAACATACAAACAAAAAGGACACAGGACACGAGGGCAGCCCTCCTCAGCTGCTCTGAACACTCCACCCTTAGGGCTCACCTCCCCACGGACAGCCTCGGGTTTCTGTCCCCGAAGCCCTCCACCGCCAGGGAGAGAAACTCAGCTGGATGGCAGGGGCCACTCAGGGTCTGGACACACGGCCCAGCCGGGGAGGGCCTCCCACACTGCTCTCAGCCCAAATCCAGGCCCTTTTCAACAAGGTAGCTACTGCCAGCAGGAGGCTTTGGAAGGAGTCAAGTGTAATTAAAAGCTGTGAAAGCCGCATTGTCTCAATTGTAAATCCTTCTCCCTAAGAGGCCATGACTGGGCAATTCTCAAAGGCGGGGAGAGGCCAAAGCTGCCTGCAGCCACCATCTCTACTTAGCGAGTCCAACAAGGAACTTTAATGGAAAAATATTTCCATCAAACATGGAGGCCTGGAAAATGCATGGCTTCATTCATCCTGGCTCTGGGGTGGAAACTGAGGGAGAGGAAGAGCAATGAGGAAGGAGAGAGGAAAGCATGAGACACAAACTGGAAGAAAGGAAAACTCATTAACCAAAATACCAAGCTGCGCCCCCATTCAGCTCTTACTCACGAGTTCTCACAGAAGCGTCTGTATTGTGACCAGGTGCCTACCGGGCCAAGTATCTGCTCCTGTGATTAGTGCTGAGGTCTGTGGGTTCACGGTCTTGATGTCAATCCCAACTACAGCAACAGCCTGTCAGCATGTGGACGCAGAGGGATGTGCACGGCTGTCATCCTGTCGCTGGGCACAGGGCTATCTCCCACATGTGGACAAGTGGGTACAAGTGAGCCCAACATACAAGCCCCACAGGCTGGAAAGCAAGCTCTCCATTATACCTCCACGGTGTCCTCACCCCACTGCAAGTCTGTCCCAGCAGCTGGCCAGGAACCCAGCAAAGACAAACAGGTGATTCACCTGGCAGGGCCAGCTCTAGGGCTTGTGCACCCATGCCCATGATGGCCGGCATCCTGCTGGAGGCCCAACTGTGAGAATGAGGCTCTGAAAGTGACTGAGTTTATGCAATTCAGTCATACTCACAGAGACAATTAGGGCAGACTTCACCTTTCCAATGTGTTCTAGGTTTCCAATGTGTTTCCAGTGTGTACTAGGTTTCCTGCTGCATAACAAAGGGAAACGCATACTGTATTCCCCAACTATCTTGGGTCTTCTGTTTTATCTCAAGCCCACGTGGAAAGAATATGGCTTCCGAGGACAATCTCAGCTCATGGTACAATTGCCAGGAGAGAAGAAATTTATTTCTCTGGGGCAGAAATTTCAAAATACAAAACGGTGGGCATGACTGTATCAACGTACATCAGGGAAGACCTTACCCCATGGTAAAAGAGAGCCCTGAGCTGATAGCTGGATATGCAAAGACCTGGCTTGATCTCTAAGCAAGACTGGGCTTCCCTGACCCTAAAACAGGTCAGCAACCTGAAGGCCATTCAGTGAAAGGCAACGAGCATGACATGGGTCTGGGAAGATTAATTCATGCACAAAGTAAAGAGAGTGGAATTGAACAGTCCCATTAAACAGGAAAAGAAAACAGAACAATGTAGTTGAAGGTAGTAAGTGCCCATATGCCAGAATAACTCCCCCCCAAAAGCCTCACAGTGATGTAGGTGAATAAAGGGTAGCAAAATGGGAAACAAAAGTTTTTGTGGAGTCTAACAGAAAAGGCTATTAGTACTAGGATCTGTCAGACTGGCCCTTCACCCACCCCTCAAAAGAATCATTCCCATGGAAACACCTCTCAAAAAAAATCATTCCCATGGAAACAAAATAATTTATAGAGTTATAACACACTGAATAACTAAAAATGTTACTGATGGGCAAATGGTTATCTTTAAGACTGCTATATTTCTTGTGTATGTACATGGAGTGTATGTGCAGCCCAGCTGGAGATTAGGGCTCCAGTGCTGTCTCTGTCACCGATCAGCTATATGATTTCCACAGATGCTAAATGAGAAGGCGGGACTCGTAATATTAACAGCAGCTAACATGGAGCAATGTCTCTATGCCAGAAATAACTCTAAGTGCCCTTACTGCACTTATTTCATCTTACAAAGTAGGTAGTATTATTCCCATTTTACAAACAAGAGAACTGAAGCATAAAAGGTAGTAACAAGGTCATATGGTAAGTGGCTGATTCAAGATCAGAAATAAGGTTCCTCTTCAGCAATGACTAAGTAGATCCCATCAAACCAGCTCTCCCACAGATAACTAGGAACTCTAGGCAAAATATAGGAAACAACTATGTGAAGACACCAGACGAAGACCCAAAGCAGGCAGACATTGAAGAGGAATCAGTGCATGGAGGAATTGACTAGAACTGGGTAATTTTCCTGTTTTTACAGCTTTTAGTCACACAGAGTGACTCAGAAACTCAGATGAAAAAGCCACAGTCTTACTGGCCAACAGGACCAAAGGACAGAATTTAGGGCAACCACAGCAGCTAAAAGTGAGAAAAGAAACCTGGAACTACCCAGAGAGGGGGAGCCCCAAATCTCTAGCTGGTCCCTGAACCCCATGTGTGCTGGGTAGACTCCAAGTTGCCAATTAAGGATCAGAGAACTGAACTGGGATTCCATGTGTGGCCCACCAAAGGGAAGACAGAGTTTACAGTTTGAGTTGATCCAAGTTAACTACCAACTGGAAATTTCTTAAAATAAAATACAAACACTCTTTGAGGGAACATAAGGATTCAGGTTATCTATAATGTATCATGTCCAGGATACAATATAAAATTATTAATATGACCCATACTCAAGAGAAAAGAAAATCAACAGAGATCACCCCCAAAATGATCCAGATTTTAGAATTAGCTCATAGGGATTTTAAAGCATCTATTATAACTATGATCAAGGACATAAAGAAAAATATGCTTAAAGAGAATGAAAAGATAGGAACTAACATCACAGAAATTCAAACTATAAAAAAGAATCAAATGGAGATTTCTAACAGCATTGTCCAATACAACTTTCTGTAATAATAGAAATGTTTTATATCTTTTCTGTCCAAAACAATGTGTCACTACCTACATATGGCCATTGAGTTCTTACAATGTGACTACTGCAACCGAAGAACTAAATTTTTAAACTGTATTTAATTTTAATGAATTAGATTTAAATAGTCACATGTTGCTAGTGGCTACGGTACTGGGCAGAGCAGCTCTAGAACTAAAAAGTACACTATCTGAAATAAAAATTCACTGGATTGGCCTAACAGCAGATTGGAGATGACGAAGAAAGTGTTAATGAGCTTAAATATAGGTAAGTAGAAGTTATCCAATCTGACAAACAGAAAGAAAAAAATAAAAAAGACTAACAACTATAGCAAAAAAGAACAGGGTAAAAGAGTAAATAGATGTATACAGCAGTTCCAAGATTCTTACATGTTATGTGCAGTGGTACAATATTAACTCTAAGGACATCGTGAATAGTTATGTATGCATACTGTAATCCTGGGAGCAACCACCAAGAAAAAGTTAATAATAATCTAAGGAGGTATAATTAAAAAGCCAATAAGTAAATAAAAATGAAATTCTAAAAAAAATATTCCATTAACCAAAAGAAAGCACGAAAGGAGAAATGGAGAACAAAACACAGAGTGCATAAATAGAAAGTAAGTAATAATAATAGCAAAATGGTAGACTGAAATCCAACTATATCAATAATTACATTAAGTGCTAGCGGACTAAACAGTTCAATCAAAAGAAAGAGATTATCAGAATGGATAAAAAAGCAAGACTCAGCTAAATGCTGTCCACAGGAGTGGTACTTTAAAAACAAAGATTAAAAATCAGGAAATCTGTTGGGAATCTTCTTTTCTTAACTATTATACTATCCATGACCTATGAAGTACCTTCCATCTCTAAAATCCAACGATTCCACATGTATAAGTATATATGCATATATACATAAGTTCATATATAATACATATAATTTTTTTGACACTCAGGATACATAAAGGTCAAATCTATACATGCACCCAAACCCAGAAGAAATGATGGAAAGGACAATTTTCCAAGTTAACACAGCATCATTGCTGGTTTTGTTTCTCAATCGATGCTCACTGTGTCAGGTAATCAGATGGAATTTTTGCGTTACTGTGTCCAGAAAAATCACTTCACTTATTCTCGGAGAGCAACTTAAACCTATCTGCTCAGCAACAGAACTGTCCCAGAACTGCTTGAATTTAAACCTTCACAGAAGAAATTGGCATGACCTTTCCACACAGCCTGATGATTAGAATAGGCAGCATCTCCAGGGCTTTGCCACACAGACAAAGCAGATGTGACATGGCAAAGAGCACTGGACTTGCCATTAGAAAGCCTGAGCCTGCTTCCCATCTACACGGCTCAGAACCCATGTAACACTGGGACCATCATTTAGCCTCTTTGAGCCTCAATTTCCTCATCTCAAATGAGACTGTGGTGATGATCACATGATATAGTGTCTGTTTTCACAGACTCTCTAGGCTTTTCTCTGTTTTAGGCTCTCAAAGTCCAGTGTCACTAGTTTTGCATGGTAGATTCCAAGTAAATATTAGAAAGGTTGAGAGAAATCATACGGGATTTTTAAAATACAATACAAATTCAAAGATTTTGGACTCTCTCGTAAAAGCTAAAACACACAGCATATGCATAAATTAATTAGTGCCATAGATACATTTGAAAATTGGCGTATACGCCCATTCACAAAATTACTATTAGCAAACTGATTAATTATGGTTTATTCTATGGCCTTGTTTAAAAAGGATGATCAATAAGTTGATAAGTCTTGTCATTACAGGTACCTTCTGAGAAACACTGAGCCTCTGTTAAATATCATAGCAGACCTGGAAAGTTCACAGGTTTGTGAAATTCAAATGCATTATTTCCTCCTGACAGCTGTAATCAAGTCCGTAGAACTCAGTTCAACCTTCAGTTGCCAACAAATGATCATAATTTTTGGCAAGGAAGGGTAAACATAAGCCTACTTAACAAATCTGCTAATTATCTTTCAGTTTAGGATTAATGTAACAAATAAATACTGGATGCCTGCAGCTTAAGTTTATCAGTCAGTTCATATGAACCAACAAGGGTAAGTAGATTTTATCTGTTTTAAAGCTCCTGTTCTCAAACCAAGTACTTCTTGCTCTTGATTTTTCCTTCTGAAATCTGATGTGTGTTTTTACTTCACAAGGCAATCCGTCTGCCTTTATATCTTTTTAAAATATTAGGTATATCCACTGAGAATTCTTAGAAAAGTAATGCTGAGGTTTAAAAGTAATGAAAGAAACAAACCACTGGTTTCAGAATAAAACTGCCCATACGGGCACAATCTACAATTGGCTGGCAGTGCTAAACATTAGTGAGTAAATTATTAGTATACTTAGCTGCCATCTAGTGAGAATCTTTACTAGATGCTGGATAGACATGCATAATTTTTAATCCCTATAACATAGGTAAAGAGATTGTTTCTGCCTTTTAGCAATAAAGAGGAAGATTTCTCAGAGGTTAATTTGCCAAGTAACAGAGCTGGGATTTGAACCCTTGTCCGTGTGGGGAAAGCAGGGGGTCTTTCTGCCGCCCATTCTTAAGATGCTGCAATCTCCATGTGAGAATCTGCCTAAAACTTTCCTTTTCTTCCAGATTACTAACTCTTAACCATTTGGGGACCACAAGAAGATTCCAGGGTCTGATGAAAATCTATGGACCCTCTCCCCCAGAAACAGACACACACAGACACACACAGACACACACACACTCTCTCC
Source organism: Monodon monoceros (assembly GCF_005190385.1). Taxonomy (NCBI): domain Eukaryota; kingdom Metazoa; phylum Chordata; class Mammalia; order Artiodactyla; family Monodontidae; genus Monodon; species Monodon monoceros. The sequence continues at coordinate 61,896,037 of NW_021703774.1, read as the reverse complement.
CTCCCTCCCTCCCTCTCTCTCTCTCTCTCTCTCTCTCTCTCTCTCTCTCTCTCTCTCTCTTTCTCTCTCTCCTGGGAAAATAAGGCAAGGGATTCATGAATATCCTGACGCAAAACCTGGGTTTAAAAACCTCTATTCCAAATAGGGTTTCCAAACATCAGCACTGCTGGGTTTTTCACTCACCTCCTTTACATTTCCCCCTCCTTTTTGGTTTCTGTGTAAGTTTTTAAGGAATAAAATAATGGAGCTAAGAAGTAGATGTGTTATCTTGTCCACACACAAGAAAAGTCTGGCCTCCCCAACTGTTGCCTCTCCCCTACTCTCCTCACATCTTGGCCATCTCAGTAAAGGTACTCAGCTCAGGTGGAATATCTTGGAATCATCCTCTTGCCTTCACTTTTGTCCACCATGGGTCTAAGACAGCTTTACTGATGAATCAAATTACTCCAAGCCTTCCACAACGATCACTGGGTACCTATTATGTTCCAGGCATCAGACTAGTAAACAAAACTATGTTCCAGGCTCTCATCAGTGAACAAAATAAATACAGACACACCTCAGAGATATTGCAGGTTCAGTTCCAGACCACCACAGTAAAGCGATTGGCACAACAGAGTGAGTCACACAAATTTTTTGGCTTCCCAGTACATATACAGGTTACGTATACACTATACTGTAGTCTATTAAGTGTGCAAATAGCATTATGTCTAAAAAAATGTGCATACCTTAATTTAAAAATACTTTATTGCTAAAAAACCCTAACCATTATCTGAGCCTTCAGTGAGTCGTAATCTTTTTGCAATAGTAACATCAGAGGTCACTGATTACAGATCACCGTAACAAATCTAAAATTAGCGGAAAAGTTTGAAATATCGCGAGAATTACCAAAATGTGACACAGAGACACAAAGTGAGCAAATGCTGTTGGAAAAATGGCACGAACAGACTTGCTCGATGCAGGGTTGCCACAAACCAATTTGTAAAAAAACACAATCTCTGCGGAGCACAATAAAGCAAAGTGTTTTATTAAATGAGGCAAAACCTGTATCACTGTTCTCATGGGCTTAGAGTCTAATGGGGGGAGCAATATATTGGCATAATAAAGAAATATATTACAGTGTAACCTAGAAGGTGATTAGCAGCTGGAAAAAGGAAATATATAGAAGTTATAGGAGAATGAAGAGTGTCAGGGTGGGTTGTAATATTAAACACCTGGATATCTGAGTAAACACATGAAGGAGTCAAACTTGGGGAGATCTGGGGGGAGGCATATTTTATTTGTTTGTTTATTGTCTTTCCTCCCCTCTAGAAGGTAAGCTCCGTAAAGTCAGGAATTCTCTTATTGTTCACTGCTCTACCCCAAGTGCCTATAACAATGCCCACAGCAGGTGTTCAACAAATATTAGCTGAATAAGTAAAGTAAATGAAAGTTAAAATTTACTTTCAGGCTGACCAAAACTGAGGGATGGGCCACAATCCTAAATCTTACCCTGAATATATCAATCTCCTTAATTAAACGGTAAATTCAAAGCAAAGAGAAAAGAAACCGAGTCAAGTTGGGGTCACCTTTTAGAAGGGAAAACTGAAAACTGACCTTACATGAAAAATGATAATAATCTGAATTCCCACTTTTAAAAAGCCAAATAAGAAATGGGCTTTTAAAAAAGCCCCAGGATATCCGATATCAAATAGGGTTTTAAAATTAGAAATGACCCTTGAAATACAGGACTCCTAAATGCTGAATGATCCCTCAGTTAGGCTCTCAGTGAGGTACATGGAGACGTGCCATGTAAGACAGAAGCCACCAACCTGGGAAGTGCCAGCCACTGTGCCACACCATCCTCACCCCCAGCTGTACTCCCCATTACAGACCTGCATAGGCAGATCACTCACTGTGTACTGATGCCCTTGGATTTTAAGCTTGGTTGTGGCTGATTAGCTCATTTACTTATCCCTTGGTGCTGGTAAGTCTGAAGACATGGGTTGGGGCTCCATGGAAACCAAGAGACATTGACTCAGTTATCTGGCCACAAGTTAAAACTCTGACCTTGCCCAGTGATCCCACTTATGTACGTCCTCAGTTACACAAAGGGACAGAATATGGTCTGTGTGTGTTTGTGTTACTACCCCCAAAAAGAGCAACTCAAAGCACATGCTTCATGTTCAAGAAGGCTACAGGTGGCTGTTGAGGACTGACCGACCTCCTCAGGCACAATTACAACATCAAACCAAGGCCCTGGATACAAATCTCTCCATTAGCTTCTCCTAAAAACACTATTCAATTCTAAGAATAAGTGCTATCTGGACGAAAGCCACAAACAATTGGAGGGCCACAGGCAGGACATGTTCTCCCTCCATCTTGTCCCCAGAATTAGCTCAATCTGGTAAAAAGGCAGGAATATGAGCTCCCTGGATTCCATGGCATGTGACTTTATTGATGGTGGGTCTTACCACGTTACAGGTAATATGAGCTTCAGAACCTTCTTTCCTCTCTAAATAACCAGCAACGTCAGGGCAAAGCTGAAATCACCTCATCGTGACAGTTCAACCTCTGCAATACCGTACATACATCGTTAAAATTTTAAAGGAGTTCATTGGGGAACTCCCTTAATAATTGAGTTGGAGAGAAGGGGCCAGTGATGAAGAGCGTTTACCTGAGCTGCTATTCACTAGGTTTGGCTACTAACGGCTTTCCAGCAATCCCACTGTGTCCATGTTGCCATTTAAAAGAGTACATTCCATTTGGCCCTTGCCCTTTCACTGTCAAGAGGGAAACTGAAAAATAATACATCATGAAGTATTGCAGTTTGTATTACAGTTCTCCACCCAATTCTCCCTTCCAGCACTACTGAGCTCGGTCTAAATGGAGCTCTTACAGCCAGGTGACAAGCAGAAAAATTCATCCCATGAATCGGTTGGGTGTCTATGATATCAAATAGCATATCACTGAATTATATATTTTCCACTGAATTTACTGGCCACAGAGGCAGAGCCATTGGAAAATACTCAGCTTACTTGATAGCACCAATTTTAGTTTAATTTCCTTCTAAGTTAGGTGGCCAGGCCCCTTATGACCCTGTCACCTTTCCTCTCCTAGGGTCACACAGATACGACAGCCCTAGACCTAAGGAAGGATTCCCACCCAACCATACACTGCTCTCCCACTCCTTGTCAAAAACATTCCCATTCCCCCACTGTACACGTCAGGCAGTTTGTGATCAGGCTCCAGACCTCAGAGAGCTCGAGGTAAAGGCGCTGAGGCTAATGGGAGAATCTCAAGGAGGTTAAATGATTTGCCCGGGCCCACCCAGATAAAGCAGAGGCAAAGGAATTACTGAAGCTCAAGGATTCTGAAAACCCACGGTTCTCCACTATAGGTCACTCTAGCCTCCAGTCTGGGAAAGTAAATATACGAACCAACCATATGAATAAGACTGTAAAACAGAGTGATAGTGGGTTAAGAGACCAAGCCACTGTGGTCTGGTCAATAAGGAGGATGGTGTCCCCATCCTGGACTCCCCTCTCTTGAATGTTCTCCTGAGAATCACGGGAAGCAAAAGCCTATCAATGGACAGGTGTATGGATGGTCTAGTTGCCAAGCACAACTGACTAGTTCCTGGCCTGGGGAGATGTGAACACGTGTCCTGGGGAATCAGCCGCATACTGTATACCTTGGACTATGCTGTAACCAAATAGAGATCTTCACGAACGAGGAGCAGAAACAGGAAGATGATAAGTAAGTTTTACACCAAGACAACTGGATCTGAAGAAGGACTCAAGCTTGCAGCCCCACTCTGCTGTCACCCCCCCCGCCCATGAACCAGGGTGACCTCGAGAAAGAAGCTACGTGGGAAGCTGCAGTAGCCACCTTACAAGAGATCCTGAGGAGAGTTGGGAAATGGACCCACCTTCTGCTGGCCTCTGTTCAGTGATGAGCAGCTCTGGCTAATCCACAGAGAAATGCACAAAAGAACAAAGGGAATGAATGGTTAGGAAAAACCAAAGCAGGAGTTCAACATGTACCCTAGATGTATCCCTGACCCTCCCCAAGCTTCTCCTCTATGAACTGGAGGCCCCTCTCTCTCCCAGATCCTCAGCCACTTTCCTTTCCTGGCAAAACTCACCTTAGCCATCATATAGCCTCAAAACCACCCCATCCTAAAACATCTTCCCTTTATTCTACCTCTACCCCAGGTACTGTTTTCCCTCCCATCTTTCTTCCACTACCCATCTTCTCAAAAAAGTTGGCCGTATCACTCCATTTCTTCTTTCTTTTATTGTAAAACCCATTAAAAATGCTGTCCTGATCCCTCCAAGCTTCTGACAAAGCTATTCTTGATAAGGTTACCACTGACTAACTGCCAATTCCAAGAGCAAATAGGTGGCCCTACATTTTAAAATTCCCCACCTCTGCCCTGTCCTCCAGAAGCCCACTCACCCTGGCGTTTTCTCCTGCATCCGTGCCATTTCATCACAGCTTCTCCCAGGGCTCCCCAAAGCTACACCCTTGAGCCTCTTCTCACTCTGTGTAGGATCCCCTTGGGCACTTCTCATATTTATATGATAACATATCCTAAAGCTTCTTGTCCAGGATAGTTTCTAGATCTTCTTTTACAACTGCCTCCTGGACATCTCCACCTGAATGGTTCACATTCCCATTCACGCTCCAAGAGCCAATTAACATATCACCTCTTCCATGAAGCCTTTTCAACAACCCCAAGCAAGTCATTCATTGATGCATTTATCCATTCAGCCAACATGTCTAATGCCTATTATCTGTCGAGAACCATGCAAGATGCTGGAGATACAGGAGTTAAAAAACAAAGCGAGGGGGCTTCCCTGGTGGCGCAGTGGTTGAGAGTCCGCCTGCCGATGCAGGGGACACGGGTTCGTGCCCCGGTCCGGGAAGATCCCACATGCCGCGGAGCGGCTGGGCCCGTGAGCCATGGCCGCTGGGCCTGCGCGTCCGGAGCCTGTGCTCCGCAACGGGAGAGGCCACAACAGTGAGAGGCCCGCGTACCGCAACAACAAAAAAAAAAACAGAAAGAGGAAGGTCCCTGTCCTCACTGAGCTTATGATCTTGTGACACAGACAGATAGCAAACCAACAAATAAATATGTACTTCAAATTATGATAAGCACTATAAAGATAATGAATAGCACATAGCAATAGGGAACCAAGGGATTTAGACAAGCTGGTACTCAGTCCCAGTGGCCATGCCTCTCTTAAAACAAGTTTACTCTTCTTTCAAGCCTCTGTTTAATTTATGTCTCTAAGCAATCTCTGCTAGACTGTTAATACATCAGTGCTTTGTTTTATTCATTTTTACATATCTGTCACATACAGGAATTTAATAAGTCTGATGATTAAAGGAATGCATGAGTAATTTAATTAATGAACCAACTGTTTATAAGATTCCATTTAGTTCTAAATTTGAGAAATGCACATACAACTAGGTAAAGTGCATTCCAATTGCTGGTGTATTACCTGAAATCTCTAGTTTCATTAAACGGCAGTTTACAGAGATTAAATTCAAATGTACATTTCATCTCTCTAAAATTGACTGGACCTACCTTTAAGGGAACCAAGTGTCGGCAGTGGTGAGAGAAATAATACAATACAGGAATACTTAATTTCCTCAAAGCCCAAGATTCCATTATCCCTTTTTCGATACAGCCAGGCCAAGTAATAAACAAGAGGGAGCGAATAGTTTGGGAAATCAGCCTCACACGGGGGCACAGTGGGATCTTTCCTAGCTGAGGCTGAGGCTTGTTTGAAAATACAGCACAGTTCAGAAGAAAACTTGGAAAGGGGTTATCTGAGGAATGGATGGACAGCTGCTGGCTAGTCCCAATGGAAGTATGCCTAGAAGGCTCCAGATCTGATAGTTAACAGTTCTGCTGCCAAATGTGCAGACAGGCTCCCAGAACAAAAGTCACCAATAGCAAACTCTGGGAGCTGGAGAGGAGGTAAACGGATGCTTGTCTCCCTTTGTGTCATTCTTCTGGTGTGGAAGAACAGCGATGCTGGCAGACAGTGGAGACCAATGCAGATGGGATGGGATAGGAGGGATGGGTAGGACAGCTTTGCGCTTGCGGAGGAGTTTGATAAACAGGAGTGATGAGTGTACACTAGCAGCTTTCGCGCACACACACACACACACACACACACACACACTCACTCACTCAGGCATTCCCCAAATCCAGAAAACTTCCTTTAAAACCACAGAATATATAAACAGCTGACCGTCGGAAGGCTGCCGGAAAGCTCAAGTATCTAGCAGGTGGGGACTTGTTTTCCAAGAGCTAGTTGAATAGGACAGACTGAGAATTGTGATCTCACTGGGGTGTGAACACCAGAATTCAAGGAGCAGATGGTGTGATTTAGTGGAAAGGCCATTGGACCAGGAGTCAGAGGCTTCGGATAGCATCCCAGCTTCTCTCTCAGCTACAAAATGCAAGGGGGGGAAAAAAAAAAACCTCTCCTTATCTAACTTCTTAAATTGTTGTAATGTCCAATAAAGATAATATCTGTGAAGGTTCTTTGAAGATTCAAAAAGATACATTTTTTTTCAACACATCCTTTGATGGCATTTTCTATGAGTCAATCGTTGATCTGCATGCTTTAAAAATATTAAGCCAAAATGATCCTATGAGGTTGGTTAGTACAATTTTTTTATTCTAGTTTTATTGAGGTATAATTAACATATAGCACTGCATAAGTTTAAGGTGTACAACATAATGACTTGACTTACATACATCATGAAACGATTACCACAGTAAGTTTAATGAATATCCATCATTTCATATAGATACAAACTTTTTATAAATAGGAAAAAAATATTTTTCCTTGTGACGAGGATTCTTAGGATTTACTCTCTTAATAATGTTCATATATGGCATACAGCACTGTTAATTATATTTATCATATTGTGTATTACACCCCTAGTACTTATGTATGTTATAACTGGAAGTTTCTGAGGTTGGTACTATTCTTATCCCCATTTTAGAGAGAGGAAACAGGCACAGAGAAAGCATGACCTTCACCCAAGGTAACACAGCTAGTGAGCAGCAGAGCAAGGATTTGGTCCCAGACACTCTGGCTCCAGAGTTTATGCTCTTAACCACTAGACTGTGTTATTGTACACAGCTTCTAAGAATATGTATTCTTTTACTCATATTAAAAAACCAACAATAATAATACCCAAGCCTGTATAGTTCTCCACATTTTACCAAAAGGCTTTTCAAGTTCATTACCTTATTTAATCCTCACAATAACCCTATGAGGCTGTTATTATTCTATTCCTTTGTATAGATGAGGAAATTGTGGCTTGGATATCTCTTGACAGTAGGACATGTGTTTCATATTATTTTCCCAGTAATGCAGAGAGCTGTGGAGTGCCCAAACCATTCATATCCACCTGTCCAACCCCTTCCATCTCTGGACGTGGACTTTTAAAATAGAAGAACCCAACCAATAACAGAACACAAAGAAAATAATTTGACTGAACACCCTTCCGGTTAAAAAGTATCTTTGGAAGAATATCACAGTACATCCCAATGTGAATTATTTCATAACATCCTCTCCATTTTGACAGCTAGCGGAGAGCAGGCTCTAGCCTGCACACAGCATAATTTGAAAATTAAAAGGTCATAAGATAGGTTCTGAGCATAAGACACGCAAGAAGGCAAGGCTGAGCTGAGATTCTGAAAATGGGGCTGGAAAACCCATGCTGTGGTTGAACTCGGGGCTTCCAGGTGCATAGAGCCCCAGGGGAAAGATAGTTGCAGAAACCAAGCAACACTCCCGCCAAAGACACGCAGGGAAGGGTCTCCTGGGATGTTCTTCCCCTTTGGATTTCCAGTGTCTACTTCATGGTACCGCCCATGAGGCACTAGCATGGCATGGCTTATGTCTCTGAAGAGCTGAGCCCTTATCCCTGTGAAGACGGTATCCATCACTGCGCGTGGTACTGGGGAATACGTGCACAACAGGAATCCCTGCTACAATGTGAGGAGGGACAGGAGGAGAAGGGGGGAGGGGGAGCCAGCAGCAGGGGAGGAAACTCTCGATGGTTATGTTAAAAAGGATTTGTTCCACTGTCAAAACCAGAAAGCTCTCCCCAAAAGCCAGCTTTAAGGAAGGAAGCCTGAAATGACAGAGACCGGGGTGGGATGTATTAAGGCGGCCCTTTGGAAAAGAGGCTGCAATAAAAGAGAGAGCATCAGGCAAAAGGCAGGTGTAGCTGTAAAAATCCACCTCTGGACGATGATGACCAGCAATGCATGGCAGCTGAACAGAAACTGAGCTCTAGTGTTTCTGTTGGGTCCTAGTTAAAAGGGATCCCAAAGACATGCTGACTCTCTAGGGCAAGGACAATCCTTTAAATCTCGCCCATCACTGGGTCTCCACGGCGACTGGGAGAGGGCTCAATGACTACCAAACTCCTGAAAACTGTATGAGCCACACTTTGTCCACTCACCTGCCCATTCCCTTTTCCGGGCCCTACCCTGTCCCCAGTGACATCAACCCCTTCTCTACCCTGGAGCTGGGGGCCCCAGGCCAAGCCGGCATCAGCTTCCATTCAGGTTTAGGCTGTTGAGTACTCAAACAAAGACATATTTGGACCCTCCTACAGAGAGAGAGGGGACTGTTTATGGGCCCAGAGGGAGCTGGCCCTAATCTGCTGCACACCAAACGATGACAACATGTTAAGAGTGAAAATATGGTTTGGGGGGAGAGTCCCCAGGAGCCCAACATTTTGGTATTTAAAGGAACTTTAATGAGCTTAAGAGGCTAATCTGGAGTTCAGGAGGGGGTGTTTTGTTTTGTTTTGTTTTGAAAAATCCTTTTAAAAGTTCCTGAGGCTTGACAGGGAGCAGGCAAGAGAACTGTGAGTCAAGGAGTGGCCACCGTGTAACTGAAGGGGCCACATGGGACTAGGAGAGGAGGCTGCTCCAGAGATCCCTTCTCACTGCAGCAGCAGACCCTGGTGCTCAAGAGATAAAGGACGGTTCTTTCCAGGTTGGAGAAGTGTGACACCCAAAGAAGCAGCAAAAAAAGTTGAGAGAGAGCACACACTATCAGAGCGCTAGCCAGGCTTCTCGCCGAACGACTCCTCGTCCTGGTTTACTGGTGACAACATCAGACTCAGGCACTTCTCCGACCCACTGCAAAACATAACCCAGCATCCATGAAGGTGCCAGGCACACTCAGAAATATGTCCAGCGGCCCCAGCTGGTCACCCAAAGAGTGTGGTCATGGGATCATGCAAACCTGAGTGTTTTAATGCCCCTCACCAGGTACTGTAGCTGAGCTCTGCTCCACAACTGGGTGGACCATTATGCTGTGTATCTAAAAGATGAATTTGTTTCCTCCAAGTGAGAAAAACTAAAAGAGGACCAAGAGTCCATAAACTTGGCATGGGGGAGAAATGAGGCAGTTGATGAGCTGGTGTTAAGTAATAGCATGTGCTTGCAAGAGTCAAGCTAGTAGAATTCTACAGGACATAGGGGAGTGAGGGGGAGGCAGAATGGGATGGGGCTAGATGTGAAGTCAGATATGGCATGTGGCCCATTCCTAGCGCTGCTGGATGTCAAAGATCTTTTTTTAATATGAAGAGTTTAACTGGCCCATGAGACAAGGCAGTCCGATCCACAGTGGCCAGATACCTACCAGGGTTTGTCCATTATAGGGTAATGATGATAAAATACAAATCCATCGGGGTAGAAAGCCACTGGAGGCCTAGAGAGTCTGAAAAGCCAGACATATTTACTGTTATCCAAAAATAGGATCCCCCAACTGGAATCTTGAAAGGCTAGAAGAGACCAAACTCTTTCATGTGACTTCAGCTAGGGACTAAGAGAAGCACAGTCCATTTTGTATTTTTAGTTGTTATGACATTATGGTGCAATAATGGGGGATCTGGCAAGGGTTCCATTAAATTCTAGCGAACCCGAGCACGGCAGCCAGGTGACAAGCTCTACAGATGATCTGGTTGCCTTGGTTCGCGACTGAAAAGTACAGCACGGAAGTAGGTTTTAAAAATCCTCTTTTAACTGCCCAGATGGGGCTGTTTGCAATGAGACCAAGTCTACCAGAAATTCTACCAGAAACCAGTGTTGGGCCACAGTTTTATTCCTCTGATAATGTCTTCACTAATACTTCACTGTTTCTGCTGCATTCCAATTGCATCTGCTGTCTAATGCCAAAAGAAACTTAATCCCTATCCTAAGTCTCATTTTATTTATTTTCAGTAGTGTGAAAACAAACATGCAGCAAGATTATAGTGTTTACACCTCCTTTTTAGCTGATATAGCTCTAATCCTCCTGCTAATTAATGCCAGGGCCACAGCAATTTTATTAATTTCATCTTGGTTAAAAATATAGAGACAGATAATTGTGCTTGACTAAAATAACAATTTGACATTTGGAAGGTGTTTGCTTCATTTCAGCAAGACAGTTGGCTGGGTTTCATTTAATATACGACAAAGAGACACAAAGCTGCGGCTGACATTGGTCAATGATAACATAACTAATTCTAATTGTCATAAATTGACTAAACTGTCCCACATCGCACTAGTCAAGGAGACGAAGGAGAAAATGTAAATCGCGAGGCGTACCAAGTTTTTCTGTGGGTTCCAGAAAACAGGCACAAAGGAGAAAAGGGCCTCTTTTCTCCAGAACCTTTTCTACATTTTGTTCCTAAAATTACCAACTTCCCCAAACTGAATCTGAAAAGGCTGCTGGCAACGCTGATCTACACATTGCTAAGAAACTTTCAGAAAAACATACAGGGCATTCATTCCTAGGGGGAAGCCTCAGGCATGCTGGAAACTGGACAGGGTTCTCCCACATAGGACCCTTTCTGCTTCTGTGCAGGGTGGGGTGAGGGGTGGCACTGCCCACCCCATACAGCCCCCAATCCTCCATACCCCACCCTGCAAGTGGCTTACCAAGAACTCCCATCTGAAGATATGGGCATTTAAATTTCCATGTTAGAAAGGTATAAAAAAAAAATTGCAAAGCATTAAAGTAAAGCTAAGATTTCTTAGTTAAGGCGGAAATTACTTTTAAACCTTTCTATAGTGGATGTGATTGCACTTCTTCCCCCATAGTTCATTTCCCAGTATTGTACAACTATATGTAACAATCAAATTAACGTGATTCAATATGGGTTGAATCTTCGATCTTGATATAAAGCAACAATGACATTTTGTATATCAATTTAAGAAGCTTTAATAAATTCCCGGCAATATAATGAGTATTTTAAATCCTTGTCTATTTTCTCACTTCTGAACAGTAGGACCCAAATAATTTCTTTGACCATAAAAATTAATTAGCTGATAATTTAATGAATGGAATTGTTCTCATTAGAGAAACAGTACCTACTCGTTAATTCCAAAAGACCTTCCCAGAATTAAAAAACAACAATAAAGGGGGCTGTCAAAAATTAGTAACAGTATTTTAGGTCACACAAAAGTTATAAATAAGAAAAATGAAACTAAAAAGCAAGACAAACAATGAACTATCAGAAAAGCTCTTGTCACTGAAATCTGAACAGCAAAAGCAACTCCTTAGCCAGGTGGATGACAAAATCCCAGAACTCTACAAAATGTAAAACTGGATTGCATAAATAACTTTTTTAATGTGCTCCATTTACGTTAAGGATCAAAAGAATCCCACAAGTCTACTCTGAAAGGCAATGTTCATATCTAATCCCCAGAATACTATTAATATCTACTCCTGCTCTCTAATTTTATTTCAACATTTTAAGTCTGAGATTCAGAAAGTCCTACCCACGGACCGATACATATAAAAAGAGAAAACACCTCTGAACAAGGAGTGTTTCCAATCACCCTCTAAATAAAAAAAGAGATAAGTCAGCCTGCACAAACACAGCCACAGCCCATGGACGGTGCTTATCCCAAGCTAAGCCCCCCTGCAATTTAATGCAGCCGTCAATTTATTACCTAGCTGTGTTTGATTTTTATATTCCTAACTTTTATTATGCCAGGAGTGAGGCCAACAAAAGATAGAGTAAAAATCTAACAACTGCCTCTGTAATTTCATCTGTGGGCTTCTTTTATGAGGAACTGATGCCCAATTTTGATCTCCAAGTAATGTCACAGTAATAAAACCAAACTAACCCTCCTCCCTACACATACAGCCTACACTACCTTGATAAAACGCAGTATTAGTTCATTACTGATGCTAAAAGAAATCATTACCTCAGCCATTCTCTCCTCGGGGCTGCCAGTCACCAGGTCGAAAGAAAAATACAGAGAAAGCTCTAAGTGAGGGATATGTACTTTGCTGCACTGGAGTCCCTTCCTTCAGAAAAACTGGTCTGCTCTAAAAGAAAGGGGAGAAAAACATGGACTGGCCCTCTGAGAGAAGGTTTCCCAAGGCCTGCCCTTTGCTGACATGTGGGGAGTTACGATGTTATAAGAGCAGCCCTGATGACAGCAGTACTATCCCACACTGCTCCTAGGATGTCCAGAACAATCTAAGGGGTAACGATAAACTTCATATGTGAGGCGAGAGGGCCCCGCCTGACACACAGAGCCGCCAGGCACATGAAAGAAACAATATAAACTTGATTTAAATGTGGGATCCCTTCCAGAAGGCTTAATTATCTATTGTATTACCACATTCCTGTTATTCAGCAGCCTCTTCTTTCTCCAACGTAAGTCCAACTACAGTATTTGTTTGGAACAAATTCAGGGAAAACTCCAAACTAACCAGATCCTAGAGGACTCAGTTAAATAGGGAACAAGAGTTATGTAAGTAGAAGTTCCCCAGGCTGGAAAATACTTTGGTTGTCTGCTAACTTTCGGGAACACTGAAGACAGCTGAGTCCAACGTTTGAATACCCACACCTATAGCATCCTGATGTTTTACGTGACATGATGCCCCTTCATCAATTCTGTGCATGTACCATCCCACCGAACTACTTATTTTTCTTTGACGGCACGTCACGAACAATAAAGGTCACCTCCGGTTCTTAATTTCTGGACATTCATAAATCAGTTTTCCGCACTCCAGCCTTAAATGCTTATTTGTTTTGGATGCTGAGGAGATAAATTATTCCTAAGAGTGTCACAGTGTATGAGACAAATATTTAACAAAATACCCTGAAGTCTTCAAATGAATGGCTGTACGCCTAAGATGCCACTGTCAATTCAATTCTTTAAAATTAGACAAATATGGTGTTTGACATCAAGAAGGTGTAACAACTAGTTGACAGAGTAGAATTTTCACTTTTTAACTGGCTGCCTGACACCACGAATAGGCAGCTAATAATTCAAATGCAACAGTGCTCAATGGCCAGAAATGCACATACAAATGGCTAACATAAATAGGATAAGCCCACTTTGTTAATATTATGTTTCTGAACTTCACTGAAGACTGTACATTAGCTATATGTTCTTTTATTTTGATGTGTAAAAACAGCATTTGAACTCCATGAATTTTGGAGACAAGGGCACTGCCTGAATATTCATTTTCGATGAACTGTTCCATCATTTACCACCACCATTGTCCGATCACTTTAACTTCCATCTTAATTCCCTTTCCACTTGCCTTGGCTGGGCCTCAAATTTTTAAAAAGATCCAAAGAAAGAAAGCAAAAATTATTTTTACAAATGTATTTGTTAAAGAGGAAATGTGCTCTCTGTGACTGTTTCATGACTATTATCTAAAATTGAATTGCATCCTCCTGGAGGATAAATTTCTCGTCATTCCAGACAGCTTCTATTCAATACTTAGTCCTGCAGTCTCAGTAGAGGTTTTCAAGAAATATTCAATAGTTAGGATAATATAGAGGGAAAAAGTGCTAGGCTATAATATAAGCCTCTTGAAGGCAGGCTCCAAGACTTTTTCTCAGTATCCTCCTATCCCCTAGCCTAGTGCCTTGCCTGTAGAAGCTCCAAGAGCTTGTTGAATAAAGGAATTTGTCTTGAGCCTAATTTTAAAACAAACAAACAAGCAAACCACGCTTTCTTCTCTTATAGCAACTACCACGCAGATGAATGCCATTAAGATTATTAAATATATTACAGCCCTGCTTGGTTAAAGAAGAACGGGATTGGGATGGGGGACAGAGGAGAGAAAAACGGAATAAAATTAATCAGAAAAAAACAGTGGAGGTTCTGGGCACAGACAAGTGCTGACAGTGAACTAAAGAGACAAGCAACTCCATTTTGGCCATCTGTGTTTCCAAAATATATGTTAAAATCAAAATTAAAAACCCTCACTGTAGCATCAACACCTCTCCAAACAATGTAGCTCACACTACTCTGTAAAATCTGCTTGGTTCTGGCCAACAGCTGGCAAGTTGATCCCTGCAATTTTCCCTTTGCAGAAATAGCTTTGTGCGGGGAGAACTGACCCTAGTAGGCTAATAAGCCCAAACCGCTCCAAACCTGGGAGGCTGAAATGGAGGGGACATTGTTGTGTTAAGTACTTTACAACAACTGTTTCTTCTCCTCTTGACACAGCCTGACTTCCTTAAAGAAGATTTGACTGGCCAGACAGCTGTGTTGACCCTTAAGCCTTCTTTGATTCGTGATTTTTTTTTTCACAAACAATAGAAATTCACCACCCAAATCCTTTCCTAAGCTCCCATACTTTTGAATTTGCCAGTGTTGTGCCTGAAGGATGTGGACATTTCAGTCATCTATAAGCACAAAGATAAAGATTGGGACTACACAATCCCAAAACCTTCAAACGAAAAGCAACAGGGGAAAAAAAGAAAAAAAAAAAAAGAGCAATCAACCAGAAGCTTTATCCAAAGGTGGTACTTGAAGTTGTGTGCACAAAATCTGCTTAATTACCTAAAAACGGCACTTTTCGCTCAGACACTAGAGCACTGAACAATCAAGAACAGATACAACCACATCTTCTTTTCTAAAAAATTGAAACCGTAATCACCACTTTGGGTAATGGTGATGCATTTTCACTTCTTTATATATTTCTGTATTGCCCAACGCATCCAAAATCAAACACCTATTTTTTTGTGTGCTGAAAAGTGTAAAATGATCTTTTCAAAACAAAACAAAATGCCCAGTACTCTATCCACATGGGGGTAAAATTCAAGCTTGCTATAGCAAAGGAGTTTGAGCAGCAGAAAGAATTTTTGTGTGTGTGGTCACTGGATCTGATTGCTTTGTCAGCCTGTAGTAAACCTCAGAGCCCAGGCAAATCAGACAAGAAGATATTTCTGTTCTCTCCCAGAGCTTTCTGTTATATTGAGACTTCTCCTGGACACCTCCTTTCATGGTGTGTTTTTAATAACATGATAGGAACTGCTTTTCAGGAACACTAACCCTCCCTCGATTATCCTCATATAGTGCTGTCCCTTTCATTCACCAGTGACAAATGCAGAATTCTCCTGCCCATGCCCCAAGGGCACTCCGTCACTTATCCAGTCCTCGGGTACAAAAACAGAGGCCTCCGTTTCAGCCACTTTTCTTTGCTTCAATACCCCGCACAGCTCAGTGAAGTCAGTGTCCCTGTTGCTGAACTATTTTGACCAGGAAAGGCAGTCCCCCCACCCCCCACCCCCACCCCCACCCCAGCCTACCCCCCAGCTCAGCTCTACTAAGCAACTCCGGGCCTGCCTGGCCGGAACCAGGAAGTCCTTCAAACTCCCACTCCCCAGCCTCGTCCAGGCTTTAGACATTATGGAGATCTAGAATCGAAATAATCCACTTTCTTAAATACCTGTCTCCTAGGTCTCCTCAAAACACACCAGAACATTCGCGTCGACGGGAGGGAACTGAACCTGCGGCGTGGCAGAAACGCATGCCCACATGGGAATTAGGGAGGAGGCGGAGGATGGAGGACCTGGCCTAACTGCTCCTAAGGCCCGAGGGTTTTGCAGACAACGGGGAAGGGGCTGGGGAGAATACAGTGAGAGAAAAAGCAAAAGGGGTGTGCGCTGCCGCGGAGCTCAGAGGGGCAGCAGCGGTGTTTCCGAGCCCAATCTGTCGGGGACCCCAGTGGACAAAGCCAAGCGAGGTAGGAGCACAGGGGACCCAAGCTATGGAATCAGGACCACCTCAGCTCTGCGCATAAGCGCGTGGGTGGCGCAGACAGGTGGGTAAGGTAGAGGGGGAGCCGGCGAGCAGAGGTGGGCCACTGGCCGCCCCCAAGGGCACCCCCGTGAAGCAGGGAGGGGAGAAACAACGTTGATGGGGTGGGAGTACCCACAAAGGAGTGTCCTCGGGGAATGGCCAGGTCGGGAAAACTGGGCGAGCAGACCACAACGGGAGCCATCCCTTGGGCTTCTGCGGGGCCTGGGCCGTGGTTGCGTGCACCCGTGCAGATCCTCTGCCGCCCTGGGGAGCGTAGAGGATGCGGGTAAATGGGCACCTGCGTATCTGGGCTCTTGGGTGCATCTTGCTCCTTCCAGAAGCATATGAGGGGGAGAAGAAGGAGAAAGTCTCCCTCGCCCGCTGATCCAGTGTGTGGGACGCGCTCCGAGGCGCGGGCACTTACTTCTCGTAGTCATACTTGCAGTAGAGCTTCTTGTCCCGGTAGAAGCAGGTGGTCTCCAGGGGCTCTTTGCAGGAGGTACACTGCACGCACTGCTCATGCCAGAAGCTGTCGTTGAGCCGCAGCAGAAACCTGTCCGAGATGACCCGTTGACAGCCCTCGCAGACAGACTTGGGGCTCACCGCTCTGCCTACAGCAGCAACAGACGTCCGCCCGTGAGCCGAGCCGGCCCAGCATCCCGGCCAAACCCGGCCCGGACCAGCTACGGATCACTCCACACCCACGGATTTACCCCCGCGTCCTCCCACCCTGGGAAGCCCCCTGCAAAACATCCAAGCTTAGATTTGGAGAGCAGAGCAAAATCAAACCAAATGGCATTTCTAATAAACAGGGACTATGTGGGAAGGTTTCAGTTCTACCAGGGGAGGGGTCAGAAATCAATAATAAGTGGCCTTTAATTATCAAACCTACCCCGGTATGCGCGCAAACGTGCGCACATCCTGTAAAATCGGCCTGCAAATAAATTTGTGCTCCCAGGTTTATCACGTAATCACTAAATCACTCACTATGCTTGTCTCTGTTGTCTATTATTAAAACTGTGAGTGTGTAAAAAGAAATTTCTACTTTGTTGTTTGGTTTTGTCTTTTGCTAAAACGCAATTCTGTTCTATTTTCTGAAGGAAAACTTTACATTTTCTTTGCTTCCTAAAAAGTCCCGTGCGTGCAGAAAAATACCGTTCTCGCCCTAAGCAAACTAAGTATTGTTCAAACCAATGAACCCCAAACTGCTGGCTGGAGCGCAAATTACAGATGGGTTTTTTTCATAATTAAGAAGCATCAAAATGGAGGGAAGAAGAAAAAAAAAAAAAACAGGGAAGAAGCAGGATTCGGAGACGCCGCGGAGTGTCCGGCCAGGATTCCGGGAATCAGGAGAGCTCAGCAGCCACGCGTGAGGGCGAAACCGCACCCAAAGCGACTCAGCGCGAAAGGGACTCCTCTCTGTCCCAACCCTTGCACTTGTGTCACTTTTGTCTCTTTAGTTTGCGGGTGCAGGGGGGCGGCTTTTTTTTTTTTTTTTTTTTGAGGGTAGTGGGATGCTCAGCCACCTTTGTCGCTATGTCGGCACGTTTCACAGCTATTTAAAGAAGGCCTATTCCCCCGGGTAACAATACCTTTGCGCGTGGTGTCCCAAAGGGCCTGACCCTTCCCAGTTTCCCTGCTACGCGGTGGCCTTCCCCTCAGGAGACGCAGCCACCGGCTCAGGAGCGGGGCCGGTCCCCTTGGCGCTCAGGCAGGGAGGACTAGAAGTAGCGAGATCTTTAAAATATTCCCTATTCTTTCTGCCCTGTCTCGGCGTCTAGGGCCACGAGCCGGGCGCAGAGAGCGGACGTGGGCCGGGCAGGGAGTACCGGGCGAGCCGCGACGCCCGCTGAACGCAAGAAGTTCGAGCGCGCCCAGCGCCAGGTCTGGGCCAGCTCTGACGCCCTGGATCTTCCGAGGCTGTATGGAGTCGGTAAGTTTCCGAAAGGGCGGTTGAAAAAGGGGAACGCGGTGCACGCGATTTCGTTTCATCTGGGGAGTTGGGGGGGGGATTCCTCCCTCAGTCTGGTTTCTCTAGCCGAACAGCCTCATCCTCCACCTCCACCCCGCTCTAGCGGTTCCGAGTTAGGGAAAGAGGCAAGAGGTTTAACTGACAAAACGAAAACCCCTCCCGCTAAAAAATTTTAAAACACCCATTCACCAAACTTGAAAAGCATCGAGGGCGGGGTGCGGGGTGGAGGGTGGGAATCCCTGGCCTCAGCTCGGTTAGACCCGCGTGTGGGTCGAGGCCCTGGGTTCGCCGCTCCTCCGTGGTCGCTGCGAAGAGATTGGGGAGACCCGGGAGGGAGGCGACACGCCGGACCCGAGATCCGGCTCCAGTTAATTAAAGCCGAGGCAAAGGCCCTGCCGCGCGGGCTAATCCCCGCGCTGCGCTGCCCACCGGCCCGGAAAAGCCTCTCCGCGGTGCTTGAGGCTGAGATTGGGGCTGGAGTTGGTGGAGGCGAGATGCCGCCTCGAACTTGGGTGCTCCGTGACTGGGGTTTGTGTGCTCGTCCTTAAGCCTCAGAGAAGACGGCGGCATTTATGAGACGTCGATCAGCTCTGTGATTAAAAATCCAGTCCTGGGTATTTTTAATCATTTGCCACTCAAACGCCTGCAAGCAATCTCGCCCGCCCCTCGCGGCTCTGGGGAGTTCGGTGCCCGATGCGTGAGGCCTGGGGTGGCTTGTCGGTTAAGGGTAGGAAGGACCCACAGAGACTGACGGCTAGACAGGGAGTGGGCTCAACTGAGTGCATGAAGCGGGCCGCTAGCTCCCCTATTGCCGACCGGGTCCAAGCGAGCTGGGCTCCAGAGCTGGGGCCTGGCGGAAAGACGGTGCGCCCAGGCGCATGGCCTGAATAACTCACCCAGCAGCGAGGAGAAGGAGGCCGTCGTCTCAATGGCGCTTTGGAAGTTCTCCTCCATCTTCAGGCCGTCCAGCATGTTCGGGCCGGGCCGGGAGGACCTGTAGAGGAGAGGAGACGACGCTTTAGGCGTCTGTGCCCTCTGGGACGCGGCGCCCGTAGCCGCCGCACTCTTGGGAAAAGACGGCGGGAGTGTCCAGGGTGACCAGAATGAGCTGAGAGGGTAGAGTCCAGCCAAGAGAAATGTGGGGTGGGAGGAGAGAAACGAGTCACAGCGAACTGCTCTGACTGATCTGATTTCACTCGAAGTCAACGCGTTAAGTACTTAGGCCTCCGCCCCCCAACTGCGTTTCTCCTTCCCCTGCCCCCCAACCCCCTCCACCCGGTCCCCAGCCCAGGTTTCCCATCCCGAGTCCGACTCCGCCCCAACCTATACTAGTGGGGGCCCTAGAGACGCCTCTGCGGGAACCCAACTACTGGGGCAAGATGGAGATTAAAAAGAGTGGGTGTTTTCCCTCGCGGGGCCCGGCCCAGGCACGCGGAACTACGAGGTCTATAGCCCGCGCCCAGACCGGCCGCGTTGCGTCCCTCACCTGCCCCGACCGAGGAGGGGCAGAGTAAGCGACCCGGAGAGCGTCCCGCCAGCTCCCGGACTCAGGGCACTGGCATCTGCTGGGGGCGCGCAGGAGCGGGCGTGCTGGGCGCGCGGGGAGGTCCTCCCGCCGGTCGGCCGGTGCCGGGAATGTCTGCAGGAGCAAAGAAGTCGCCTCGGGGAGGAGCCGCGGCTGGCCCTACTCACTCTTGGATGCATTTCAAATCAACTTTCAGAAACACGCCCGCCCGAGCTGGAGCCTAGGAACAGGCAGCCTTCCTTACCTGATGGGTGAGCTCGCTCCCGGTGGCAGGAGCCGAATGAAGTTGCCGAGCGCCGCGGGAAGCTTCGGCCGGGGGAGGCGTAGGCCCTCGAGGCTGCAGCCAGAGCGGCCGCCCCCGGCTCCGGCGCGCCCGGGAGGGAGCCGGAGCGAGCGCCGGCCCCTGGCTCCGCTCCTCGGCGCGCCCGGGCCGGGCCGGGACGTGGCCGCGGGCGGCCGGCCTTCTCGGGACGTCCTGCCCGCCCGCGTCGCTCCTCGGGAGGAGGGGAGGGCCCGATGCTTCTCCCAGGCTAGAGGGAAGGCGGAGGCCCACGGTCCTGGGTGCGAGTCGGGCCCTGCTTGGCTGGGGCGGATCCGGTCGCTTCTGACAGGGGCCGCGGCGCTGCGTGCGCGGCGGAGGGGAAGAGGGTGGGGTGCGCAGGGAGGGGGCCGGGAGTGCGTCCCGTGGAGGGCCCGTGGTGCTCGCTTCCCAGCCTGGCTGAGCAGCCCAACCTCGCGGCCACCGCCGGGTGCGCCCCTCGGCCGCTGCAACCTCCCGGGCACGCAAAGTTTCCTCCCCTCCACGTGTAATCGCTACCTCCGGGAGCGCTGGCCCCAGTGCCGCCCGCGGCCCCGAGCCCCCGCTGCGCCTTCGCAGAGATCTCCACGCCACCTGGACCGCGGCGCCGGCACGCTGGTTCCCTGGCCGCTCTCCAACCACTGCGAGTGATAAAAGCACCGCAAACCTCACCCGGGCAGCCGGAAAGGCCAAGAAGCTATTTGCCGCGCGTGGCTGCGGGACCCTGCAGCTCCGAGCTACTCAAACCCCTTCTTGGTCACCCAGGGCTCCCGCAAGTTCCCAACTTCCGTTGGCCTCAAAACCCCGTTCACCGTTTCAGTTTGAAAGCCGTTCACAGATGCAGATGCCGAGGATCCAAGGCCAGAGCTTGAATCAGGCTCCTGGTAGCGACTGGGTGGGATCTGACCCCCAGGAGGTGAGCTCGGAATAACACTGCGCTGGAAGTCAGCTAAGGGGACATTCTAAGGGAAGCAAAGTATCTGGGGGGAAATGTTAACTCACTACACCTCCTAACCCTAGCCTCCAGTGATAGAGCATTAGCCCCTGCAGGAGCAGAAACTGGGTCTCCTGTGTATCCCAGGAGGTTACGACTGTCCTGGGCTTCAAGTGGAGGCTCAATAAAAAAAAATCATGACACTGGCTAACATTTATGGAACATTTATTTTGTTCCAGGCTTGGTTACACAGTTAACTCATTTAATCTTTACAGCAACCCTATGAGGTGGAGACATTATCCCAATATTACAGGTGAGGCAAACAGAGCACAGAGGGCACCTGAATACTGCGGGGAGTTTCAGTTCTCTGGGGTTCTCTGGGGGCCCCTCAGTTCCTGAACCGAACAGAAGTGAATTGGAATTCCCACGCACTTTGGCAAGGTGAAGCTGAGCAGAGGACATGCCACAGAGCCAGCGTTTTCTATTACCTGCTCCAAGGACAGGACCACTTGCTTATTTTTAAAGAAAAAGTATTGGCAGCACTCGCTGCCATGTGCTTAGGGGCAGTGACCCCATTTTCAGTACTTTATGCCAGCAAGCACAAGCCAAACACTGAATATCACTTCAGAGAAACAAGGGAAAAGGGCAAAGAGTTTAATGCTTTACATTTGAACGCTGCTTTATACTGTTCAGGCTACTTTCACATACATGGTTTTGCTTGATCTTTACAATAAACCCGTGAGGTAGGCAGAACAAATAGTTTTATCCATTGTTTCAGGTGATTTTGGGGGGCTTAGCAGGGCTGGGAGATTTCTCTGATGTTGACCAGATGGCTAGTGGCATGTCCCCTGACACCTGTCCTTTGTCCTTTCTGCCACCCCAGATAGAGCAGGGTGTGAAGGAAATGTATATGAATGACAAGTATTCTTAGGAGAATACATAAAATAGAAGTTAGGCAAGAAAAAAAGAGTTAGGCAGATACAATCATAAAGAATATTTTTAAATGTCCAGCAGAGTTTTGGTTTCACTGAAGGTCTTGAATTTATGAAATATGTTAACTAGTAGTGAGAATGTTTCTTTTAGAGAATATCCTGAAAGTGGGTAGATTCTCATTGGATCTGGGACCCAACTTTTTCCAGTGGTCCGTGCATCTGGAAGGCAGCCTGACTAGTGTAGATTACACAAGGGTTTGGTAGGAATGTCTTTCCCCAGCTGGCCCTTGGGCACCTCCAGGACAGAGTTGTATCTCATGATACGTTATAAGTCGTAGGGTCCTCGGTGCAGAGCTAGGCACATATATGTGATCAACAAGTACCCTTTACTTAACTGATGGATGAGGGATGCACTCACTGTCTGGCGGGGGAGGGGGGAAGCACTGCAGTAAAGGTGAAAACACAGTGTGTCAGGAATCAAAAGACCTCAGTTTCATTCCCTTCTCTGCCACTGGGTCAGTCAGGCCATCCGTTCACCTCTCTGGGCAGCAATACTTCCTCTCTGAAATGACGGGGCTATACTATATGGTCTGTAAGGCCCCCCACAGTCTAAAGTTTGTAGAATCAGACTTCCTTTGGACAATGGGATAGCCAGTAGAACCAGTGGATCCTTATGTACTTTGCAGAATTTGTCTAGGTGTGGACTAGCTAATGTGTCCAAGTGATGTGTCTAAACCAATATAGATACACCTTGTTTATTCAGAGTTTTATCTCCTATGATTTATTCTACCCTTACCAATGAATTAGGGATCATGAATCCCATTCCTACCCCTTATTGTTTCACTTTGGCCCTTAGTCAACTCAGTGACATGAATGAGTAAACAGGCATATTTCCATCTGCGAACAATCCTCCTGATCATGCCTCATGGTTTTCCATTTTTAACTCAAACACCATTATTTTACCTTTTTAATGAAAAAAAGTTACCACAGAGCCACCATCCAGAAGCTTTTTATGAAAAATAAGCCGTGTTCTCCCTTTTATCAGAAAGAAGTATTTTTTTCCAAGAATTTGTGGAAGCGAGGTAAACAGGCTGCAGGAGAGACTTCCCAAATTACAGACTTTCAGAATTGGAAGTGACCTTAAAGCTCATCTGGTACAACTATTTTATTTATATGGTCAAGTTCATTCACCTAGAATTGCCACCTCAGGTCCATTGATTGCTCAGGGCTGGGCACTCACAATGTCAAATCCTAGTTCCAAGATCTGTCAGATGTGGGCAGAGCGGCCTCCCCCATCCTGTTCACTTTTCTCTGAACCCGCTCCAGTTTTTCTCTATCTCTCATAAATTATGGCAGCCAGACCTGTTGCAACTTTCCAGTGATCCTATGTTCAGGGCCTCCTCTCCTTTCTCTGGCCATAAAACATTCATTAGCATGGTCTGATTTTACGTTAGCATTTTCGGTGGCTGGCCGCTGTTGACTCACATTGTACATGTTGTTAACAAAACCCGCTCAGTCCTTTTTCACACGGGCTGCCGGTAGGCCACATCTTCCCCAGATCGCAATTATACAGTTGGTGTTTGGCCTCAAGTGTGGAAACTTCCACTTATCCCTGGTAAGAGATAGGCAGCTGTTCCAAACGTCAGGAATCTTGCAACTTCAGGCAGATTCCAAGAGATCCAGAGACTGTGTCTTAAGCCTAGTACTCCGCTTTAAGGAGAAAATGTAGAGTCCTTGTCAGGCTGGTCCAGAGGTTGCCATCATGGGAGGACAGGCAAGGGCAACGAATGAGGAGTAACCATGGGGCCCCAAGAGGGTGTGCAGGAACCTCGTAACCCGGGGTGGGGGTGGGGGTACTTCTTCAAGCGGGAGGCGCCCTGATCCCGTTCAAGTTCTCTCCCATCATGTCTCCAGTCAAGTAGCATATCTGTGGAAGATGCAGGCAAGACATAAAGACCAGCTGTGGAGCTACCCCTTTTCTATGGCAGAAAACGGAGAGGCGACACCATCAGACTCGTGAATCTTTGTGGCTGAGATGTGGGGAGAGGGGTGGGAAGACCGAAGCTTGGTGGGAGGGAGACAGAGAGTGAGGGAGAAGGACGTCCTGCTACAGAGTGGAGATGACAGGAACATGTTTTTTTACTTTCCTTTTCTTGCTCTCATTTCTGTGTTTTATTAAGGGAAACACAAAGGGAAAATTGTGTTATTTGTTAAAAAATGTCAAAGTGCATTTCAAGCGAGAGGAAAAAAAGCAGACACATTACTGCCTAGACAGAGAAGGCAGTACGCTAACGGGGGCGGCTAAAGACTCGTGTGGCGGGGGACACACTGGGAATACAAACTCTCCTAACCTCTGGATTCTTTTCCCGGGAACCTCCTGGCCCTGTGTTGACATTCAGATCTCTCGAAGGAACTGGAGGACAAGGTGCCTTGGGGATTTCTGGGGTGAAAGGGGGTGTCCCAAACCAGCTGCTTGAAAAGGAGGGAAATCAGGCGATGCCCAAGCCAGATTCTCCCACCAACATGACAAGCACAGCCCGAGGCACGGAGGAGACTTATCCTGGCTAACAAAGGCACCATTTAAAACACCGCATTCTTTGGATCTTGTAGTCGAATCATCTATGTGCCCACTTCATCTCCCTCTTGGACTGTGAGCTCCTTCGGGAAAGGATCCATGTCGGATTCATCTGTGATTCTCCTGTGCCCAGCAAGATGCTTTACATACCAAAGAGACCCAATGAATATGTGTTGACTCCGTGGAGAATGCCCTAAAGTTTTATTCTACTCCATGGCATAACTGGGTGTACTGGAATGAACATGCCTGGGCTTTGAGAACAGAGAGGTCTGAGTTCAAATTCCCGCTGGGACGTTTGTAAATGGTTTAATCTTAAATCACCCAACCTCTCCATTTTCCAGTTTCTTTACCTGTACAAGGAAAGGAATAAAATATTCCTCAAGAGTTAATAGAGGTGATGGATGTGAAGCGTCTAAATATCTGGTTAACCTGGAGTTCAGATATCCTCTCTGTCTCACTTTAACCTCCCCATGAATGAGCAGATATAGTTTCTCAAGGAAAATTATCTTACCTTTGCCCTGTCCTCATGAGCAAACAGGAGCCATGCCAGAATTTAGACAGAGCCCATGTGTCTAATGACAACAGTTGTCACTGGGTAATTGAGGCATTTCTGTGCCTGGGGTAGGCTGTGCCCTCCGGTTGCGAGGATGCAAGGGTGGTTGCAGGATGAGTCCTGGGGTCACACAGACCTGAGACTGAGCCTTGATTCTGCCACTTGGGATGACCTTGGGCAAAGTTTCTTCATCTCTCCAATCCTCAGTTTCCCCATTTAATAAACTGATAAAATAATTGAGTTGTTTCTCTGTGTGTTAAATGAAAGCTACATACAACCTAAGTAATAGGCACGTAGTAAGAGTTCAGTGAATTTCGGTTGCCATCATCAGACAATAAGCATCTCTAGGACTGTGTTTTATATACATCTGTGGCCCTAGTACCTAGCACTTAGGCAGCGGTATCCAAAGAATATGACTGGAATTAAACTGAACTGAATACTGAATTCAATTGAAGACAGTCTTTGGCACTGAGGGAAGTTCAGGTGCTGTCTGGCTCTCAGTTCCACCTACAATCTGAGAAGGGATTTTGTTTGGAACAATCCCACATGCTCCTAACAAGCCCCCAGACTGCAGGCTTCCTGCATAAGCCTCTCACTCCTGGGCTCTGACAAGCCCCCTCTTGACGTCTACATGGGATACTTCACACTAGGTTACCAGGAACTTGGATGTAATGGGGGACGGGTTACAAGGAGTAAACTCCCCAGGCACCTAAATAGAGAAGGATCTGTGAAGAGACAGGTCTGTTAGCATTCTGCGCCTGGTTCCCCTGCCCACCTCACCTCAGTTGTGTGCGGTGAATGGTGAACGTGTATGTGGATTGGGAGGACTCAAGGCCCAGGGGAAGAGTTGGGGGGCCTGGCTAAAGCCTTTTGCAGCACTGGGGTGTCCAGTGCTAGGGTACAACAGCTCCGAACAAGCCTCTCAGGCAGGCAATGCCCAGAGGCAGCTCTGCAATAAGCAGGTGCGGAGACCATCTCCACCAAGCCCGGAGTAAGACCCCAGCTACTTACAGGTATTTTCAGCAAGGAAGGGGCCCCACCTGCATCTTCACCCATCAAGGATATGAAGCCAGAGTGGCTGCTGCCAGAACACTGAGGACACCCCTTACCCCTTAGCCTACATACCCTCTCATGTCTTCTGATGAATATGCCCTGTTTATGGAACTGTTTATTTATTTACATAATATATCCCACGTGGCTTCCAAAAAAATTGGAGGTTGCATATGAGTACTATCAATATTGAAATGGATTTCATAAAAATTAAAATCATATACTGGGAACAGAAAAGCAAATCACCCCCAAAATAATAACCCAGGGCTAATATTTTGATCGTGATAGAATGTTAAATGTCACTCTGAGTTTACAAGGCGAAACAGAGAAAAGTAAAGCCCTACAAAACTGCTCTGATCACATCTAACTGTGTATCAATTATATTTATATGTCTAGTTGGCTTTAGGAGAAAGTCTATAATAAAAGAACAAAACTATATAGCTCATGGCAATAGAGATCAAATCTGTGACCTCATTAACAGTGCTGGAACATTTTTACCTTTATATACTGATTGTATCTCTCTTTTTCCGAAAAGAATTTAACATAAAACTGAAGCTGTATACAAAAAACAAATAAAATAAAACTACAAGACTGGGAATAGAGAAAATGGATAATGCAGATATGCTGGATATGAGTTAATGGTCACATCTTGCCGGCAGCAGCTATGTCTATGTGTTGCTCACCTAGTTTGATCTAACATTGTTCTGAGTACATTCTTGGCACCTGTTATGTGTGACTGTCTGAATGAGCAAATGAATACTGAGAGTCAAATTTGCCTTTGAGCTTCCTGGTAGCTAGAGCAAAAAGGGAAACAGCTAATCTACAGATATTTTTGCACCAGTATTAGAGTTGTGATTGTGGGTTTGTTTGTAACCTTAATCCTCATAGCTCTAGATCCCTGTGCCCAAGTGGGTAAACAGTGAAACTTTCCACCCCAATCTTCAGCACAGTTTCTTGCACAAAATGAATATTTCCTGCATGAATACGTTAACAAGACCATTAAAAAGAAAGATTCTTTGATGCATCTAAAATATAGTCATTGCCACCTTTCTTATCCCGTAAATAATTTATCTACAAGCCTTTTTGAACCTTAAAGAGTGGAGGGGAAATTTGTCAGGAGGTTATTGAAAATGAATGCATTCCAGGCAGATGGCAGGGCTTGAGTGAAAGCACAAAGGCCAAAAAGCCAAGGTAAGTTGGAAGATCTCTGTGAACACAGGCAAGTGAGGCAAGCCAGGAGGCTGAATACCAGACCTTAGAATTTCTTACTCTGTAGGTAATAGCCTTTGAAAGTTTGGGACTGGAGGAGGAAAATACTTAAGCATATGGTCAAAGATGAGTAAATCTGGTAGCAGTGTGGCTGATAATTCAAAGGAAGAAGAAAAGGGAGGTAGACAGATACACTTTACTACTCTAGTATAAGTAAGAAATCCAGGGCGTGGACCGGGGCTGCAGACATGAAATCAAGGTTGGGGGGTGAATGTAAAAGACATCTCAGAAGCCAAGTCAGAAAAGCTCAGTGTCTGTTTAATTGTGAGGTGAGGAGGAAGGAAGGAGAAAAGGAATCGAAGAAGCTTGGGGTAATGGTGAGACAGAAGTGGGAAATGCAGGAGGAAAACCAGCTGGATGGGGTGCAGTAAGAAGTTTGGTGACTTTTCAAAATGTTTTCACATTCATTATCTCATTGATTTCATATGTAAGTGGAGTAAGACCCACCCTAAACGTCAGCCTGAAAAATATCGCTGCCCCTGTTTGGAGCTGCCAAGTTTCAAGGACAAACCTTGGCCTCGGATCCTTGCGGCGACAGCCGGGCACCTACCTGCAGGTGCCGGACACATTCCAGGCAGCCCAGTGTCCTCACCAGGACTAAGCCACCCTGTCCTGGTTCGGGGCCAGCAGCAGCTCCAAGCCAGGTAGTGCAAACACCCCGGGCTGCCATGCTTGCCAGGAACATGGATGGGTGTGCCCCAAAGTTCAGCCAGCGTCTCCCAGAACATCTGGGCAGGGTGGGGAGGGCGGAGCACAGCCATCAGAGTTTGGAGTTTCTTCAGCGTCTCATCTTTCTTCCCACTGGGTAGTGGGCTTCGGTTGCATCACTGACTCACTCCCAGGCACAAGAAAGTGGCTTCACCCCGGGCTGCATCTTCTCCTCGGAGCCCCAGGGCAGATAGTACTTCTCATGCCCTGCGAAGGTAGGGCATTAACAAGAGGGCTTTGCGTGCACCTGGCAGAGCCTCAGCTGACAGGGTTGGCAATCACAGAAACAGAAGAAGCACTGACCTAGTCATGAAAAGTCAGCCCTGGAAGGAAGGGTCTCCGGGCTCAGCGAGTCCCACCTCCCACCTCAAAGATGAGGGCACCTCCGGGCTGCGGCTGCTGCCCCATGCCGTCATCACTGGTGTTCAGACATACACGTGGAGTCCTCTGATGCATCCGCCATCCCAAGAAAAGTCTCAAGTTTTTTCTTCTCTGGCCCCAATCAACTTTTCTAGCATCATCTCTCCCTCTCCCCTGCTCTCTTCTCTCCTCTCCCACTGGACTCCATGCACTAACTCCCTGCTTCCACCAGTGCCTCAGACAGACATGGCCCGGACATCACCCCAGCACATCCCTGTGCTTGGGTGCAGGCTGTGTCCTCAGTCAGGAGCGCCTCCGCCCAGCTTTCTTCTCTGGCCTGTTGAATAGCTACTTCTGATGCTCTCCGACAGGTAATTAGCACTTCCTCTGGGTCCCTTCACAGGCTGTTTCCCGTTTATCACACGACATGACCAGTTTTTCTTTAGATGCCTGCCGCCTTCACTGGAAACACGCACATCTGTGTCCTATGGAGCTCTGAGTCCTCAGAGCCTGGCAGAGTCAGGCCCTGCTGACAAGTGGGGAGGAAGAATGGAAAAGGCAGACGTTGATGGGGTTCAAAACTCAGGGAATAAAAACAGATGCAGGGAGGCTGCCCTTCCACACCCTTCCCACAGTCCTCCCCAACATCTATCAGATATTCAGTTTTTCTGTATCCTTCCAGAGTTGCTTTACGTAAGTACCTCAAAGAAAACACAAATACAGATCCTTAACTCCGCCCTTTGTTACCTAAAAGGTAACACTGCTCTAAACTTTTTTTTCCACCAAGAAATCCTTTTAAATCCTTCAAAGCTCTTCATATTCATCCTGTCTCCATTTAAATCTCCAACTTGTAGGTTTCAATAGCCACGAAACAAAACCACACATTTAATGCAAGTTACAGTACAGGTGCAGTTTGCTTTTCAAAAGGATTGAGTTCCTGGTAAACCATATAAAAATCACATTGTCATTAAACCCATATTTTTGGTTAAGGGGTATTTTGTTTAAAGATATCCAGGTGTGATTCTTCTTATCAATGAGGAAATTGAGTACTGTGGCACTCCTCAAACTATATTAGGTTCCGCTTTGTTAACACCTCGATTTGTTAAAACCCAGAGACACATTTCAATGAGAACGAGGATCTCAGTCTAGTTAGGAAAAGGGTAAAATTTAGAGTCTCTCCCACGGACACCCCCTCAAACCTTTCAACAGGGGACCAAGAGATGGCTGGCCCCATGGCCCATGGGACCCCAGGAGTCGGATCCTATTGGTACACAGCTACTTCCTAGAATTGCAAGGTAACACAGAAGCTGCTTCAGTGAGTTTAGTTCACCATGGCACCACCCAATGACTGACTTGTGACTGTAAATCAAGGGCCCATCAGCTCTAGCCATGGGCCCAACCCAGCTCACTGCCTATTTCTGTAAGCCTTGCAAACTAAGAATGGTTTTAACATTTTTTAATAATTTCATAAAATCAAAAGGAGAATAATATTTTGTGACATGTGAAAATTATATGAAACTTAAATTTTGGTTTCCCTAATAAAATTGTATCAGAACACAATCTGCTCTCTCATTTGGTGACTGGCAATGGCTGCTCTCACAGTACGATGGTGGAAGTGAGTAGCTGAGACAGAGACAGTATAGTCGCAAGCCTGAAGTATTTACTATCTGGCCCTTTAGAGAAAAAGCTTGCCAATCTCTGTTTTAAAAGATGCTCCAAGACCCAAAGCAGACGTCTGTGTGAGATGGTCTTGTCTCTCAGTTTTGAGTGTCTATACCTGGACAAACAGGCCATTAGGTTCTCTGGGCAGTAGATCCAGATCTCAGTGATGAGGCTTTTATTCCTCTGGAAGGAAGGCATCGTCACCATGAATCAGTGGTGAGCGCTCCTCTCATCTGCATCAGGGGATCAAATTGACCTTTCCCAGCTGGTCCTTCCTGGAGTCCAAGATGGGAAGGTGAAGTCGCCAGCCGACCACAGGTCACAACACCCTCCTGCAGAACCACAGGCTTCCACAAGAGGGCGGCCCTCTCCTGTCTGCAGTATTTCCCATGGCCTTCCCAGCTCTGGAGAGCAGCCCTTAGAGACCTCAATGCCTTGCCAGCTTCCACGGAACTTTCTCTAGGTTGATGGTCAAGAAGGGGGTCTGTCGGGCTTCCCTGGTGGCGCACTGGTTGAGAGTTTGCCTGCCGATGCAGGGGACACGGGTTCGTGCCCCGGTCCGCGAAGATCCCACATGCCGCGGAGCAGCTGGGCCCGTGAGCCATGGCCGCTGAGCCTGCGCGTCTGGAGCCTGTGCTCCGCCACGGGAGAGGCCACAGCAGTGAGAGGCCCGCGTACCGCAAAAAAAAAAAAAAAAGAATGGGGCCTTCTTACAGCGCAGGAACACACATAAGCCTCCTGGCCCCAGGCAGCCAGTCTGACATCTTAGTGGTTGATCATCAAACCTGTTGGTCTTGAAGTGTCAGCAATAAAAAAAGGAAATGAAAACAAAAAAAATTCTGGTTGAGTCCCTCTCCCAATCTTGCCCACTCCTGACCCCCCTCTGCTATTCCAGCCACTGTACCCGTTTTTAGGCTGTTCTCTCTTAGCTCTAAACTCAGCCTTGTCATGCTGGGGCCAGGACTCTGCGAACCACATTTCTGTTTTCCAGATGCTTCCATGTTAGGCTCTGCTAGGTCAGGAGAGTAGAAGAAGGGATTCACCTCGTCCTAGAAGTTTGCTTCTTTGGGCTTCTTTACTCCTCCGTGTTGCTCTAAGGGATGCCCCCGCAATGCTTCCTCACCCTGGTAGTAATGATGCCTTCCCCTGAGAGCAGCAGAATCC
Source organism: Monodon monoceros (assembly GCF_005190385.1). Lineage (NCBI taxonomy): Eukaryota > Metazoa > Chordata > Mammalia > Artiodactyla > Monodontidae > Monodon > Monodon monoceros. The sequence continues at coordinate 61,864,957 of NW_021703774.1, read as the reverse complement.
ACTTTGCATCTTCTCCACACCACAGAGCCAGCTACCCGTGTCCACTTCAGAGACACTCAAACCAGCTGGCCGTGCCCCATCCTCCAAGGTCAGGGGCCTGGGTTCCCTAGGCCTCTCCTCCAAGGTTCTAATTTTTATAGTTCCAACTTCTTCCCTTTGTCCCCAGAGTCCTATGGGTGGTAGAGCTTCTTGCAACTGCTACATATGTGATAACCTAGTGTTCTCTTCCTGCCTCTTCAGTGATGTAATTAGCAATGTGATGCCTAGTTAACTATTCTTTATATTAAATTCTCACTGTTCAAGTAACTGGGGTGGCTTCTGTGTCCTAACTGACTCTGACTGATACATAACTCTTCTCAGGTCTAAAACTAACAAGACATTTAACTGTGATTATTAGATCACAGATGGTCCTAAGGCCCACCTGAAAAATTAAGTCTACAAATGCCTAATAGGCAGCTACATGGGAAAGACTCTGGGCCTGAAGCTGAGAAATGGGCACCACAAGGTGTCCGAGGTCTCATACTCTTGGGACCCCACACGGCCTGGGAACCTAGCTCTCTCTGCCCTTGTCCAGCAGGGCGGCTCTGTGACTGTGCCGCGGGGGTGGGAGGAGTTAAAAAATGCAGGTTAGCTGGCCTTTGAGCTCACCCAGGCCACCCAACCCCACCATCCTGACAAAGGAACCCAGAAAAATAAAAGTACCCAGTGCCCCACAATGGCCTGGTGTGAGAGAGTCGAGCTTTCGCTTTGAAATTGTTTCTGGTCTGGCAGAGAGCCCTAATTCTCAGACATGGTTCCTTCCAGGCGGCACCATAACTGAGGAAAGAGCAAGCAGCCACCTTGGGCAGGGGAGAAGGGGGCACAGAACTCCCTACCTGCTCAAACCTGACTAAACCTGTCTAGTGGTTACCATTTAAGAAAGACCAGACTACAAAGGAAGGAGGAGCTTAACGCCAGGAGCAGATTTTAGAGCTGATAGGATCTCAATTAAAAATTATTTTCCAGTGAAAAATAAAACTTGAAACAACAATGCCTGGCAGCAGATTGGGATCAGTGCCGGGGGAAGAGTGGGAAAAGGAGGCCGGCAGGGTAGAGCAGGAAAGGGAGGTCATGGTCGATGTGCCTCCACTTAAAACCCAGCTGGGCTCTTTGCAGATCAACTCCACCAGCGTAGTCAAACCCTCTCTTCAGGAGCCACTGAAAAGACAAACAGTGCTGCCAATGGCATTTAGAAAACAGAGCCTCCTCGCTGGGAAGCACAGACTCAACCAAAGTACTTTACTGGGTTCTTTTTAATGAAGTCTTTGCCCCTCCTTTCCCAGAATGCCTCCCACCCAGGTTCTAGCAGCACTGGACATTGCTGTGAACTAGAGCGCCCCCTGGTGGCAGATCTCTGCAAAGGCATGAGGGCCATCTTCCCAGCCTCCATGCCCACTGGAGCGCTCAGCTGCACTGAAGATGAAAGTTACTTTACCCAAATCTTTATGTTCTTTTCCCACATTCCTATGGACTTAAGCAAATTTTAGCATCTTCGTCTCCCTCTTCTTTCTGATTTTTCTATCCAGCTCTTTCTCCATCTGGCCACTGCCTTGCTTGACCCACCTCAGTCCCCTTTTTGTTTGAAGGCTGAGTACTCAACCCAGCCAAGCCTTGGCTCCTAAAACTACCAAGAGTAGCTTTTGGGTCATTGATGGGAGGGGTTTTATTATTGGAGGTGTTAGAGGCCTGTAAGAGGAAAACCAACCCTAGTGACTAGGGCACTGAAACTACATTGGGTAAATCATCCCAGACCCACTCTTCAGCTGACCTCAGCCTCTAAGATCCTAGGACCGACCAGAGAAGCTAACTGGTCAACCACTCTTACCTCTTCTCAAGAGGTGTGTGCCTGGGTAAACACAACCCATCCCCAGCAGACTTAGGTATGGATCCCTGTTTCAAGAATTCACTTCATTTTCTAATGAACAATAAGAATTCAACTTTCTCGCTTGAGTCTCCTTCCCAAGAAATTTTGGGGGAGGCAAATATTTCTTGAGCACCTCTCTGATCTTCCTCTTCCCTTTTTTCTCCCTCTTCACTCTGGCTGTCCAATTAGAGGGCGCAGGTGTAGGTGGCCAGATCAGGGTGGGGTGGACACAGTCAGGGCTGAAAGGACAGGAATAACTGTAGGTACTTATCTCCCCCCAGCTCATATTCCAGTGTCAGCTAACAAAGAGATCTCTTGGAAACCTGAATATAACATAAATGCCTTCTCTTGACACCATCCTACTTCCAGGATGGCACATACGAGGTCTCCCTTCCATCCTACTCACCCACATACAGACACACAACTAAATGATCACAGCACTCAGCTGACATGCACTCGCTGCTCCACAGCGAGCTCCAAACAGCCACTTCAAATCAGCTGGATTTGACGAATGAGATAAAACCTTCTCGCTGATCTTGGCCGATTTTAAAACATAGATGTAAACATAAATGTGTGATTTATTGTCATCTGGAACATTCACTCTTCCAAATCTGAGTTCCAAATCTGCTTAACTATGGCCTTGTAGATATCTCAAATCCCTCCCCATCCTTTTGAAAATGTGGGTGTCTTAGTTCCTCCCATATGTTCTTGAACATAATCTCACCTCAGGGCCCTTGCACTTGCTTCCCTTCATGCCTGTCCCATTCTTACACTGGAAATAAGGCAAAAGCGAATTACTGGAAAGTCCAGACTATTAAAATTCTTAACGAAATGTACTTTTATTATTATTTTCAAATTCAGGGACACTCTCATTATTCAGCACTCAGACACTTAATCTCTCAATTCAATTTAATTCAATTCAACTGCCAAGAAAACCCACAAACCTAGAAGTAATCAGAGAGTCCTTCAGGCATCAGCAGCAATGAAAATATCCCCAAAGAGCCAAAATCAGGAAATTCGCTGCGATTTCGTTATCTTGCTAACCAAAAGAAAGGGGGGCTTCACTGACTGTCAGTGCCTATAAAGTGAAACTCTGCCAGCATCCAAATCTAGAAGAGCAGGAGGAAATAGATATCCTAATAATGATAGACTAGTAACATCAAACAACATTGACAACTAATATTTATTGAGAACTTATCAAATGACAGCCCCTACTCCAACTGCTTTACAGTTTACATAAGTAATCCATGTAACAACCACATCAGATAGGTGTTACTATTGTCCCCATTTTACAGATGAGGAAACTGAAGCACAAAATACAGCAATTAAGGGGGAAAGAAAGAGAAAACAAAGGAACCAAATTTTAGATAGTTATGACTACAAAGGCTGAAATGACAATTTAGATTAGAAACACATTGTCAATCAAAGGAAATGGCAATGGAGAACAGAGGTGGCCAAGAGGGGAAGAAAATTGAATACATCGACTACACAGAAAGCTCAGAGGAGGGGCATTCAGTGTCCGGCCCCCTCAGTAATTTTAAGGGCATTGCTATTCTGTTGGACAGGTCAGTAATGAGTCTCTAAGTCAGCGCTCTCCCATAAAACCTCCAGAGTGATTACTAAGGTGAGAGGGTGTACTCAATTTGTTTGAATTTTCATAAACCAGTTATCCAGAATATCACTTGTCTAGAATTTCTCCGTGAGATGTGTTGACAACTCAAGTCATTGAGGAGCTGCTTTAAACTTTTGAATTCTTGTAACCAGTACATTTTATTTTATGCAAAGAATATCCTTAAAATGCCTTGAATGTCACTTGCTCTCAAGCAGTTTAAGCAACCTCCATAATTTTATTCTCGCCATTCACCTGCACTTCCTTTTCTTTTTTCAGTGTGAAGGTGGATTTCACATGGGAACATTTCTGTGTGATCACCAGTTCTGAATGCAGGAGACTCTGGGTGTGTGTGTGTGTGTGTGTGTGTGTGTGTGTTTCTCCTGCAAACCTGGGCTGTCCAGAATCCTCTGACAAAAGCTGATATCAGCTCTTGCAAGCAGGAACCACCCTCAAAAGTGAATTTCCCCATTGCTCGGGAGAAAGCAGAGGCAGGGGGTGGGTGGTAATTTGGAGGTTTAGGGAGTGACAAGTGGACTTTTGCCACTCCTACATAAAATCTATCGACGCTCAGCCTGGAATTGTAAGCAGGACAAGTGAAATTTTCTAGGTTGCCATGGTTCTTTCCAAGTTGTGCATACGGAGCTTATGGGATGCACAGGCTACAATTCCTGGGAAGTGTCCTAAATAATCCCTAAAAGAAACTCTTTTAGCCCTTACATCTGGTCCACGGCATGTTGAACATTCTTGCCCAGGACTGCTTTTTTCCCCTCCAGATTTCCTTGAGTAACTTGTGAAGCAACTCTCAGTTATTATTTCTATTCATAAATTAGTCTCAGTTCTTCCCTTAATTTATAGTGTGGCCCCAAAGTACCCTATGTAAGCCAAGCCTCTCGCCCACACATGTCACGAGCACTTCAATGTCAGGGCAGACCCCAAGCCTGAAATGTATCCATTTGCTCTTGGAGAACAAGGGTAAGAGCAAACAGGGTCTGCAGTAAGACAGGATCTCTAAGGGCTGATGACCTTGTCACTTTCATAGCACACTGGAGTCTCCTCTCCAATCACAAGCCAGGATTTAGGATTGGTCCTCCCACCATCACCACCCCATTGGAGCCGAATCAACTCATGGATATTCAAAGTCTCAGTTGCCTCGTGGTGCCCAGGTACACTGATGTTTCCAGGGGCTTATGTCCTCTTTTCAAACCCCCTTCCCCTTAAGGACTGGAACTTGGGGTGTCACCACCCCTTCCAGTAGTAGATGGCCTTTGCCCTCAAACCTGTTTGTCCTCATCAGGAGGCCTAACAGAGACCAGAGAATCTAGCTCATTCTCCAGAGTGCGGCTGACTCGGCTGGGGACCCCCAAAGAATTCCAGCCTCCAAAAGACAGAGCCAGATGAAGTCCCGTGCTCAGGCTTGGTTTGGAGATCACGCCGGTGACGTTTTTGCAGCATTCCAACACTTTTGCATATGACTTCGGTTGCCTAAGGTTAACGGTGGTTAAAGTTTGAGTTAGACGACTTAGGATGGATTTTTTTCCCCTTCCATTTGCTTTTCTGTGAACACGAATTTTTCATGTGTACATATTACCTTCAGAAAGAAAAACAACTTTCCTTAGTAAAAAGAAATATAGAGACTTTAGATTTGCTATGAACCGATTCCCTGTGTGTTTTAAAGAGATGTTCAATGTTTTATTCCAAGTCTGTGCTATTTAAGAGTAGATATTTATATTTCAAACATTGACCTATTTACTTGGAAGATCCGTGATTCAGCTCTGCGCATGTCCATCATCAGACTTGCTCCCCTCCATCCACCTAAGCGGGAGGGGCGGCACCTTCTCTCCTTTTCCTGGCCGGCTGTCTGTCACCGGCAGGGCAGAGCACACAGGCCTCAGACTTGGCATGTTCTGTCCATAAGGCTCCCCATGGGAAATTCTGTAAGTTCATATTTTCCCTCACCCTGAGAGATGCACAAAGGCCAGACACAGTAGTTTCAGTTTTTCAGGTGAGAAAACCCAGCTATTGGGCGTGAAATCCCCTTGGATTTCCCAGTTCATGAAATACTGACAGCAGGTTTTGTGTTCCCATATTTTAAGACGGATCCCCCTGGGCTGTGATCATCTGATATGTTTCCCAAACTCCCTTGAGAGTCATCAAGGGTGGGCTCCATCAGCCGACAGGAGAGGGGCTGAAAACATATTTCATGAACGCTCGCAAGTTAATCACCTTCCAAAAGGAAATTACCCAAATGGATCACAAGATAAGCCTGGCAACAATTAGAGCTTGTTTCCTTCTGAGTCAATCACACTAGCAAACATCTCACCTTTGTTGTACTTACCTGATGTGGCTGGGATGTTGCGGCCATCCTGCGTGTTGAGAGAAGAAAGGAGAGGAGAGGGGACCTTTTGGGTAAAAGATCCTCTCATCCCACCCACCTCCACCATGTGCCCCACCCCCACTGTACTCGCTGGCCACGCCTATCCACCCATTCAGTATGCAAATGATCTCCGGTGGGGCACTTTCTATGGCTCCCAGCTGGCTGCAAGGTTGCCTCATGCCAGCCCCTCCCTGCCCGCAAGCAGCCCACAGACTGCTGGAGGAGACTGCCAAGGAAAGCCTAGGTTTCAGAACAGGGCAGTGGGTGCTTCAAGATAGACACAGGTGTGGTGGGAGCATAGGGTGATGCCTCCAAGTAAGACCCAGCCAGGTGTGCTTTCCAGTCATCCCGAAGTGGCATGGAATGACACCCTCAAAAAATTGTTCATGGAATCCTTGAAGCATGGCTTTGCCTTCTAGCATTTTGTGTTAAATCCCCTTCCTTGGTATTATATCTCCATTTTTCAACTGTCCCATGTGTCTATTGAGTTAAATTTGATAAGCCCATTAAGCAAGGCTTTCTAATTTCATGGGTTTTTATTGTGCTTTGAATGTGATTGCTTTTTAAAACATGAAACATTTTATTTGACCGGTCCATAATAGTGCATAAATAATCAATGGAAAACATCAGCGTAAAAAGTTCTAAGACATGGGAGCATGCAGGCCCGTTGTCAGGACAAGCCAGCACAGCATTGCAAGAATGGATGAGAAGAAAATCGCCCGTTGCACCCCTCATATTACCTTTCAAGGCAGTGCTTGAGCACACTCCCACTTATAATTCATAATATTAAAAACTAGTACTTGTTTAATACAAATCACAGTACTCAGAGCGCTTACGAGAAGTCTTCCTGCATCGGAGTTTGACAGCAAACCTGTAAGTAGGCCGGGTTCTATCACCCACATTTTACAGATCAAGAAACTGAGGCTTGGATGAGCTGTCGATCTGCCTTTGGTGGGCTGAGCCCCGCCCCTCCCCTCTGCTCAGGGCGGCTGGCGCTCAGTGGCCAGTGCAGGAAGCCCAGCTTCTCCCGCTGCGCTGGGCCCGGAACGCTGCAGGGAGGAGTCGCCCCGTGGAGGGCAGGCGCTGGCGAGACTCGGGGCTCCCTGGGGGCGCTCGGGCCCCGCCCCGCAGGCTCAGCCGCTCAGCCCTTAGCACGCGGCGTTAGATAATCTCCGGGACAGCCAAGGCGCTTTTCCTGCCAAACCACAGGGAGGGACGAGGCCGATGGAGGGAGGGCGCTGGGAACTGTTTGTTGTTGCTTTTTCTGAATTAAAAGAAAACCGGGGAACAGAGCAAGAGAGGGAGCAAAGTTCAAGGGAGAATCTGGCGAGTCACCTTGGGCAGACCCCTGGACCACTTCCAGAACTCTCTCTTGGAAAGGGTGAGGCTGCAGAGTGTGTGATGAGCGCTCAGTGAGTACTCATTGTGGATGATGGATGACTGGCCTGGAATCCTTCCACACCACAAATTTGTTCCTCTGTACACCCAGGCAACCGAGAAGCCAAAAGAGGTGGGGGGATCGGGGTGCTGCCTAAACGGCACTTTCACTCTGCTGCTGGCACCGGAGCTTCTCCAGCTCTGAGCCCCGCCCTCCCACATCCTTTTGGACTCTTCCTTCCCCCGCTCAGACCGACGGGTCCCGAGAAGCAGAGCTCAGAGTGAAATTTCCCCTCCATGCACGCTCTCACAGTCCCAGTCCCAGCCCAACCTCCCCAGGCAGTGATCTGGGCAAGAGGCTTCTGGCTAGAACTAGCGAGGACAGCCTCTCTGCCTCCCTGCCTCCAGCCTCGTTCCCTCTGCTGCTCCCCTTCCCCCGCCAGCCACGGCACAGCTGCCAGAATCGCGTTTCCGTTGCCTGATTTTGATCTTGTAACATCCCCACGTGGAAGATCGGATTCAGTCCCAGTGGCCTTATATGTCAAGTCTCAATCTTTAACCATGCATTCAGATCCTCCTCCACAGCTGCCCATCTTGCCTGCCCCACCTCTAGGCCCTCTCTCCAAACTCTTTCAATGCAGAACTGCTCCGATTATGCAAAACTTTATAGCCACCCCCTTCCCTGTCCCACCACTTAGTCATTTGGTCAGTATTTATTGAGCATCTACAAAGTGACAACGCTGAACTATGGGCCGCAAGTACAATAAAGAACAAGAAAAAAAATCACCTTCGCCCTCACAGACTGTAGGGTCAAGTGAGCAAGACAGTTAAGAAAGAACATTTTCTAGGACTTCCCTGGTGGCTCAGTGGTTAAGAATCCACCTGCCAATGCAGGGGACACGGGTTCGGGAAGATCCCACATGCTGCGGAGCAGCTAAACCCACACACCACAACTACTGAGCTTGCGCTCTAGAGCCCGTATGCTACAACTACTGAGCCTGTGTGCCACAACTACTGAAGCCTGCGCCCTAGAGCCTGTGCTCCGCAATAAGAGAAGCCACCGCAATAAGAAGACTGCACAACGAAGAATAGCTCCCGCTCGCTGCAACTAGAGTAAGCCCGTGTGCACCGATGAAGACCCAACGCAGCCTATATATATATATATATATATATATATATATATATATAAAAGTCACTACAGAGTTTAAAAAAAAATGAAATTTTCTTGCTCCCAAGTGCTACTGAAACGACATAGCTCATATTTAAACCTGAGCACAGCTATGTAAAATAAACCATTAAACAGACATGCACAGATGAATGACTGAAAGGAAATACACCAATATAGTTGTCCCTGGACAGCTAACTGTCTCCTTCCTCTGCTTTTAGGTAGTTTCCAAGATTTTAATACTGATCGCATATTCATTTCATAATAAAGAAACAAACTGTTTTGTGATAACAGTTATCAAAAAGTAAAACATAAAGGTAAAAAATTACCTTTTCTGTCATTTCTTTTAGGAAAGTTTTGCAACTACCGAAAGCATAAATAAGAAAATAAAAATCGTCCCCAATTCCAATATTAACATATAATAAATGTCATTTTATTTTATTATGATCTAACCACTGTTCTGTTTTTTCCAAAAATTAGACACATTGTGCACGATGTCTCATAACCTATTTTTTACTTAGTGTAACATATTATACATTGTTTTCCATGACATCGAAGTGTTCCACAACGTCGTTTTTCACGTCTTTATAATATATGACATATGAACCGTAATTGGTTTAATCAATCCTTATACATAAATCATGGTGTTTGTCCCTAAAAAGGGAGAAAATTGTGAAGGTTGGAAATAGGCTTTTGGATCGCTCAGATGTGGATTCAAATCCTGGCTTTGCCACTTGTTCACTATAACTTTAGGCAAATTAACTAACTTTTCATAGATGTCATTCTTCTCACACACAGCATGGTGATAACAGTATCTTCCATATAGGGTTATTGTGAGAACAAAATAAAAATTATTATTTAAATAAAGAATAAATTATAATAAAATAATTGCTTTGATCATGCCTACACCTAGGTAGTTGTTAACTCTGATTATTTCCTTGGAATACACTCCTAGAAGTAGAACTTTCCGGCGAAGTGGCTTGACCATTTTGAAGTTTTATGAGGCTACTGCCAAGTTGCACTTTTTAAAAAAAAAAAAAGTGTATAAATTTCATTTAAAGGAAGGAGGAGGCACGGAGAAATTTTTAAAAATTGAACTTGCCTTGAGCCCTGTGTGCCAGTGCTGTCACAGGTGCATTCAGGAACAGGGACAGAAGTGAACCCTCCCAACCTTTCAAATGTTATCATCTGGCCGCTCCCCAGCCTTCTCTCCACAAGCTCCCTCCCTCTCCTAAAACTTTCCTCCTCCGTGGAGTATTCCTAGACAGATCCTCTACGGCTTCCTCCAGGGAACCCTTCTTTAAGACCCTTCTCTACTGAACACTTTGCTTCTTCACCGTGTGTTGCTTGAGATTTTTGCAACCTCTGCCACATGCTCCCACCGTCTCCTCCATCAGACTGGAAACTTCTGAGGCCCAAGACCAAAACTAAGCTAGGAAAATGCACTCGCTTTGAGCGCTTTGGTTAACCATTTACTGTTTTGGAAGAGAATAAATTGTCCCCAAGTCAGAAGCATTCAAGAAGGTCTGAATACACGAAAATGCCATACTTAAAGATGCTACTTCACAGGTAGAAAATGGGGGCTGCAGCAGGGGCTGGGCCCTTCCAGAGGTCACACATAAGCCATAGAGCCCCCTCTATCGACATTCCCAGTCACTCTGCATTCCTCCTACCATGGGCCACCTCCCACCAGTTTGCATGCTTTATGGCTCAGCCTGAGCCCTGTGTTATCCACCGCGCTATCTCAATTTGAAAAATCTTGCCCTTGACTCTTGCTTTCATGCAGCCTGCTGCCCTGCTATCTGTCCAGATCGTTTCTCCCCTTGGACACCACACTCCCACCCACCGCCCTTCCTCGAACTGGGGGAGATAACAGAATCTGTGCCCACCCCGGCATTCCTGCGCATCCCAGACATGAAAGCAGTTGTGAAGCATGCGGAATCCTCCCCGATTTATTTCTTTTTACCTTACATCCCTTCCACTTTGATGTCAGGAGAATATCTGAAGGAAAAGAATCTAACCTGACCTACTACCCCAGAATGCCAAGATAAACAATTACCGGGCCGCCGATGGAGCGCGGTCAGCAGATGGTGGACGAGGATGTGCTGGACAAGGATATGGGATTGTTTTCTGAACTCCCGTTCCACCTCAGGGCTGACCAGCAGGACCTTTGGCTGCAAGCTCCCAGAGCTCCCCACTTACTGAGGTCCAGGGTCCTACAATCCATCCAAAGAGGGAGAGCGCACGGACCTGTCTTTCCCTCAGATCCTCAAGCTCTTAGCAGGGCTCAGTAAGAGCCCTGGAAACTTCCCAGAAGTAAAGTAGATTAAAAAACGCTGAGAATTGTAAGGCTGGGTGGTGGAGTGGGGTGGGTAGAAGTGAGGAGAGTGGGGAGGGGATCTGCCCTCCTCCCACGCCAGCCCCTGAGTCATGCTAAAATGCCCCCGGGAGACACTGAGGGTCTTCGTGGAGCTCCGCTCTCTCCTGCCGGAACCCCAGGGCCTGCCATGACCAGAATCTCCCCAGTTGCTTATGGCAACCATGCCCCTTTGTACAGCAGAGTGGTGTTGGATGATGAAGGTCCGTGTGGGCTTTGAAAAGGGCTATATTTTGGTGCATCAGAATTTGAGCCTCACCACGGACAACAGGCTCCCCTCAATGTGGCCCTTCATCCCCTCCCTCTCCTCCTCTTGTTCACCAGGTCACTGAGTCACTGTTACCTCCTTGTTGCTCTGCAAACAAGCCAAGCTACTTCCTGCCTCAGGGCCTTGATACTTGCTGTCACCCCTGTCTGTATGGCATGTACAACTTAGTGCCCCAAGAATGTGCCAACCTGCACAAAATATGATGGCTTATAACCTGCCCTGCCTGTGACCACTGCTACTTATACACACACTCACACACTCACACACACACACATCCCCTGAAAGGAATACTCTTTCATATCTTAGCATCTCTGGCACCTTCTCTTCATTCACCTCTCTGATCAGTCGTCTCCTCTTCAGGAGGCCTTTCCTAGCCACTCTGTCTACATAGCACTACCCTCCCCCAACACAGGTCATGCTCTCTTCCCTTACCTTGCACTATCATCTTCCTCATGGACTCTACATAAAATAGAATTCTTTACCTATGGGTCCCCTTGTTTGTTTTTCTATTCTTTTCTCAGGATGTAAACTCCACGAGAGCAGACAATTGTTTCACTCATTGGCACATCCTGAAATCTAAATCAAAAGCTGACTTATAGCAGGAGCAGAATATAATATGCACATATAATCAGTCACTAAAAGAACTTCCAGGTATGTTCGTGACTCCTAGGGAAGAATCTTGTGTAAGCTGGGAGAGTCTCGCTTGCTGAATCTCTCCCCTCTTCCCCCTGAGCTTTTTGATTTTATTTTAATTCATCAGTGTTTCAGTGGACCTGCTGTCAGAGCAGCTTCTGCAGAGCTGGGACACCCCCCAAAATTCAGGGCTCCCCCAGTGAGAATGATGACAATTCTTCTGGAGGAGGCTGGCTGGAAGAGGAAGTCTTTGCAAATGACTGCTCAGGGACCCATAATGTAAACTTACACCCCAAGTCAAAAGCATGTATTGAAAAACGATATATCTTTTGTAAGTCATACCTCAAATTCCATTGTTTACAGAGGAAGGACTATTACTGACAAGCATAAGCCATTTAGAAATATGACAGGAGTTATGAACCCTGCAAGAAGGAACAATCCTTGAACTGGAAGGCTTGACAGTGGAATTTCATTCTATTTGCTCAGACATTTTGGTAATCCATTGGAAATGTTTCTCTTTGGCATTTGACTAGTGGAGAAGCAAATGACTCAGAAGGGAGAGGAGTTCGTGCAACAGAAAACTGCCCATCGACAGCTGCATGATGCTAGGAATGAGATTCAGCCTCTGAAGAGAGTCCTGGAGGCTGGGCTCTAGCCTCAGTGTGGTCATGTCTCTTTCTGCTACCCGGACAATAAGTCCTTCCATACAGGGGTGGGCATTACTAGTGCTCATCAAGGTTTCAGATTCTCTTCTCCTTCTGAGCACATGTCCCTCAACGTTAGATGTGTTTTTGCAGCTGGCTTTGGCCAATGACATGTGAATGGAATGATGTATGTTAATTCTAGGGGAGAAATTTTGAGAGCTTGTGTGTGATTCTCCGTGTTTTGTTTCCCTGACACTGTGAACCCCAAAGCTTGATGTTGAGCTGGTTGTGGAGACCCTGCCAGTTTGGGTCCCAGAGTGCCTACCATCAACAGAGTCCCACCATCTACCACCCCTTCCTTGAGCAGGTAGTGTGTGAGAGAAACAAAGCCTTGTCTTGCGCACTGAGATTTTGTTGTAGCAGCAAATCTAGCCTATCCTGACCAATATTGTATACCTAACAAGTCAGATGCTTCCACCTACGTTAATTCCTGTGATGGCACCGTAACCCTCTGAGCCTCATTTTACACTTGAGGAAACTGAAGCTCAGCAAGGCCGGGATTCAAAGCTCAGATTCAGAAACTGATTCCAAAGCTAATTCCCTCTCCACGATATTATGACGTCTCCTCCTCTGGAGGAGAGTCAACTTTTATATTTCTCCAGACCCCGTGGGGTCCTCAGCCCTTGTTCTGGAACAATGACTTAGAGTTTGATTTGTTGTGGTCTGTGGCCTCATGGACTTTATGATTTAATGAGGGAATCAGAGAGACAAGCAAACACATTTTTTTTCCTAAAAAGCAGGTTAAAGGGCAGGCACAGCATGAACCCATGGAAGAGCACGGCTGTGCAACTGAGTGGGGTTGGGGGGTTGGTCGGGGGGGACCCTGGGGGTGCAGTGCGGGTGGGCGTGCAGGCTTCAGCCAGGGCAGCCTGAACGTCACGGGTGATGTAAGACTGGCCTGGGTGCTGGAAGTCTCGGGCTCCAGGCCTGGCCCCTCCAGTCTTGGTGAGTCACCATTCTGGGCCCATTGCCCAGAAGTGGAAGAAGCATCTTGGATTTGAACATAGCCTACACATGAGCATCACCTGGGGAGCTTTAAACAGACAAATATCCAGCCACCCTCAGAGATTATGATTCAGTGGCTCGGGCAGCACACAGGGACTACATAGTTTTCAAAGGCTTTTTTTTTTTTTAAAGGACTTGATACATGGGCAGATTTGGGTATCATTGGACTAGATCATTCCAGGACACCTTTCTGTTATTTCAGAAAGGCCACCGGACCAGCACTGCTGGGGTCTGTTTTTGGTCAAGTGTGTTCCAGCCATTTTCAGAGTCTACCTCAGACCTCTGTGAGAAACAGGTCCATCAGAACTCTGGGGGCCACTCAAAGTCAGAGGCTCCAGAGGGGCAGTGGGTTCCTAGGGGCTCCAAATCCACTTCTCAAGCGATACCATTGTGAATAAGGCCTCCTTTTCTGGGTACAAAGAGCTGGTGGGCCTAGGAAGGTTAGTAAGCACAAGGCTTTCTGGGGACAGCACCTAAACATGCATGGTAGGTGATGCTTCTGGACCAGAGAGATTTCATCATGAAGATGGTCCTTGCACTCCTGCCTTGGACATCACTCTCACTCTCAAGTCCCATCTTCCAGGCCATGTTTTCCTGACCCACACAGAACTAGCAGCCGACCTCCAAGCTTCTTCAGATCTGGCTCTCGATAGAGCCCTACTCCAGGGCCTCCTTGCATTTACAACTGTCCTGCTGACACCCGGGGCATTAGCTGTGGGGTTCATTGGAGGAGAAACCACAGAAGTGCCAGAGAACCAGCAGAGACGACCTCCAGTTCCCCGCAGCCTCTTGGCAGAGCTCAGGGTGGCCTCTTGGCTGACATGCCGCAGCCAAGCCGCTGGGTACTTGCCCGGCCCTAGTACCAGACCCCACAGTGGAGGGCAGAGTGTGTGGCTGCTTTGATGTGCGAGTATATTCTGGTTCCTAGGAGTCTAGTAGGATCATGCTGCAAATTAGCCATCCAATTAAGGCAACCAAAGGCTAACACCTACTTCATCATCAACACAGGCTGTGCTGCATAATATAACAGAGGAAAAGCCTCACCTGGCTCCACATCCCTCCCTGTGGCTCCTGAGCCACACCAGGAACATCCAGGGTGGTATCAGCAGTGTGGTCTTTCTCTCCAAGGCCAGTCTCTTTTGCCTGAAGGTACTTAGGGCATCCATCGGCTGCCTTTGCTCCCCTTGTTGGCATAGCAACCTCATGCAACTTCCATCTCCTCCATGCTATACAGTGCCAGGGAGGTTCATATTTTGGACACAGTTCTGGTGCCACAAGCCACACCTATATCTTGGCCACTGCCTCTGTGGTGTGACTTGAGAAGTGTTGATGAAGCCCGAGATCCCAAATAACTCAGTTATCTGCCCATCATGGTACCGAAACTTCACTTCATCACCCACTTAATTAGTTTCTACATCTTGCCAACCTCCAAAAAGAATTTGAAGAGACGTACCATAAATGACATTTTTACCCATCAAACTGTTAACAGAAAGGAAGGAGGCCAAGGGACAGGTATTGAAGAAGGCTGGGGTGAAGGGGGGAGATAAGAAGAGTGATTGTACCAGAAGACCAAATGGCAGGTGTTCCCACAGTTGACCGTAAGCATCCTGATGGACAACATAAAAAATAGGAATGAGGGTACATTACAATGTCCTTAGTTTTCTATAAGAGAAAATATAAGAGACGGTGTGGAAAGGCAAGCATTTCCTAGCTCTGAAATGATGAGAACATTTTATTTTCAAGATCTTTGTATAAATATCACTGAACGATGAATAGTATCTCCCAAATTAGTTTCCCCAAAATGGACCTGTCTAGAAAGAACAATGATAAATTGTCATTTTGTGGTGATATTTCTATAAGAAGCTAGAGTGCTATATATATTTTTTTTTTCAATTTTATTTTATTTTTTTACATCTTTATTGGAGTATAATTGCTTTACAATGTTGTGTTAGTTTCTGCTGTATAACAAAGTGAATCAAATGTGGCTGCTTCTCACTAGCTATCTATTTTATCACATTTAGCCTTCTTCAATACCTGTAGTGTATATATGTCAATGCTACTCTCTCACTTTGTCCCAGCTTACGCTTCCCCCTCCCCATGTCCTCAAGTCCATTCTCTACGTCTGTGTCTTTATTCCTGTTCTGCCCCTAGGTTCATCAGAACCATTTTTTTTTTTAAGATTCCATATGTAGAGTAATATATTTTAGGATTATAGTTTGCAGTGATTGGGCTGGGTATTTGTTATTATGGATATATATTTATGGCTTCTATGGGGCCTGAAATGGCTTCTAGGGGGTCAAACCAAGGATGGCAATCTGGGTTTCAAATTGCACGAACCCTCAAAGGCAGGAAGGTGCAAGTAGGTAAAGTATAGTAGAGAATAGATGAGGGTGGTTGAGGGATGAGAGTTCGAGAACCAGGTTCTACCTTCCTACACTGTTGGTGGGAATGTAAGTTGGTGCAGCCACTGTGGAAAACAGTGTGGAGGGTCCTCAGAAAACTAAAAATAGAATTACCATATGATCTATCAATCCCACTCCTGGGCATATATCTGGAGAAAACCATACTTTCAAAAGATACATGCACCCCAGTGTTCATTGCAGCACTATTTACAATAGCCAGGACATGGAAGCAAACTAAATGCCCATCAACAGACGAATGAATGAATAAAGAAGATGTGGTACATATGTGCAATGGAATACTGCTCAGCCATGAAAAAGAATGAAATAACGCCATTTGCAGCAACATGGATGCAACTAGAGATTATCATAATAAGTGAAGTAAGTCACAGACAGAAAGACAAATACCATATGATATCACTTATATGTGGAATCTAAAGTATGACACAAATGAACCTATCTATGAAACAGAAACAGAATCACGGACATAGAGAACAGACTTGTGGTTACCAAGGGGGAGGGGGTGGGGGTAGAGAGAGAGTGGGAGTTTGGGGTCAGCAGATGCAAACTAGTATACATGGAATGGATAAACAACAAGGTCCTACTGTATAACACAGGGAACTATACTCAACCTCCTATGATAAACCATAATGGAAAAGAATACATTAAAAAAAGAATGTATAACTGAATCACTTTGCTATACAGAAGTAATTAACACAACATTGTAAATCAACTACACTTCAATAAAAAAACAAAGAGCCAGGTCCCACTCCAATCAGGGACACACCATTTTGTTCTTGAGAAAAATTGCTAGCACACAAGCACATACAGAGCCACACCCACAGCCGTCCTGGTTCCCACTGTAGCATCTGACTCTCACTCAGCTTCCCCTTTGGGCTTCCTTGGCTGTATATGCTCTTTCTTCACCTCCTTCACTGGTTATTTCTCCTCAAAGGTGCATATTCCCCAAAGTTCTGTCCTGAGCCTCCGTTCTCATCCTGGGGGAGACCTTAAACTACCATGTCCTCTCTTCTTCCTGGGGTACAAGGATGCCCCATCGGCATCTCAAACCCACCATCGTCTCACTGCAATCCTTGTCCTGCCCCGCATGCCCCGTGATGGTCAAAACCACCACCGCCAGTGGCTCAGGCTCAGAATCTCAATATCACCTTATAGCCTCTATCCAGTTAACCGCCCTCACCTGCCAATTCTGCCTCTAGCTGTTTTTCCTATTCTCTCCCTTTTCCTGCCAACATCCTACTGCAGGTCCTTAGGTCCTCTGATGGGATCCCAAATGACCGTCCTGCCCCTGCTCTCTCCTTTTTCGACTAATCCTACGTGCTTCTGCCAAGATGATCTCCCCAAGTCACAACTCTCAGGCTGCCACCCCTAAATTAAAAACCAAAACAAAATTCCCAGTTGCTCCTGTTGTAGGTTAGGTTCTCTTGAAACAGCTTTAAATGGGAGAACTGCAATGCAGAAGGTTTACTGGGGAGTCCTCTTAGGAGACAGACCTGTAAGGAAGTGAGGGCGGGATGGGCCAGAGTTTGGGGAGTGGGGAAGCTGGACCACATGCGATGGTAACAGAAGCCTCTGCTGATCTGATGGGGCGTTCTGGATCTGGGATGGCTCTGCAGAGTGGTCCCAAATTAAGACAAGGGTTCAGACGTCAGTCAGTTACTGGTCACAGTCTGCCATCTGGAAGGGGGCATAACTCTGGGCAAGGAGGCTCCCTCCAGTGCAGGGAGAGGTGCAGCTCTGAGACATCCATGCCTGATATTCCCAGCATCGGGGAGATGGCTGTGTGGACACTGAGGAAGCCTCTAAGCAGGGAACCCCTTTTCCACTCCATTCCCTCAGCCTGGTACGCATGCCCCCGTCCCACTCACCCACAAGACCCACTCCTTCCTTTCTTGTCTTTCTCTTAATTGTGGTAAAACTTGTATGACATAAAATGTGCCATTGTACCCTTTTAAGAACAGACTTTATTTTTTAGAGCAATTTTAGGTTCAAAACAAAATTGAGCAGAAGGTACCAAGATCTCCCATATACCCCCTGCTCCCACACATTCATAGCCTCCCTCATTACCAACATCCTCGACTAAAGTGGTATATTTGCTACAGCTGATAAACCTACACCCACACAGCATTATATGTCCATTATGTGTCCCAGAGTCCACAGTTTACATGAGGGCTCACTCTTGGTCTTGACAAATGTATGTACATTGTAACCATTTTTTAAGTGTACAATTCAGGGGCATTAATTATATTCACAATATTGTGCAAGCATCACCACTATTTCCAAAATGTTATCACCCCAAATAGAAACTCTATGATAATTAAGGAATAACTCCCCATTCCCCAATTCCCCCAGCCCTGTAATCTCTAATCTTTCTGTCTCCATGGATTTGCCTATTCTAGGAATTGCATATGTGTGGAAACATACAATATTTTTCCTTTTGTGTCTGGTTTCTTTCACTTAGCACAATATTTTCAAGGTTCATCATGTTTTAGTTATGTATCAGAGCTTCATTCCTTCTTATAGCTAAATAATACTCCTTTCTATGGATATACCATGTTTTGTTTACCCATTTATTTGTTAATGGACACGAGCTGTTTCTACCTTTTGGCTATTGTGAATAATGTTGCAATGTACACTGGCATACAAATATTTGTTTGAGTCGCTCTTTTCAAATTCTTGGGGGTGTACACAGTCATTCCTCAATATCCGAGGCGGGTTGGTTCCAGGACTGCTCGCAGATATCAAAATACAAGATGCTCAAGCCCCTTATATAAAATGGTATCGTATTTGCATAAAACTTATGCACATCCTCCCATGTACTTTAAATCATCTCTAGATTACCTATAATAACTAATATAAATATTATGTAAATAGTTGCTGGCATATGACAAATTCAAGTTTTCTTTTTTGGAACTTTCTGGAATATTTTTTCAGTATTTTCAATGCACCGTTGGTAGAATCTGTGGGTGTGGAACCCACAGATACGGAGGGTGGACTGTGCTAAGACATGGAATTGCCCACTCTTCCCTTTCACACACCTAGGTTTACACTGAACAAACCACCTACCAGTCCTTGAACATGACTCGTGATTTCCTGTTCCCAGAGTCCCGTATATACTGATCTCTCCACCTAGAACACCTTTCTTCTCTCCTCCACAGCGCGAAGTCCTCTCCATCCATGTTTGGTAGAAAAATCCACCCCCCACCCCGCCAAAGATATAGTCATTTCCTAATCTCCAGAACGTTGAATATTACCTTATATGGCAAAAGAAGTGATGAATAATAATCTTGAGAGAAGCACTTTATCCTGGATTGTCTGGGTGGGCCCTGAATGCAATTACATGTATCCTTGCAAGAGGGAGGCAGAGAAATATTAGACAGACAAGCACAGAGGAGAAGGTGATGTAAAGACAGAGGCAGGGATCAGAGAGATGCAGCCACAAGCCAGGAAATGTCAAGGGTTGCCAGGCATCCACAAGCAGCTAAAAGAGCGATGAGTGGGGTCTCCCGGAGCCTTTGGAGAAAGCACAGCCCTGTCAACACCTTGATGTGGGTTTTCTGGCCTCCAGAACTGCAAGAAAATTAATTCCTATTGTTTTAAGCTCCAAGTTTGTAGTAATTTGTATGGCAGACCCAGGAACTATGATATCATCTTTCAAGTCCTTCTCAGACCTCACCTTCTCCATGAAGCCTGCTCTGATTACCTCTGCTGGAAACTGCAGCTCCCTTTTCTGAGCCCATTTACTCTTTGCCTGTACCTCTTTATGAGACTTGTCATAATCTGTTTCGTAACATGCTTATAAATGTGGATGTCTGGATTTTAAAATCTCTAAGAGCAGGCACCAAGCCTTCTATACCAAAGTGTTTAATTTAAATTCACACATTAATTACTTAGCATGAGCCAGGCTCTGTTCCAGAGACTTAAGCCCTCCATTTGGAGCACATATGTTTTTTGAATTTTTTTATTTTATA
Organism: Monodon monoceros; assembly: GCF_005190385.1. Classification (NCBI taxonomy): domain Eukaryota; kingdom Metazoa; phylum Chordata; class Mammalia; order Artiodactyla; family Monodontidae; genus Monodon; species Monodon monoceros. The sequence goes on along the minus strand of NW_021703774.1, from coordinate 61,845,148 downwards.
AATAATTCATTCATTTAATCAATAAATATATATTTAACACTTACTGTGCGCCAGAAACTGTTTGGGGTTCTGGGGGTTCAAAGGTAAACAAAATAGATGTTTCTGGTCCTTTACATCCCCCAAATAGTTTTCATGTCTTCATGAGGGAGACAGAAAATAAACAAATATGTATACATTTGTAAGTATTTAATGACAAGAAATGAAAAATGTCTTGGAGAATTTCAGAAGTGATATATAAATACATGCTCATTGTGAAAAGAAGTAGAGAAGATGATTAGAAAGTAAAAGTATACTTTAGTACCACCTCTAATTCCACTCTGCTCCCAGAAGTAACCATCATTAATAATGTACGTCCTTTCTTTTTCCATGCATTTACATATACCATATAAGCCCATATACACTTATTTTTTCATAAATAGAATAGTACTTTATGCATCACCCTGTTACTTGGCATAGAATTTCACATAGAGTGAATGTCTGTTCTACATATAGTGGCTGTTTGATTAGTATTAAATTTCTTAAACTTCTCCAAAGGCCCCCCTAAGGCTGAGCATCAGGGCTAGGTCTTTCTGGCCCCTCTGTTAATGGGCATGTGCTCTGGCAAGCCCCTTGGGTACAAAGAAGGGGTGTTGAACAAGGCAGCAGTCAGCTGCCTGGGAGAGGTCTGGGTGGCTCCTCCTGAAAGGGCACCCGGACTTCAATGTGTAGAGTCTTTTCTGCCCACCCCACCCCCAACTCCGCCCTGGCTCCAGCACTCCATCACTCAATACTCCCTGGACATGCAGAAGACTCGTGTTGAAGATTTGGGATGGCCGCAGACCAGCCCTTAACCCTGGTCTGAGAAGTGTCATTTATTCACTTAACAGACATTTGCACAGTAGGTTATATATTAGGTTGGCCAAAAAGTTTGTTTGGGTTTTTCCATAAGATGTTACAGAAAAACCCGAATGAACTTTCTGGCCAACCCAGTACTAGCAGTGTGCCAAGCTCTGGTCGTGTCTGCTAACAGAATATTCCTAAGAACGTTCCTAAGAACGGAGCAGAGTGGCATACGAGACAGATAAAGATGCAGGAGTCTGCATCCTACTCGTTACATGGTTTCATCTGCCCTGCACAGACTCAGACAGAAAACAGTGGCTGTGACGTCTGCAGTTGCTACAAATGATGCAAGCCTACATGGGTGGAAAACCCAAGCCAGCCCTGCTGCACGCTGTGGGAAATTTTCCTATTTCCACGAAAGCCTCTTGTTCTCTCTTCTACTACATCCTGCGGCTCTGCCTAAATGATTACATTCTGCATGTGCCTGTGTGCCTGTGTACGTGTGAGTGAGTGCATGTGCACAGACTCTCTACATTCTCCATGCTGTGTCACCCACGATAAGGTAGAAAGGCCCTGAAGAATCATGGAGTTGGAAGGGACACCCCAAAAAGCATTCCTCTGCCTCCAGGAAGACTGTGTCTAAGTCATGGACAATAGCTGGGTGTTTTCCAGTTTTTAAAGCTCTTTGAGGAAATGGAAACATGCCTGATCCCATCCTGGACCAAATTTTAACATACATTTTTGCAGACAAATCAACATCCTAGTGTGTCACCTGACTTTCTCCTAAACCCCGCTGCCTCCCTGCACTGACCATGTGCCCCCAGTAGAAGATTTTGCCTTCTCGTCATTACTGAAAATTTTTCAACTTTGCTTCCAGCTCATTCCTCATATAGGACTAATTTACTCTAGACATTTGACAATTCAATTTTGAAAGGAGAGCTGCAAGTCACTTTAAAAATATATAGGAAATATTTGTTCATTTTTGTTCAACTTTCATCTTTGCACATTTCCACATTTTTTCTTTTTCTTTTTTTCGTATGTGAATTGGTGCTCTGCAACCCAACTGATGCGCTCCTGAGTCAGCGTCCCTGTTTCTAATTATTGAACATCTAGAAGCAGTTCCAGACAACTGCTCGGCATTACGTTCCCACCACCAAAACCTGAGGGACAGAATTCTTGGTTACAAAATGCCGGAGTTAAGGGTTGAAAGACAACATGCATTATAACCTTCTGTTTTCACTCACTCATAACTGTCCCCAAATTGTCCTTTTGCTCCAAATCATTCTATGCGCTGTTTCCACCCCAGGGATGAAATTGCTTGGAAAGGCTGAACAAAAGTGGTTTAGCCAGTTTGGAACCAGGCAGCTTGGGGGGAGAATATTTTTCTTCAGCTTTAAAACAAAGTGTGTCTCCGGCCACGGACAACCCCCAAACAGCTGTCCCCTTATAACATCGGCTCTCCCACGTGGGTGGTCAGCTTTTTCCAAGGGAGGAAGTGTCTGTGAGTGGAGTGGAAATCCAGAATTTCAAGACAGAAATCATAGGCAATGAAAGTATGGATTTGTGCTTTCTGTTCTACGATTTGGCAATGGGGGCGGGGGGAGGGCTTATGTTATATTATCCGCCGAATGCAGGCAGTCCTCTTTCCCTGGGATTAGCTGTCTTATTTCAACAGTGTCTACGTAGCGGTGAATGGTATGTAGTTTAAGTGAAGGCGTTCCTGAGTTTGAGTTTGGGTTCTGTCCCTTACTAGCTATGTGACCTTGAGTTAGTAATATAGCTTCCCTGAGCTTTGCTATCCTCATCATTAAAATGAGGCTCATGGTGGTACCCGCCTCACAGGAGTGCATGGAGGATAGAGTGAGGTCATGTATATAAAACCCTGAGCCCAGTGTCTGGCACGCCGTGTGTGTGCAGCGTAGATGCCTGGGAGTACAGCAGAGGCAGTCACAGAGAAATAACATAGGTGACTGCAGCTTGCATTTGCCAGTTTTGTTGACATCTTGCTTTTTTGGCCTCTCAGCATCCATTCCCACCTCTTCTGGTGACCATACCTCATTTTCCACTTCAGCTTTAGGAAACCACCACTATGCATTCTCAACCCCTGTGATTCAGCTGTCGCTGTTCTTACCGCCCTCCCCATGTGTTGTTCTGGAACTCGATCCCAACCAATTAGAGGTTGTGAACGCCTGCTCCAGGATTTCTGCTGGAATAGGGGAAGAGAGAAATACTCTTCTCTTTCTGCCAGGGTCGCTGGTCTGCCAGGATGCCCACTTAGAGCTCCTGGTGAGTCCTTTTTGGTCAAACTTACCAAGAATGGCTCTAACAGAGTGAAAGGCAGACCCAAGAGATGGCACGTGAAATTCAAAAGGCACCATCCAGGTGCATGGATCCTGCTGTGCCTAGCGCTGGACCTGCCTTTAGACTTTTCTGTTTGGGGAGACAATACATTCCATTTCTTTGCTTAAGTCAGTTTGAGTTGGGTCTCTGTTGTTTACATTGGTCTCATTGGAACAGAAGCTCAAGGCTAAAAGCATCCAGCAATTAGGCAGAACACTTCATGACATGTTTGGAAGACACACATCCTCCGCCTCTGATTTGCTGGCAGCTTCAGACAAGTCCCTTTACTCTCTAGGTTCTCAGCAGTAAGATCAGGCCACTGTGACAAGTGACCACTGAGGCTCCAGTATCCTGGGAGGCAATGTTTTGAGGAAGATGGAGCATGGAGGGGATCAGAGTCCATCCCTCTGTTTGGGGTCACAGAGGGGAAATTAAGAGCTAGTTTTGAACTCTGGCTGTACTATTACTGTGTGACCATGGACAAGTTATCAACCTCTCTGAGCCTCATTCGCTTCAACTGTAATATGAACATATTCAGACTACCTAATGAGAGGAATTGTTACACTTCCCTTCTCTTCCTAATCTCACATTGCCATCTCAGCCCAAAGCCGAAAGGCTTCTGCTTCTCGACTGGAGGTAGAAGTACTGGAAAAGCCATTCAGCTTCCCTCTCTGTCCTGTCACTTGTTCCTCCTCATGGAAGGGAAAGCGACTAGTCTGACTGGTGGGAATGGAGCGAGCAGGCAATCACTCAGCCATGTTACCCTTCCGGCAAAGCGGGTCAGCACAGCCCTGACTTGCTGCCCAGTCCTGTGTGTGTTCAAGTGCGTGAGCCACGTGCTCCAGGGACCCATGGGATGAACCCTCGAGCAGGGCCACTCGCGCCACTTCAGGTGCCCATTCTCCAGCTTCTCCACCCGGGAAGGGGCTGGGGTGAATCAAGTCAGCCTGCACTGCAGATCTGGACATCTTTAATTCAGGAAGAAAGGCCTGTCATGTCTCCAGTCTAAATCTACCCCTTACAAAGCAGACACTTGGACCCTCGCTTGACTCCTGGAGTCTGTGGTGAGGTTAATTTACTACATACTTTAGAATGAGAACATGTTTCTAAAACTTTGGGACGAAAGAGATTTCTCCCACAAGACTCCAGATTTGCACACCATAAAATGGGAAATGGATGGATTTGACTGCATCAAAATTAAAGATTCTATTCAAGATAATAAATGATATTAGATTGGGAGAACACACTTGTAACATCTACAGTTTTCAAAGGTATAACACATAAATTATTTAAGGAACTCCTGCCACTCTGTAAGTAAAGGTCAAGAAACACAATAGAAAGCTGGACGAGGGACATATATATTGGGCACTTGCCAAAACAGAGCAACACCTGCCCCCCACAGGCCAGGCCTAATTTTTTTTTTTTTTTTTTTTTTTTTGCGTTGCGCGGGCCTCTCACTGCTGTGGACTCTCCCGCTGCGGAGCACAGGCTCCGGACGTGCAGGCTCAGCGGCCAACGCTCACGGGCCCAGCCACTCCGCGGCATGTGGGATTTTCCCGGACCGGGGCACGAACCCGTGTCCCCTGCATCGGCAGGTGGACTCTCAACCACTGCGCCACCAGGGAAGCCCCAGGCCTAATTTTTAATTAAGATAGGCAACAAAGTGGAAACTTCGAGATCCTTTCAAATTTTAATTGAGTTTCCTCTTTAGTCACTACCCAACACATTATCATTCAACCCAGAGATTTACCATTTGTATTTCAGTCCTGGTCTTGAGATTTACTTTTTCTTGTGCCCAAGCAAACCTGGACCCTTCCCCCAAACAGTTTTAGGGGACTTACCTGTACCTATGTGTCTGCTTCAGAATGTGAGAGATGGTTATTCCAGCACCCTCTTAGGTTGGCAATGACTGGCAGTGGTAACAATTAGTCGGAATCCAATTGGTCACCTGAGGCTCATTAAACAAGCAGCCTCCTCTCTGTTCTTTAGCAGCTGCAATGAACAGCAAGCTGGTCCACATTTTGAACAAAATTTCTCATAGGATCTTTGCATGCATGATGTATTCTGTTTGTTGCCAAGAAGTGAAATTTATCTCTTGGAGGAAGCATATAAATCTTGCTGTAGTCTATTTAAGTAAAGAGATAACAGGAACAGCTTACTGAGCCCATTGGTTTCCGGTGAGAAAGAAAAAAATAATTTTGGGAATGTTGGGGGGGCTTTGGGTCACTAAAGAGAATTTGGTTGAGTCCCTTAGAACACTGTAAATAGGAAAATCGTGGAAGAGGAAATCTGAATGGCTAAGAAGAACACTGAATGAAGCCCAACTTTTTCAGTAGTAAGAGAAAGGAAATTCAGAGAATTAAGACAAAATTAAGAATTTGACCAAATGCAAGGAAGGATGTGTAGAAATGGGCCGCTCAAGCACCGGTGGTAGCATATATTGGTGAAATTCTTAGAGAGCAGTGTGGAAGTATGAGTGAAAAGAACATGTGACTACTCTACAATTAGGCAAGTACTGCTGCTGGGATACGCCCCAGAGAAACTCCCATACGGGTGAACAAGGAAACTCTAAGCAAGAGTGCCTGTCATAGGGCTTCCCTGGTGGTGCAGTGGTTGGGAGTCCGCCTGCCGATGCAGGGGACACGGGTTCGTGCCCCGGTCTGGGAAGATCCCATATGCCGTGGAGCTGCTGGGCCCGTGAGCCACGGCCGCTGAGCCTGCGCGTCCAAAGCCTGTGCTCCACAACGGGAGAAGCCACAACAGTGAGAGGTCCGCGTACTGCAAAAAAAAAAAAAATGAAGAGTGCCTGTCATGGGAAAGGCTTCTAGACCGCTGAGGACTCTACTGGAATAGTGTGCAGCAATCAGAAGGAACTGGCTAGAGTTACAAAGAGCATCATTGATGGGTCTCAAAGCATAATGCTGAGTGAAACAAAGAAGAAGGAATCTAAAGGAGATTGATAGCAAGAACATCATTCATGTACATTTAAAAAAACTTTATTGAAGTATAGTTGATTTTCAATGTTGCATTAATTTCTGCTGTACAGCAAAGTGACTCAGTTATACATGTATATATTATTTTCCGTTATGGTTTATCACAGGATATTGAATATATTTCTCTGTGCTATACAGTAGGAACTTGTTGTTTATCCATGTACATTTTTAAAATATACAAAACAATACTATATATTTCCCATAGATGTCATATATAGATATAACAAATGGAAGGTGGATTTTCAAGGACCTACTATAAATACCTAAGAAGAGGGTACCTTTGGGAGGATTTCGATTTGAGATAGCAGATGAAGGGGAAAAAGAAACAAAAGAAGGGCCTTGAGTGGTCTTCTTTGCCATCTATTGAGAAGGATAAACTCATTTATGTCCACTGGGGTTAGAAACCAGCTATATAGCTCTACCATTTGACAGAACACTAACCCATAGCATAGTAGGTGTTCAAAAAACAATTTTTAATCGATTTGTTTTATCCTTTAAATTCGGGACTTTCTAAGATATAGGATCTTTCAGAATTTTCTCTGGAATCAGTGCTGAGAGCTCAGGGTGATCCCCTGCTTCCTTATAAGGTCATGGAATAAAATATCAATCAATTTCTAAAAGACATTATTAATTCAGTGAGGTAGAGAGAACCTTAGAGATCTTCTTGTCAGAATTTTTGACCCTGCCGAGGAGGGATACGAAGTCTTGAGGGGTCCAGTAACTGCCCAAGGTCAGACACGGAGCCTGCTGCCTGTGACCAGAGAGGGACCCCAGTCTTCTGACTCCTTTTCCTTTGCTTTTTCCACCAGGTAGCCTGACATTAGCATTGCTACCTCCAAGTGTGCCACGACTTCAGCTTGCTCTGAATGTCCATATCTGTCTCTGCACATTTGGGAAGGGTTGATCTAGCACTTTAACACTCTACACTGCAATTGGCACGTGGCCTCTACAGGAAAAGAGCAACAGACCCTATAACACAGTCCCACTGAAAACTCACATTCAGTCACTCTCAAAAGTCCCCATTTCTACCTCTGAGAAAGAAGTCTAATTGTCAGTGTTGTCATGGAAACGTCCCTTGTTGCACTGAACCAGTCCTGATGTGGCCTTGTCCTTGGACTCCATATGTGATATTGGTGGTTTAACAGTTACAGGTCTGTGTTTCCTTTACCCAGAAGATTGTTCCTTCCCAGCTTAGATGGACTCCTGTTTCTAAGCATCCTCCATGAGATTCTCCATTCTTTCTTCTCTGAGATTCCTCTTCTGAGCCCATTTCTCCGGAAGCTAAACCTCCATTGAGTGAGTACCTATTTGACCTTCTGAGTCTATTTGAGGTTCATTTTTCAAACTATTATTTGTTTTCCATTTTAAAAATCCCGCCCCTCCTGGAAGCCGCTTTCTCCGGAAAGTGACTGTGATGCTCCGAGCCGGCAGCAGAGGGCGCCCATGCCTAACAATCTTGGCACTGAACATCCAGCTGGGGCTGAGGGGGTTACAAGCATCCCGCAGCTGCGCTGACCGAGAAGATCCTCCCCTGGGGGCCTGGACCTGGGCCAGCTCAGTGTGGTCGGAGATGGCTGTGCGCTCCAAAACTGTCACGAGAGACATTTCCATGGAGTTTTCCATGGAGAGGGATGAGGGTCCTTTCCCAGATTCTCCTTCCCTGCCTGCCTTGGGGAAAGGGGGACGGGAGTGCTTTCTATTCTCTTCCCTGCTCACTCCCTCCCAGGAACGCCCTAAATTAATCCTGTATCAGGGGCCCCAATCTTTCTCCATGGGGGGAAGGCATTATTGGTTTTTTGCCTGAAGCCTTGAGATCATTTAGGGGAAGCATCCTCCAGGGCCTGAGTCCCAGTCTTTTGAATTACATCAGTGGTGACAAATTAGTACCCACATAGGGTATATTTGATTTTTTTGGAAGCAGCCAAATCTATTAAATAAGGGATGAAATAAAGCTGGAGGTACGAAAGTACAGAGCCCAGAACCTAGTGTATAGTGGGTTCTGGGTAGATGGGGGTGACGTGAATCTGGGTCCGCTGGTAGTTATTGCAGTTGTCATTTAATGAGTTTTTGATTTAGAACCATGAGACCATTTTTCTTAGGTGACCTCTAAACCAGTTCTGAAGACAAATGTAAAAGAGAAATACCCAAAGGATATATCATTGCAGCAAAAGTTTCGCAGATTTCAAACATAAATGTGATTTGTTAGCCCAAGTTCCACATTTATTAAAAAAAATACCTTATTATTTTATATTTGCTTATTGTATGTATCAATCCCTTAATCTACGTGTATTTCTTGGGCATCAGATACAAAGGTAGTGCTGAAGATATAGGACCAGAGAGCTTGGAGTTCAGTGGCACTTGCTCTGCATTGGCAGTGAGGGTGGCTGAGGTCCTTATACTGCCCACCTGGAGGTCCTGGGGCAAGTCATGAATCTCTAGGGTCTCAGTTTCTTCATCTTTAAGATGGAGATAACAAGAGCTCCCCTGCCTATTTCTCCGAGGTCATATTACAACTGCAGACCTTTACATGGTTTGTGAACTCCAGAATGCTATAGACATTTCATTTCTTAGTATCCTGTGATCCTTGTGCTTTCTATTTTCTCAATTATAAGTTCCCTGAAGGCAAAGAATGTGCCTCAACTTCCTGGTCACTGCCCACCATGCCATGAAGAGTAACTCGGAAGACAGTGGGGACCTTATACCTTCTGTGAACAGTCTACCCAAGGCTGGTCTTCTGACTCGTGGCTCCAGTGGGGAGGCTCCTGGGCTTGCTACGGGACTTCTACTTGCAACGGGCTGCCATCTATTGGGAATGAAGCCAAAGGTACCAATCTCCCTAAACATGATTTGAACGCCACCTTGCACTCTGCTCAGAGTTGTTGTGGATACACAGTTGAATCAGACATGATCTCTGCTCTCAAAGAGTTTACAAGTAAAGTGGATAGTACATACAAATGGCCAATAATGCAGAACGCCATGATATTATAATCAAAATGGAGGCCCCAAATAACGGTAAAATTACAAAGACAGAGAGACCAGGACAAGCTTCCTAGGGATGTTGCATTTGAGCTGGACTTAGAGGATGAGTAGGCCTTGGATAAGTGCAACTGGTGCGGAAGTCGTGCCAGGCAGAGAAGACAATCTGAGCAAAGACATAGTCAGCAGGTTGTTGGAGAAAGATTACACTGGGGGGAAGTGAGCGCTGGGCGATGTGTGAGAAAGAGAAAGCTGGCAAGTTTTGCCTTGGGACCTAGCCTTGGGGAGCCTTGATTGTCCTGCTAGAAAGCCTGGGCTCATCTCAGAAGCGAAATGAAATCATTACAGCTGATGCACTCGGCCGAAGGGCTCAGATGGGCCATCTGGGCTGACTCCGAGGGGAGAGTGGGCATGGCATTGCCAAGGCAACCAACGAAGGCAAAGTCAAGGTGGTGCAGGCCTGGCCCCAGTTTTGACCAGTGCAGTGGTACTATGAAGCCTCTAACGTCGGTGGGATATAGATAGGAAAGGGCTTTCTTTCTTCCAGCCACAGCCTCCAAACTGCCCTGTGGTATCTCCTTTCTTTGCCCATTGATGGTGCCTCAGGCAATACTTAGAACATTTCACTTTGGTCGTTAAAACATCCAGTCGAATCTGAACTTCAGTCTTACACTGAATTCAAAGTCCCTTCCCATTGGCCTGGCCGCTGGCCCAGGGACCTGCTCTGGGAGCAAGGTGAGGACTATTCCTTCACTCTTCCTCCACCTTTCTCCCTCCTTCCTCTCCTGGGTCTTCCTTCCCTCTCTCCACCAGGGAATCGGGGCCCTGGAGGAAGGATGGGAAGACAGGGCAAGTTCTTAAGAAAGTTCTTAAGGATGGAGTGCTATCAGTGCCTTCGTGTAGCAAGTCCCCGCCAGATGTCTCTTGTTAGGGGCATATGTGAGTTCTTCAAGAGTCCCCACTGGGATGTTACGCTGCCCAGTAACCAGGTATGGCCAATGCATGCTCAGCTTGACCTCCAGTTTGAGACGATGTCAATCTCTGTTTGACCCCTAGTCACTGCCCACAGGAGTTCAACCAGTGGCCTCTTACTAAGGGGGTCCCTTGAAATTGACTGGCCGTTCCCTTGAACTTGGTACCTTTAGGGTATTCTAAGCATGACTTTCTTCCAGGATATTCACTTGACTGAAAGAAAATAACGCATCCTGACCATACCAAGTATGGGGGGTAAGGCATGCACTGCCGCCCTCTCTCTCTACCCCACCATCATCCTCCAGATGGACTCCTGTCTTCAGAGTGCTCTAGTCAAGAAGAAGGCATCAGTCTGTATGTTCACAGGTATCTCCTCTCCAAGCACTCTCTCACCCCCATCAAGGTGGCTCTGTGTTTCTGCCACTCAGCAAGCATCCAGCCAGGAGCGAGGGACCAGCCTCCCCTTCTCGTAGGTACCTGCATCCAGTCTCAGTGAAGGGGTTCTTTTCTGTCCTCCTCACTTGGCTTGGATGTGGGGGTCCCTCCCCTCTCCTGGGCACCCTGAAGGGGTGGGGTAAAGCCACAGCATTGCCCCCGAGTACCCCTTATTCTTAAATTTCAATCCTTTATGAATATTGGCTCAAGAAGTATAGGGTAAAAGTCACAGAATCAGCTCAACATTTTTTTTCTTTTATTAAAGTATAGTTGCTGTACAATATTATGTAAGTTACATGTGTACAATATAGTGTTTCACAAATTTTAAAGGTTATACTCCATTTATAGTTGTTATAATATATTGGCTCTATTCCCTGTGCTGTACAATTAATATTTGTAGCTTATTTTATACCCAATAGTTTGCATCTCTTAATCCCTTACCCCTGTATTGCCCCACTCCCTGCCACAGCCACTGGTAGCCACTAGTTTGTTCCCTATATCTGTGAGTCTGCTCCTTTTTTGTTATATCCACTAGTTTGTTTTATTTTAGATTCCACATGTAAGTGATTTCATACAGTATTTGTCTTTTTCTGTCTGACTTATTTCACTTAGCATGATGCCCTCCAAGTCCATCCATGTTGCTTCATATGCAAAATTTCATTCCTTTTTATGGCCAGTAGTATTCCATTGTATATATACCACACCTTCTTTAACCATTCATCTGTTGATGGACACTCGGGTTGCTTCCATACCTTGGCTGTTGTAAATAATGCTGCCATCAACACTGGGGTGCATAAATATTTTCAAATTAGTGTTTTTGTTTTTTACGGATATATACCCAGGAGTGGAATTGCTGGGTCATATGGTAGTTCTATCTTTAAATTTTTGAGGAACCTCCATACTGTTTTCCACAGTGGCTGCACCAATTTGCATTCCCACAAATAGCATACATCAGCTCATCTATCTTAATAAGTCCTGTGTGGAAGCATCTAGTAGTTCCTCTTTAGACTCTGAGGGGACCTCCTGGCCTCACCTTGGGGCTTGAGCCAAAATTGTAAAACAATAGGAAAATTCCATTCAGTTTTCTGTTCCATTAGTGATGCTTGAGGGCAGAGTCCCACTGTCAGCACGACTGACACTTTGGGGCTGATAGTTCTTTGTTGTAGGGGGCTGCCCCGTGTGTCATAGATGTTTAGCAGCATCCCTGGCATCTACCCAATAGATCTCCCCCCCGTTGTGACAATCTCTTCAGACATTGCTAAACCTCCCATCCCTTGGGGGGCGGGGAGGTAGCAAAATTGCCTCCTGATGAGAACTACTGCCGAACAGAAAAAAGGAAGTCATTGAAAGTTTTTGAGCAAGGAAGTAACATAAGATTATCATCAAATATCACTTGATTAGTTTCACTGAATGATATGAACAGGAGTGGCCAAGGCCAAGAAATGCTTGCTATGCGAGTGACACCTTTTTAATAATCCCTCATAATGTACAACATTACATACATTACATTATCTCACTCGTTTCCACAGCCTCCATCTGAGGAAAGTAGGGGACTGTGCTTCACTGATGAAGTGTAAACACAGAGGAGGAGGCTAATATGGAGAGCCATCAGGCTGAAGAATAAGTGTGCAGAGGAGAGACGTGGAGAGGGGGTTTTCCATGGGGTCTAGGACTTTCTTTTCAGAGCAGGAATCCTGTAGAAAATATCTGGATCGGTCATAATAGGTACTGTAACTGAAATTCGTTGAGAGCTGACCATGTGCTGTGTGTCTCATAGATCCCCTCACTTAAGTCTCTCAATAAGCCCCGTGAGGAGGTAATATTATTATTCCCAGTTTACAAAGTCTAAGTTTCCAAAGACTAAGTTCCAGGAGGTTAAGTCATGTGCCGAAGGTCACTCAGTGATCAGAGATGGGATTTTAACGGAAGCCGCTGGGCTGACTCCAGAGCCCTTGTTTATAACCACGGCAACATCCTAAACTAGTTTCCAGCGTGTAACTCAGAACATAGGCTCTACAGTTTCCAAACCTCTTCCACTTGTGTCGCCTTCGCAGCTCACACAAGGCTCTCCCATGTGATGTGTAGTGTCAGCACTGATAGGAAAGTGGGACCTTAGTCCCATTTTGCTGATGAAGATACAAACTAGAATACAGGTGTTAAACCAAAACTAGAAACCAGAATGGTTTGATTCTTTGCACAGTACGTTGGATGATACTGACCAGAATGTGGAATAGAATGTTCTGTAATCTCAGAGCCAGAGATTAAGTTTTAACTACACTTCAGAAGAAAATTAACTAATACTTTTGCCCATCTTCTATGGCAGATACTGTGATAAAAGCTTTGCACACATTATCTATATCATCTTGGCAAGAATCCTAGGGCAAAGAGTATAATTATCCCAATTTACAGATCAGGTCATTGAGGCTTGGCAAGACTGATGTCCACGACGAATGGCAAAGTCAGGACTCCAACTCAAGTATGTCTTGTGCCAAGGCACATACGTGCTCTTACACTGGGCTTCCTGCATCTTTTTACCTTTTATCCTTATGAGGTGGGTATTATTATCTGATGTTTGCAAATAAGGGAAAGAAAGAAGAGTCAGAAAGGTGAAACAACTTCCCCCCAAACACAAGACCTCCAGCAGGTGGATCCAGGAGCCAGGCTCTGGCTGGCTGTGTCCAGAATCCATACTCTTCACCCCGGAGCCTTGGGTCCCGGCTCCATGAGAACTCTTGGGAACACAAGACTGACTCCCCTGGTTTTGTTATCTGTGTAAGTCAGCCTGGGGAGTATGGGGCTGTGAGTCTCAGGGAACATTAATCAGCATTGTTGGGACAATCTGTTCTCTCCACGAGCTGACTCCTCTAGTTGGTGACGTGAGCTGAATGAGGAAAGTCTCTCTTCAGGGGTGTACGCTCTAGAAGCTTCTCATGGCTGCTGTGGATCAGAGCCTTAAAGAATATTGAACATTCACTCAGTTGCTCATCCTGGGATGTGAGGGGGACCAGGTCAGGAAGGAGGTGGCCTTAGGGACCCCGAATGTCATGGGACCAGCCTGGGGAGAGATGCCTGCCCAGCTCCTGCCTAGCTCAGCGGGTTCTGTGGCAACAATTCCAGGAGACACCACGTGATCTATGTTCAGACGCCCTGCTGGGCATTCATCAGCCTGAATTTTGCTCCAGGCAAGAGCTAGGGTTTAGTGAGGAAGGGATCGAATGTTGGAATGGAACTCGGGTTACCACACCTGGGGCATGATGGGTTTCCATGGAAGCCCCATGTTACCTATAAGGCAGCTGAAGGTGTCCAGTGAGTTATGCTGGCAGAGGGAAGAGGTCAGGGAGCCCAGCATTAAATTCTAGTCTCCTCCCACCCCAATCATTTTCATCATGGTTCACAAATAAATGCAGATGAAAAACAAAAGGAAAAAAACAGCATAATTGATTTTAATTCCATTGCTTAATGTCCAAGTCTAAAGGATCCCTAAACTTTTCTTTCCCAGGAATAATGCAATTTTTATTTCTCAAAAATTGCATGATCACTGTTGAATATATTTGGACTGGAGAGTTAGCCCTGGGGTTTTTCTGAGAGGACAACTGGCTGCCGCGGAAAGACGCATCTGCCATCACAAAAACCTTTAGGGAATTCTTTCCAGTTGTGTGGAACCCAATTCAACAACACACTTTTACTATGTGCCTACTGCATGCCAGACCCCAGGTCAGGTTCTGGTGGTATGAAGAAGGTAAGCCATGTGCAGCTGTTCAGGTTGTATACTCTACAACCCTAAGGGGCATAGAATTGTGTATCCATTAAGTCCTGTTTCTGCAGATGGCAGGAAGGTGACTTGAACAAGATGGGCTGTATAGGCTGGTTGTGATGTCACTTAGACACCGTTTCTACCCTCAAGGAGCTCACTGTCCAGCAGACATCAGGGCTCTAAGACACTAGGTGATCATAGGCTAGAAGCTGGAAGAGCATTTCTCTCTTCCCCATTTTTTTTTTTTTTTTTTTTTTTTTGCGGTACATGGGCCTCTCACCGTTGCGGCCTCTCCCACTGCGGAGCACAGGCTCCAGACGCGCAGGCTTAGCGGCCATGGCTCACGGGCCCAGCCACTCTGCGGCACGCGGGATCCTCCCGGACCGGGGCACGAACCCGCGGTCCCTGCATCGGCAGGCGGACTCCCAACCACTGCGCCACCAGGGAAGCCCTCTCTCTTCCCCTTTTAACACATTATTGACTGGAGGATTTTTGCAGAAACTAATGCCTGTGGCCAGCAATTTGTTATGTAAGTGAATATTGAAACACTCCGGTCAACAACGTTTGGGTAACAAAAGACGTATTAATAGGTCTCTGGTCAGTAAGTTGTTAAGAACAGGCTACATATAGTTAGATAATGATGGAAAACAAATTTGGTGCACTCTGGTCTTTTGTTATTGTTGCTAGTTAAGGACAGAAAATCCATTCCTTTACCATTACCAAAATCCATTACCACCTCCCACCAACTCCCAGGACCCGTGTCTTCCCCCATCAAGAGCACATCTTCTCTAACCTAAATAGGAAAAGAATTTGAAGAAGAATAGATGCATGTGTATGTATAACTGAATCACTTTGCTGTACACCTGAAACTAACACAACATTGTTAATCAACTATGCTCCAATATAAAATTAAAAAAAAAAAGAGCATCTACTCTTGCTCTTATACTCCATTACCCACAGTCAGGACAAGCCTGTTAGTACTCACTATTCTTAGGAGGAAAAGAGCAAAAAACAAACAAACAAACAAAAAACCAAGCTGGCTCTGAAAGACAATGTTTCTTCCCAATCTCTCCAGGGGCTACCCTGGGGCAAAGCTAGCTGTGCCCAGCTTAGACATGGGGTATCTAACTGTGGGATTTATTGTTGCAGGACCCCATCCCCATCCCCCATTCCTAACCCCCCCATGCCTTTCCTCCCACATCTAACTGCCCTGCTGCACAATAATTCACCCCATGCTCCAAGCAGTGCCAATATCACATATATTACTTTATTATTTGGTCATTGGCTTTCCAATGCAAGTGAAAAAATAATTTAAACTAATTATATGTACAGAGGCTTGGTTAGTTTTCCCAAGAACTTCCAGAAAGATCCCCAGCCCCTTAAATAGCAAAGAAGGGTTACCATTAACATCTATACAAAACTCCACCTATAAAAGTCGCATGTGTAGAAAGGTTTCTTTATTATAAGCATCACGTTTGGGGAACAGGAAGGGTTGGGGGTGGGGGGTGGAGGAACGTGTACAGGGGGGTGGTCCACACACACCTGCCCTGACTAGTCCTGTGTAAGAGCTGTGGCTGGTGAGGCTCAGGTGATCTGCAGTGGGGTCTCCAACATCTCCATTAGGAAGGTGTCAATGGGTGTGTCCCCGATGAGCTTGAAGAAGAAGAGGTGCTCCAGGCATTTCAAGCCGATGGAGCGCAAGGCTGGGAGGCGCAGCAACAGCTTGGCAAACCTGTGGAAAGCAAGGAGACATTAAGAACTGGGGAACCAGCGTGCACAGGGCAGCTGCTGGCATGAGGCAGCTCATTTGGTCTTCTTGACCAATCTGTGATTAGAAGAAAGAGCCTGGTTGGGGAGGCTAAGGCAGTTGGAGAATCTCTAATTCTGGAGAGCTTCAGAAATAGGCTAGAGGTCTTGTTATGCTTCTTAAAGGTGGAAGTTGGATCCTGTGACCTCTTGAGAATCTCTTGAATTCTGTGGCCACATCCCAGAGTTGCCCTCAGCACCCCCATTCGTGGTGGGCAAGAGGAAGAGCTAGCCTGCTGATGCTGACTCACATCTCCAACCCTAACCAGCTGGTGTTCCTTACATTCTCTGTGCCTGGGGATTCCTGGGAAGATTTGCCAAAGCATTTAGAACAGCACAGCATGGCGGATGTGCAGAATCCACAGGGGCTTTCGCCACTGGCTGAATGTGTTTGTGTACAAACCACATACCAGGCAGTGAGATAAGTTCTGGGATCCAGGAAGAGCCCCCCACTCTCAGGACCAGCAGTTCTCATCTCCTCACCGGACAATGCTTTTCCTCATACCACACTTACTTTAAGCAATGTGACCTCAGTGTGCCTCAGTTACCACATTTCTGTTATCCGTTTATAACCACTTTGTACATCAGATTCATAGTCTGTGCTTACTTTTATTTTGTTTTGTTTTTTTATTTTTTTGCCTAAGTGTGACTTTCTTTTTTAAATTTTTTGAAAATTTTTATTGAAATATAGTTGATTTACAATGTTGTGTTAGTTTCAGGTGTACAGCAAAGTGACTCCGTTATATATATATATATATATATATATATATATATATATATATTTTTATATAGTTCCTTTTCCATTATAGGTTATTAAAAGATATTGAATATAGTTCCTTTTCCATTATAGGTTATTAAAAGATATTGAATATAGTTCCCTGTGCTATATAGTGGTCCTTGTTTGTTGTCTATTTTATATATAGTAGTGTGTATATTTGAATCCCAAACTCCTAATTTATCCCTCCACCCCCTTTCACCTTTGGTAATCATAATTTCTTTTCTATGTCTGTGAGTCTATTTCTGTTTTATAAATAAGTTCATTTATATCAGTTTTTTAGATTCCACATATAATCAGTGTCATATATTTGTCTTTTTCTGTCTGATTTACTTCACTTAGTATGATAATCTCTAGCCACTACGGAGAATAGTATGCAGGTTCCTTAAAAAACTGAAAATAGAGCTACCATACAATCCAGCAATCCCACTCCTGGGCATATATCCGGAGAAAATTCTAATTCAAAAAGATTCATGCACCCCAATGTTAACTGCAGCACTGTTTACAATAGCCAGGTCATGGAGGCAATCTAAATGTCCATCAGCAGACGAATGGATAAAAAAGATGTTGGGGGGCTTCCCTGGTGGTGCAGTGGTTGAGAGTCTGCCTGCCGACGCAGGGGACACGGGTTCGTGCCCTGGTCCGGGAAGATCCCACATGCCGCAGAGCGGCTGGGCCCATGAGCCATGGCCGCTGAGCCTGCGCGTCCGGAGCCTGCGTGTCTGGAGCCTGTGCTCCGCAACGGGAGAGGCCACCACAGTGAGAGGTCCGCGTACCGCAAAAAAAAAAAAAAAAAAGATGTGGGAGGGGTGTGTATACACACACACACGAATATTACTCAACCATAAAAAATAATGAAATAATGCCATTTGCAGCAACATGGATGTGCTTACCTTTCAGTTAGGAAGAGAGAGAGACAGAAAATAGTAGCCTTCACCCCTGAGGGGCCCACAGTCTGGAGAGATAATACACACACCCATGCATACACACACACTCACATATGCCTCCCACACATGTGCACACACACCCCCTCACCACTCTTACACATACACACACGTGTGCACACACATTCACTTGCACTCTTATACACTCTCACACACATGAACTTGCACATATTCACATGTGTAAAAGTATACACACACATTCTCCTCCATTCTCACCTGCCCTCACACACTGGTACACCCACACACACAACACACACGCACACACACACACACACACACTCTTCTATAATTAAGGACCTTAGTTGTAAGGCTCACCATAGGGAAAGAGACTAGTGTGTGAAGGAATTAGCCTCACACATACAGGGTCCTTTTCAGGCTCCTCAGTCTGCCACATTTCCAACATGCTTCTGTGGTCCTTCTTCATCTCTCAAAATTCTTTTTGCCAGTGAAGTTTATTTTTAACGTTATTACTGATAATGACTAGAAACCAAATAATTCTACTCACGATTTCCAATAAAAAGTACAGGAATCGAAATCTTGTTAGTCACGGTGGCCTTAAATCAGCAACTTCCAGTTGGGCCGGATCTTCCCTGGACGTCACATTATTTCACGAGAAGTTTTCAAATTGGAGTTTTAATACTCCTCAAAAATGCGTATAGGTCTATATGCATGCCGAAAGAAGTTTTAAGGAAATGTGGCAATATAAGAAGAACAGAGTGGCACCATCTAAAAAGGTAAGAATTACCTCCCTACATGGAAAAATTAAAGGTCTATACCAAGGCCAACACACACCTTCAAAACATTTGATTAGAAAGCCTCTGAGTGGGAGTTCCCTGGTGGTCCAGTGGTTAGGGTTGTGCATTTCCACTGCAGGGAGCACAGGTTTGATCCCTGGTCAGGGAACTAAGATCCCACAGGCCTCTTGATGTGGCAAAAAAAAAAAAAAAAAAGGAAGCCTTTGAGTGCATCTGAATGGTATCACCGTTAGATAAGAACAAGGAGGCTGAGCTCCTGGTCAAGGCTCTGCCACGAAAGAGGTTTCTGTAATTAGGCAAAGAAAATGGCTTCTTTATAAAGTGTGAAGTTAGGCTGATTAGCTCTGAAAATGTATTTTTTTACTCTAAAAATGCCAAAGTTTTACAATGTGTAAAATGCTAACCATTCTAGACACAAACTATTATATATAGTATGGATAAACAACAAGGGCCTACTGTATAGCACAGGAAACTATATTCAACGCCCTGTGATAAACTATAATAAAAAGAATATGAAAAAGAATGTATATATATATATATATATAAAACAATCACTGTGCTTCACAGCAGAAATTGACACATTGTAAATCAACTATACTTCAATAAAATAATTTTTTAAAAAATGTTAACCATAAAACTGCTGTCTTTGCTGTCTGTCCCAGGTTTGGGAGCTAAGATCAGGATGTAGAAATAAACACACCCCCTAATAGCCATAGCCACAGGGTCACATTCCTCGCTCACACGTTTGGCAACAAGGGGGACTCACAGCCTTTGAAGGCACCTGCTGTGTGAGAGAAAGAAGGTTCCTGCAAACTCTGCCCCCTCCTGAGTTTTGATGTCTGCTTCTGGCTAGAGGAAGTAGAACTCGCCCCTGTGAGGTGTACTTCTGAAAAGTCTCCACGGAGTGGCAGCCCTCCACCACCAAGAAAACAGCCTTGACAGGGCTTGTGTGCCACCAGGGACCACTTCAACCACTTTCTGCAAACCAGAGGTGACCAGCCTTCGGCACAGTTGCCCACCCGGTTGAGCCAAGTGACATCCCTGATGGACCTGCTCAGCATCAGGGTGGTCACCCACTGTCCAGGCTGTACTGGATGCACCCAAGGGACATGCAGGGACCCAGTCCCTGCACTCCCTCCCTGAACTCCCAGGCCCTGCCCTGGGCCAGGCAACAAGTGTTGGCATCTCTGCCTAGTGCCTGGGGGCCGCCCAGGCCCCTGGCTGTCCCCTTCCTGAGAAAACAGGCAAGTTCCAAAGTTTTTAAAGTGTTATTCATTAGAAACAGTCTAAATGTCAACCACAGAACGATGACTAGATACATTAGGATACACCCATCCTGTGAAATATTACAAACTCATTGAAAATAAGAATTTTGTACTTTTCAATATCTGATAAAATGCCTAAAATAGCTAATGGAGCAAAATAATAGGCCAAACCATATGATTTCAGATCTGTAAATATACATTTCTATGTATACATACATTGATACACAAAGCTGCTAGAAAGAAATATACCTCCCAAATTTACAATCAGTTTATATTACCCTATTTATTTAAAAACATTTTCCTTATTTCCTACCAAAGCATGCTTGGCTTTTATAATAAGATAGAAAAAAGTTCTGGTTTTTTTTTGCGGTACACGGGCCTCTCACTGTTGTGGCCTCTCCCGTTGCGGAGCACAGGCTCCAGACACGCAGGCTCCGGACGCGCAGGCTCAGCGGCCATGGCTCACGGGCCCAGCCGCTCCGCGGCATGTGGGATCTTCCCGGACCGGGGCACGAACCCGCGTCCCCTGCATCGGCAGGTGGACCCTCAACCACTGCGCCACCAGGGAAGCCCTAGGAGTTTTGTTTTTTAAAGAGGTAAACAGCACTACCTAGAGCCAAATCCAGGAAAAGGATGAATACGAGCCTTCCTAGTCCTAATGCCCTGCACACGATATGTGCACACAGACACACACACAAACACACACACACACAAACATGAGTAATGCTGCCTTACAGCTGGGAGATTCAGTGGATGTCATCCAGCACAGGGCTTTCAGTCAGCTCTCACTGGCCAGAAGCTGAGCTGATGCTGGCAGCCAGGCCCTGCTGGTTGGGTAGGGCTCTTTCAACCTCACCCACTTCAGATGTAGGAGAGACTGCCAGGTGCCTATCAAAATCCATTCTTCCCTTCTTCCTTGGCATCCAGCTGCACACATTCTCCAGTCTCCTTCTTGGCTAGCTGGTCCACGTGACCAAGTTTTAGCCAATGGAAGTGAGTAAAGGGAGGGGGTACCCTTTCCAGATCAATGTGTTACCCATATAGCCTCACCTCTGTGCTCCCTCTCCTCTTTCCCTTCCACCATCAGCATACAAAACACAATGAGAGGGCTTCCCTGGTGGCACAGTGGTTGAGAGTCCGCCTGCCAATGCAGGGGTTCGTGCCCCAGTCTGGGAAGATCCCACATGCCGCGGAGCGGCTGGGCCCGTGAGCCATGGCCGCTGAGCCTGCGCGTCCAGAGCCTGTGCTCCACAGAGGGAGAGGCCACAGCAGTGAGAGGCCCGCGTACCGCAAAAAAAAAACCAACACAATGAGACTCGGCGACATGGTGGAACCCCAGGAAGGAAGGAGCCTGGGTCCCTGAGTGAAGGTGTGGAAGAAAGTCACCGCGCTAGACTGATTACCCATCCAGGACTGATTTGTGAGGAAGAAATAAACTTGTGTTCAACTATTGACATTTGGGAAGTCTGTTGTCACAGCTTAGCCTCCATAACACACAAGGCCTGCACATTTATTGTATCAACTGGCTGGACCCCAATCACACAGATGCATTCATTGCCTGTGATAAAAAATGAGCTCAGCCTCTTCTGGACAACTGAGAGATAGTGGCTTATGATCCAGGAAAAATGGGCTAATGGAAATTAGACTCCACAGAGGAATAAAAGTCATCAGTGAGAACTGGGAGCATAGGTAATTAATCCTAAAAACAAACTCATGCCTTTAAAGAAGTTTTTTTCAAGTTTCATTTTCCATTTTCTGTGAGGTTTGAGGATCATATTCTCTCTTTTTAACTAGAGTTAGTGGAGGAGGAAAACTTTTATTCAGCTGTACTTGGGGGAAACATTTGGGAAAAGGATTTCTTTAACCACTCAGGAATACTGGTAGATGGCCTCAGAGATCCTCTGACCGATGTCCTTTTCAGACAAGAAGCCCAGACCCAGGACCTCGCCAGAGGTTACAGATGGCACCCTCGGGGCCAGCGGTCACCTCTCCTGGCTACCAAATCCTGTACCTTTTACCGCAGGGGGGCTTCCATGAGGGCAAAGCAGAAAGCAATGCAGTCACACTGAAAAGCACAAGCTCTTCGAAATCAGACAAACTTGGGTTCACAACCTGCCCCACCATGCACCAGCTCTGTGACCCTGGGCAAGGTTCCTTTCTGAGCCTTGGGGCCTCTTTAGAAATTGGAGCTAAGGATTCCCACCATCGTTCGTTCACTGGGGTGTTCATTCAACATTTAAAGATGAATACTAATTGTTAGGCTCTGATGCCAAAGTGGTGAACAGTGGGTGAACAAGACGGACGAGACCTCCGGTTTCATGGAGCCAGTGTCTGAGTAGCTTTGAGACGGTTGTGAAAAAATCTAGACAGTGCCTGCTGCATGTCGCCATTCATTAATGGCAGATCAGAAGAGTTGCTGCAGTTGTTACCATTCTTCCAGGACTCCCTCACCTGCCTGGTTGTTCCGGGTACTTCTGCTTGGTGTAGGCCTCGAGGGTGGCATAAACCTTCTCTCGCAGAGTCTCCACTTCAGAGGGGTTGGACAGGCCCTTGGCATCTGAAAAAGACAGCTGATTCAACCTCTCCTTGCACACCTCTGCGGGACACCCTTCTACAGAGTCTGTCCCCATTCACACAGGCCACCTCCCGCAGAGTTACGAGAGAGACATGCTGGATGGGAGACATTGTGAAATACACAAAGCCAGCCCTTTGTGCCCTCACACCTCCTTCCTGTGCCCAATCTACCCGATAAACTCTTGGAGCAAAGGTACGCACGGCTGACTCCAAGGAGGAGAGTTTTCTTTTATCCGGGCCATTCTAGAAATACTACCTTCACACATTTATTGAGTGCTTACTACGTGCTAAGCATGGACTGAGTAAAGAGATGGGGTACAAAAACCGGACAGACCCACATCCTGCATCAATTAACAGACCACCTAGTTCAGGAGATGAAGCATGTGCGTCAATTATTATGTAATTCTGAATACTCATCTTTCTTGACCCATAGCAGCATCTGACGAAGCTGATCACTTCCTCCTTCTTGAAATGCTTTTCCTCCCTGGGCCCCCCAGGACACTACTCTTTGGTTCTTCCCTGTCTCACTCACTGCCCCCTCTCAGGCTTCTTTGCTGGCTCTTCCTTTTCTCTGCAACCTCTAAATATCACCATGCCCCAGGGCTTAGCCCTCAGCCCTCTGCTCTGCAATGCCTCTAATTTACTCTCGGTCTCAGAGCCTTGCATGCCAGGTCTAGGCTGATAGCTCTCAAATGTACATCTCTGGTCCTGCCTCTTCTCTGCACTCCAGACTCACATAAACAATTGCTTCCGGGAGAGCCACTCTTGGACGTTTACTATCCATTTCAGATTCTCACGTCCAAAGTCCTGATTCCTAGCCACCCACCCTTTGAACCGCCATTTCAGTAAATGAAATCTCTGTTTTTCCGAGTGTTCAAGAAAACAAAATGAAAAATTCTAAGAATTATATTTAATACCTCTCTTTCTTTCACACCCTATCAGCAAATCCCATTGGCTCTGTCTAAAAATATATGTAGAACCTGACCACATTTTACCGCCTTCTTTGCTACTACCCTAGCCCTCTGGCATCTCTCGTCCTCCCCACTTGCCCCCAAACATGCACACTCCACGCCCATTTGAGACCCTTTTCAAGATGGCTCGAGGAGCAGAGGCCATGAAGAGTTGACTCCTTGTCCTCCCCAGGATAGGTCTCCTGGCCCTCCCTTATCTGTCTCTGCTGAGCTAGAAGACTAGAGAACATCAGAGCACTGAGGGCCGACCATGGAGGAGAGCTAAGCACGACGCACTCACCTGGGTTAAATAGCACGATGGCTCGTAGGCACCCCAGCTCCGACTTATCCATCTGCATGTCTTTCATTTTGGAGACGAGCTCAGTCAGAACTCTGTTCACAGGAAACAATGGCAGGTGATGAGAAAATCATGAATACCAGGCCAAGGGCTTATAAAATGAATGCAACCAATATTTATTGTGTACCCACCCCATTTTCCAGTAGATGTGCCAGGTACTAGGGGCACAGAGATGAATAAGATACAGTCCCTGATCTCAAAGAGCTCACAGTTTAATTAAAGAAACAGACACAGAAGCAATACGTAGCAGCAACACAAAGCCAATAACTGACATGATCAAAGTCCCAGGGGACACCGAGGATGAGACAGTGAACACAGAGAGGGAGCTGGAAAGGCAGCCTAGAGGATTTGGGGATTGGCAGAAATGCAACGGGCAAAGCAGGGTGAGGGCATCGCATGTCTGGAAGAACACTGCAAAGGACGGCGTTCCGTGACAGGGCAGAAATTTCTAGACACCATCAAGAGGGCTGAGTCAACGGAAGACCATGATAGTCTCCATGTGGAACATGTTGTGGGAAGAGGCAGGGAAGGAGTAGGGACATCTTAGATGGACATGCGCATGGCCCTGGAAGACCATTTATGGTGGGGATCGGAAGGGACCACAGGGCCCTGGCATTGGACAGAGAGACTATTTTCAATCTTACCCTTCCTTTCCCAGTTCTCCGTCCTTTCACCCGCCCATTCATCTCTCATCTCTTTAAATCACCTGGCTTAATTTTCCTTTAGAACCATTTAAGGCACAGAACCCCAGACTGAGGCTGTTGCTCTTATAGCAGGATTCCCCCAGAGAACCTGGTGCAGAGGCCAGGAAAAACCTCAGCTCATCTTTCCCAGATTCCTAAAGTCAGATCCTAAACCCTAATTCCCATCCAGGCCCCCTTGGATAAGCAGTTCAAACTCCCTACTCCCACCTTACTAGGTAATGTCAACAATACAGTCTCTTCCCTGGAAACCTTTAGGGATAATAGGGTCTTTCATCTGCCAGCAACTCTGTTGGCCTCTGACTGACCCCATCTCCTTGGATAACCGTTTCTTTTAATCCCTTTCTCATTCCCCAGGTTTATGTTTTCATGTGCTGAATGGTCTCTGCTTCCAGCCAGTACAGCTGATTGGGCTGTCCATCCTACATCCCAGCACTACCCACAGGTACACACACACACATGCACACATGTGTACACACACACACAAGCGCCGGAAGCAGAATAGAGCCACCTGTCAAAGATGGAGCCAACTCCAGCACTGTGGGCACTGCTCCGGTGGACGTGTAAACCCGTGGCCAGAAGGATGCCATCCTGCACAGAAACCGAGCGGTGGGAAAAGGAGGCGATCAGCAATTCATTCCACCCTGCAAGAATAAGAAGGAGGCCTTGAGGGAAACCTGACCACACTCTGGCTTCATTGATAATCACCCAAGGCATGTATTATTATCCTTTGGAATAAAAGCAGAACCAGAAATCCAGGGAGGTCAAAAACTAGTTCCAGGCGACACCACTAATTAGTGAGGGAACAAAGGGTAAGACTGGGGTCCCCTGACTCGTGGGTCTGCTCCTCCCCCACAGTCTCCCCAATGCAGCCCAGAATGGCAGCTTGAGGGCAAGGACTCTTTTTTTCCCTCCAGTCCATCAACAAATATGGATTGAACACTTAACGGGTAACGGTCACTGTGTTAGCTGCCATGGTAGATAAAGCGTGTATACCCTGCAGTGTCTGCCCCCAGGACCTGACAAGCTGGTTTTACTTCTTAGGCGTTGTTTAGTAGCACCCAGCACGGCATGTAGCTTTCCATCGACACTCAGGGATGGCTCATTATCTAATAGGGATGAAATAAGTGGACTGGCTCCCCAGGCTCAGCGAGTCTTCATGAAATGTCCCTGCTGGCTCCATGACAAAGAGGAGATTTGGCATATGTCAACTGCACAGTGTCCCAGAAATGGGAGGCTAGAGAGATGACAGCATGTAGAATCTTAAAATAGGAAGGGACCCTGGAATCTTTCTAGTAACAGCCTGAGCAAAAATCTTTGGCTTCCCCTATTTCACCTGTGAAATGGGAATATCTCTATTTTCCAATTTCATAATAGTAATGAGGCACAGCTTCAGATTGTCTTGAATAACAATTGCTTAACTGTCTTTGAAAATTAAATGCAAATTATAAAGGCTGAATAAAATTTGCATGGAAAAAGAGCCTTTCTTGGTCACTAAAAGGATTCTAGGAAGCAGTTTAAGAGAACCAATGGACAGAAAAATCTCATTAAATAGAAAATTCTCACCTTCTTGTAAACCTGCCTTGTTTTTTAAATTACGTGTGTGTTTAAAAGTTATTTTTCTCTGATAATAAAATGCATGTAGAAACTAATAAAAATTTCATTAAGTATAAAAGAGAAAATTTAAATATTAAAAAAAAGAAAAAGAGTCTTACTCCTCCATTAACAGTGCTTCATTTGAAAATGAAAGTTTTGGGGGAGGGCCATCCAAATTTCAGAGCTTACCAATAATATAAAAAAGAACAACCTCGGATAGGGTTATCCTGTCTCGGCAAGGTGCACAGCTTGGATGGGTTACAGCTCCATCAGGTCACTTGTTTTAGGATCCCAAGGGTAATTTCAAAATGGCAACCCAAGAAGAAAGGAGCCCTGGTATCCCTTACCTGCCCGGAGCAGAATGACCTGGTCCTCCAAGGTGAGGTCAGAGAAGTGGGGAATACGCTTGGCCCATTCAACGAGAGTAAAGAGCTGCTTGTCAGCAGCATGGCATATGTTGGTGACAGGGTCATTTGTCTAAAAAAGGAACAAAGTACTCTGAACGGACAGGTTCTAGGACTCAAACATACTCCTTCCCCATCTCCAGCCCCCTCCAAGAAATGGGAGATGGATGGAGATCTAAGACCACCTACCGAATTCTCCACGTTCATGTCACCGTAGGATTCTGTCTTTGGTTCAACAGCAAGCTCAGCCTCCAGAATCCTCTCCACGGGCATATCTTCATGGCCACTACTGGCACATTCTGCCTCACTCTCTGCCCGCTCCCGGCTTCTCTGCCTTTCTTCTTGCACAGCTGGCAGGGACAAGGACGTGCAGACGTTACCACATGCCCAGGACAACTGTGGGAAGGTTAATTACACCCCTAAGCCTCATTTTCCTCCTCTGTAAAATGGGCATCATGGTGGCAATGAATCAGACATGCTGCCATGCTAACAGATGAAACCAAGAAAGCAGAGCTGAGCTGTTTTCTTACGCCTGTGCCAAACTATGGGTTTTTTCAGTCCATAGTCTTTCCAGTTCATTATGGTGACCACTCTAAATGTGCCTTTTAAGCTTTAATAACCTCCAATTCTGCCCCTTCTTTTAATGAACCACTGTCTCCTTGCATGCTGTCTCCCCTATCCTTCCTCCACCTGCTACCTCTAATAAACCGGGAGCATGCAATAGTTAAGTAACAAGCACGTTACTCTAAAAATTCCCTCTGTCAGATCCTGTGCATCATTCTTGGCATTCACGTCCCATTAGGTCTGCCCCTAGTGCAACGGCCTGAACACAGCATCACCTGATCTGACTTGTCAGGGAAGATCTTCAGGGAGCCATGTGGGTATTTAGTAAGCGAAAGGGTGGAATAATGTCCCCTAGATGACATTTCAGAATCAGCAGCCGATTTGGGGGGTGGGGAAGGGTACACAGGCAAAGGTGGAGGCTAGCATTTTCTCAGATTCCCCAAGTTTAGGGTTTTCATCAAAGAACCCTCTGGGTCTGTACATTAGAATGTCAGGCAGACCCCTTTCCCAATTCTGTGCTCTTTACTGGGAGAACAGTCTCTATGGGGTTAGTTTCCAACCTCTCGAAAGCTTCAGTTTCCATCTTCTTATTCCCAGTAGCAATAAGCAGAATTCAATATTGGCACACATTTTCTAAATCCCAAGAATCGAGAAAATTATACTCTACGCAGTGGCCAAGAGGGACCTCAGTGACAGCTATTCCATGAGCAACTTCTACGTCTCAACTCCTCTCCTTTCCTCCCCTTTGTCCACTTTCCAAGGCACCTCCTACTCTCTGAGCCACAAGGCTGCGCAATGAACTGGGACTGGATGCTGGACATCTAGTTTGTCACGCAAGTGATATTATTGATCTCTCAGAGTAGGTCAGAGAAGGGTCTGACAGCACAAATATGGCTGATACATCACTGTCTCTAATAGAGACACACCAAGAAACCTCAAGATGAGAATGATATTCAGGGGTTGAGAGGGAGGGAGGGTAGGAAGGAAGGAGTAAAGGAAGAAAGGAAAGGGAGATTAAAGCAGGAGAGTAAGAAAAAGAAGAAATGGACGAGAAAAAGAGCAGAGAGGACAAAATACGAGAAGAGCAAAAATCATGTACCTTGGAGTCAAAGAAATCTTTTTCAAAATGGGCCCGACCGCTTCCTAGATAGTAACGTCGGACATGGTACTCAGCTTACAAAGCCTCAGTTTCCTTATATGTACAGTGGGGATTATAGTACTTACCTGAGATTGTTTTATGAAGATTAAACAAAACAATTATTTTAAAGTTTTTTGAAAAGTAGCATTTCCCCTCCCCTTGGCCTCTCTTTACGCTCTCGGGCTCTGCTCTGGTCCTCTCTCTATCCCTGCTCTTGGCCTCTTCCTCCCTCTCCCTGTTTCTCTTTTCCCCTCATCCTTTCTTTTTGTCCATTCTGTTAGCCTTCATTCACTGACAACATACAGAAACTCTCATATGTGTTTTTATCATCAGTTGGATTTGCTGGTTAAAGTTGAATGCTTCTTGTATTAATTTTTTTTAAAGGTAGGTTAATGGACATCAATTTGTCTTGATTTGAAAAGATGGGGGAAAGCAAACCAAGTTCCTCTTGTGGCCCTCAATTGATTTCTTCTACAGATTTGTAGCACTCAAGGAAAATAACCTTCACGCTCCAAAGAAAATAACCTTGGCTTCAGGGAATTAGATTCTAATTCCAATTTTGCAATTCACTGAGTGATCCTTTGCTATTCAGTTCTCCTTTTTGTGACATAAATCTTACTGTCATCAGTGAGGAGTCATGTATCTCTAGTTGAAGCAAATCTTCTATGGCGCATTTTGAGCTACTGCTACTCAGTACATCAGGGTACATTGAGGGGCCAGTGGGACCTAAAAGAGGATTTTCCATTAGTCCAACATACATTTTTGTGATGTATTAAAATAGCCAAAATGTATGGAGCCCTTTCTCTGTGTCAGAATTATGCTCAACACTTTTCAGAATTAACCCCCACAAGAACCCTCTGAAATGCTATGAACCACAGAGAAGTTAGGTAACCTGCCTGAGGTCACAGAGCTAGGAAGTGGTGAAGCCAGCATGTAGACCCAGGCTGGCTGCCTCCTGAGCTTACGCCTGACTCCAAGGCTCTGGGCTGGTTGGATTAATAGACCCACAGGAATGTCAAGCGCTGACCACAAATTGCCTCAAAAATAATCCATTCTCTTACTACCCAAACCACATTATATGACCCCAAATTATGGAAATAGACTTCCCCAGAACCCCTGAGGATCGTTTGGTGGCCTGGAAGTCAGAGGGTCCCAGTCCTACACCCACTCTGCCATTAGCTTGCCATGTAAGCTTAGGCAAGACCCCTAGCCTCTCAGAACCTCTGCTTCTTCTTTCAGGAAATGAATGTGTTACATCAGACAATGGCAAATGTCCACTCCAGCTTCGCCATTATGTACCCTGGCTTTAGGCAGGTGAATTCTGAGCCCACCCCAATTTCATCTCTCTCTGTCTGTCCAACTCTCTAGGAATGTAAATTCCATAGTATCACTCAGTTACCTGTTCCAGGATCTTATTAGTCTTGTCCTCAAGAAAGTGCCTGAACTGAGCCCCAAATTCTGTAAATGAAGGCCAGAAATGATAGTGGCGAAGGAAAGGCTGTCCAGTAACTTTTTAAGAGTGACCCTCGATATAGTGAGGTGAGGAACTGATTCGCTTTTTGCCTTCTCTTTGTCAGGGCGAATAGTATCAATTCCTTTAGCAATTTCTCAGAGAGCCCCTTTCCCCTTCCTAATCTTTATTCCTCAGCTTTTCATCATTCCTGTTGCTCCACATTATTTGTTTTTTTTAATGCAAGAACCAAAACTGGACCCTACTTGCTATGAAAGAATCATAAATAATACTAGGTTTAAAAGAAGCACTGCCCAGGCTCTTACAATCCACATGTCCCTGTTTGACTTAAAATAAAGAACCACGCTTCCCACCATTTGCTCTGTGAACCACTCTGACCCTAATTGAGCCAGAAATATTCAGGTTGAGTTTTTTTGTTTGTGTGTTTGTTTTTTTGCGGTACGCAGGCCTCTCACTGCTGTGGCCTCTCCCGTTGCGGAGCACATGCTCCGGATGTGCAGGCTCAGTGGCCATGGCTCACGGGCCCAGCCGCTCTGCGGCATGTGGGATCCTCCCGGACCGGGGCATGAACCCGTGTCCCCTGCATCGGCAGGCGGACTCTCAACCACTGCGCCACCAGGGAAGCCCTCAGGTTGAGTTTTGAGAGTCAGAATTAGACTGTGAGGCGGGAGAATCGAGTATAAGTGATTTGCAATCTGCAGCAATTATGCTCTATGCTGATGAGAGACACACTTTGGGGGCATTAATTTTATGTTTTGACTATCACAGTGGTGGAAGCTACAAAGAGTATCAATTCTATCCCAGTGAAGAGGAGACAGCCTCCACCAGCTGATTTTTCACATCACATGCTCCAGTCTAGAAAATTGCTGACCCCTCTACGGCAAGTATGACACAAGCATGAAGTAATCACTCAAGTCATACTTGATGAATGAATGACTGAGTGAATGAATCATTTTTAGAAGCTCCTGCATTGCTAAAACTTATGATTCCGATATTTAGTTTAAATCATTCATCCATTCTCTCAACAATTTTTTCTTAAATGTCTACTATGTGCTAGTCACTGGTGATATAAGCCGTGGGGGGACAAAAGGCAGGAAAAATATCCCTGCGTTCTTGGAGACAGACAGCAAACAAAAGTTTAAAGTACGTTAGATAGCGGTAAGTGCTGTGGGAAAGAGACTGGGAAGTATGAGGGTGTTTGGGGCAATCTGAGACAGTGTAGTCAGGCAAAGCTTTATCAAGAAGTTGACAATCAGGTAAAGGTACGAAGGAGGAGAAGTGAGTCATGCAGGTACCTGGGAAGAGGGCAGTCCAAGCAGACAGAACAGTAAGTGCAAAGGTCCTAAAGTGGGAGCACCCCTGATGGTCCAGCAAATAACACTAGGAAGGCTGGAGCAGAGAGACATGGGGCAGCCAGACTATGTATGACCTTGAAGTCATGACCAGAATTTTGCCTTTTTTTTCTGAGTAAGAAGGGAAGGCATCAGAGGGTTTTGGTGAAGGAAAGGCTTCACCTGACCCACTTGTTCAAAGCCTTACTCAGGTTGCTTTGATAAGGAGAGACCGAAGGAAGATAAAGACGGAAGCAGAGAAACTTCTTAGGAGGCTGTTTGTATTATTACAAAAAAGAGTTGTGGCTTGGTGATAACAGTAAAAATAGTGAGACATGGAAAGATTCTGAACATCTTTTGAGAAAGAGAGATTTCCTCACCCATTGAATGTGGTGCATGAAAGAAAAAGAGGTGTCCAATGGCTTTTGGTCTGAGCAACTGAAAAATGGCTATTTCCTAAAATGGGGAGGACCGTGTGATGAACAGGTTAGGAGGACAGATTTGGGGGTCTGTCAATTTGAGATTCTGACCTGGGAGTAAGCAGTCCTAGTCTCTGTTCATCACCTACCTTGGGGACCTTGGAAAACTCACTCCATCAGTCCAAGCCTGTTTCCTTGGCTGTAGAATGGTTAGGGTTATTAAGTTATTCTCAAGGGCCACCTCCATCTCAAACATGCTAGGAATATCATTTTTTTTCCTTCTTGGTAGCATTCTCTCTTAGAAGGGGCTCAAACGTTTTCTTCATTGGTCCTTTCAGTCAGCCTCCCCCCTCCTCACAGAAAAGAAGTTCTTCCAGAATAAGAAGTCACCTGGGAGTGACTAAACGCCTTGTTCCCATTTCCTAGAGAGAGAGGCAGGACCTCCTTACTCTGAAATCTATTAAGATTCACCATTTACACCCTGTGCTTGCTTGAGTTTACCAGCTAATTAACTGCCCAATTCAGGTTATTTGTATTACTTAACAGAAAGACTTTTTGATCTGTACATAAACAGAAAGCGCTTTCAGATTTTTTTTTCTACAACAGCCCAGCTAACCCACACTGTAAGGCTGAAAGATGTAACATCTAAAAACGCAGGTTGATGATCTCTCTGAATGCAAAGGCAAAGTCTGATTATTGGTAACGCCAATAATCCCCAAAGACTTTGGAGTACACCAATCTCAGAGGATTTGTAGCAGACCAAGGTTATAAAAGCCCAGAGAGATTAATCAAGCCAGCAGGCTTCCCCAGAGTGAGGATTAGAGGGGAGAAGTCAGCTCTGCCCAGAAGGTCAGACCGATGTCCCATTACAGGGCAGCACACAGCGACCCCGAGACCTCAGTTCTGATGCTGTCTGGCTATTGCAAGAGCAAGGGAGAGGGTCCAGTTTGGACCATCATCTGAGGTCCAGGAGAGGATAGGTGAACATGGAGGAGGAAGATGCTCTTGCTGTCTTTGCTCGGGGGTACACACTTACCAGGGCAGGAAGCATTCAACTGAAATACTCGAGAAATCATGGTACCCAGAGTCATTTCCCCCCTCAGCTTCAAACTTCTTCCACACAGTCCAGCCTAGCAGGACTCTTTCCTACGTCCTGCACTTGTTTCCATTATTTATACGCAAACTGCTCTGCCCCGAGTGGAGGGAGGGGTAGTGGGGAACCTCACCTTCCCTCTTCATGCCCATGACAAGGCACTTCTGATAGCGACAGTACTGGCAGCGGTTGCGCTGACGCTTGTCAATGAGGCAGTCTTTATTATCCCGACACGTGTAGATGAGGTCTTTCCTTATGGTTCTCTTGAAGAACCCTTTGCAGCCTTCACAACTGTACACACCGTAGTGCTTTCCTGGTCACAAGAAAACGACATTCCGTAAGTTATTCTTGTGTTTATTTGGGTCTTTCATGCAAAAGAACCCCTTGGCTCTCGCCTAGGGAAACTGGCACATCACCTAGGCAATGGGACAGAAAGCAAAGCAGGGAATGCAGGCTTGATGACAGGAACCAAACCAAGGCAGAGTAAATATGCCCTTCCTCGTGTCTACCCTCTGGAAGCGACTCTCTGGAATCACCAATTCCAGAGAGCATTATTAGAAAAGTCCTGACCTAAGATTTTGCTTACGTTTATTGAGTAGGGCAACTCTTATGTTTAGTTAAGCAAAATGTTCTGCCTTCATTTAAGACATCAGTATACATAAGAAATAAAAATATTTATGCTTGTTACGTGTTATCTCGCAGGAAAAGAACCTCAGCTTCACACATATTTCCCCATAATCGAAGCCCAAGGACTTAGGAATCTCACTTAAAGGTATTATCCTCTATCATAAACTATGAACAAGAACCTGAGTTATAAATTTTTTATATACTACTGCCTATTGGAGGAATAAACTGGCTATGATCTTTATGGCATAATATGACATATAATCTTGAGATGTGACATAAAGATCTGATGGAAGGTAGTTTTGCTTGATCCAGAATAATCTGTTACATGTTTCATTGCCCTTATTACCTGTTCCACGCATCCAGTTTTCCAGGACTCCAGCCAGAGATGGCTAATTTGGTCAGGAGAGCCACCATAACCATGCCCACATAGGCATCAAGAATCAATCACCATACTCTTTCTAAGTAGAAGTCTTCCCAATACTACACACCATGCAGCTATGCTCAATGGACTGGAATTGTGGGACTTGAAAAATATAACGAAACAGATCATTCAAAACATATTTATGTCTGATTCTTGAGTATGACGTGTGATACTGTTTAGTTATAGACCTGACATGACGTTCTAATTTGGTTGTATTTACGTTTAGTCTTCAGTTGACTATACTAATTTCCTGAACTCCATAAATACAGGCTTTTATCTTGGGCTCAAAGAACCTAATGCTCTCAGCTCTGAAGTATTTGTCTTTAAGAAACATGGGACCAATTTGTCATTCCCGTGGTTCTTCCATATACGAGAGAACTGCCCAACTTTCAATGAAACCATAGCAGAAAAAACTCTCTATCAGGGTGGCTGGAATTAAGTTGCTATGGCAATGGTCAAGTCTGCGTGATTTGGAAACAACTTTTTGAGAACAAGCAAACATCAGCTGTGTAGCTAAGTTCCAGGCACCTGGAACTTTCAGTGGAGTCACATTTTGCAGGGACTTTGGTGACAATAAAAAGATGAGAAAATATTGTCAGCCGTCATAGACAACTGTAGAAAAGAATCTTCCTCATTCATCAAATCAGAGATTCAAATGTCATCAAAATTGTTGAGATGGGGAGTGGGGAGGCAGGAATGATGGAGAGGCAGGGAAACAAGTCAGGAAAGAAATAATTTGGGCAAAAATGGAAGAGAATCAAAGAAGATAAAATCAGTGAAAATACGCTTATTTCCACCTATGGAAACATGTTAAAAACCTAGAATGTTGTAGAAGGAAATTCGCTAAAATATCAAAGGGTTTATTTTGTTAGGAACACTATAGATAACTCTTTGTTTTCACTGGTACTTTTCTGGTTCTCCCACATTTCCTATGTTGGGATATTATTTTTAGAATTATAAAAAAATATTTTTTTTAAATTAAAGAGACTGTAGCTTGAGATACTTGCTCATTACAATAGCTTCTCTATCCCAGATACACATGCAACACAGTAACTCCAGGGAAGGGCTTCTGAAATGTTTTCTATAAATCTAATCTTACCACATGAAATTATGCTTTAAATTCATTAAGGCTGTGGTGACAGAAATTTACAGCCTGGGCCCCAAGCTGGACCATCCTCAAAGACCCTTTTTCTCTCGTTGGGTACAAAGGAGCCAAGTGGGCAATGGAAGAGGTGTCTTCTCTGGTATCCCCATTGCATGGGGCACTTGGGAGGAGTGTCTGCTTCTGTACATACCTGAGGATCTGTCCCCACAGATGGCACAGATGTGTTTAACCAGAGATCCAGGGCTAGTGGATGGGTAGTTCATGTTTCCAATGCCAGGAAGCCCTGGTAAGGGTTTGATGTCCTCTGAAATGCTGACGCTGTTGACCACATTTAGCTGCAAGAGAAAAAAATACAATAAAACACAGAGCTAGGGTAAACCCAATCCCTGAGGCAGAAAGCAATAAGGCCATCCTTGAGGGAAAAAAAGTGGGTTCTATTTCAAGAAGTAGTTTCCAAGTACAGAGTATCTAAAATTGCCTATGAGGGATGTGAATTTAAGGGAGAAAAAGAGTAGCATAGAGGAACGAAGTCATTTTTAAATGCCAAAACCTAAACCAAAAATCACAACACATCTACATCAGAGCTCTCAGCTTTTACTCATTTTACTCATGTTTTATTTGAACTAGAAATCCACGCTGAACAGCATACTTAGGACAAATCCTCTGTGTATTTTTAAATTTTTTATTAACTACATCCTGCCTATTCAGCAGTACTCCAAGGGGAGCTATGGCCCTCAGGCAAAAGACTTAGACTAGGAGAGAACCAAGGAAAATATGCAAATCTATCCGTTTAGTGAATCAACAGTCATTCACAAGCACTCACCATGTCAGGCACTGTGCCAGGCTCTGGGATACAAAGGTAAATAAAATGCATACTCTTAAGACGTTCACAGTAACATGGAAGAGACGATACGTGTAGTGGTCATCTCAACAAGCCTACCGAGGATGGTAAGCGAAATGCCCAAATCATTGCAATAGCACCAAAAATTAGGTTAAAAGTCCCGGATCATGTTTTTGAACTTGTCTCTAAGGAACAAATATCTTCCCATGAAAATATAAAATCTTTAGAGCCAGAGACCATCTGCCTTGTCTTCTGGGTGCCTGACGTGAACCCAGCATGTGGTAGGGAGTTGGTAGAACTGAATGGCTGAATAAACGAACGTGTGTGTATCCCTTTCTTCACCCCTTATCACAAGTTAACATTAACTCCTCACCGCCACCCCCTCCTTGTCTCCCGGTGCTCTTAGGGAGATGACTGAGAAGCTGCCTCTACGTGTCTTGTATTCATCAAAGAAAAGTTAAATAAATACAAGCCGGTCATCCAATCAGCAGTGTTTCTGTACCCATGGGCACAGGTCAACGTTCTAGGCACTGTGAAGGGAGATATGAAACGGAGGTCTGTGTGTCATTCCTCAAAAATGATGAAAATCTCACTGAGGAGTCGGAACGTGCCCCCAAACAAAGAACACTTCCAAGTAAGTTCAAACAAAGGTGGTGCTGAGTAAGTGTGGGTTAAGTGCCCGGTAGAGGCACCTGGTGAATATCTGGGGCTTTAAGGGAAGGTCCACTGACTTCTGCATGGTCTATGTGACTTTTGCCTAACTGAAGTGACTGTAATTCCCAAACTGAACCAAAGGTAGGATTTTCTTCTCTATTCAAGGCCTTTGGGACAGAAGGAATGATCAATAAAACCTAAAATACAACAGAGGGCTTCCCTGGTGGCACAGTGGTTGAGAGTCCGCCTGCCGATTCAGGGGACACAGGTTCATGCCCCGGTCCGGGAAGATCCCACATGCCACGGAGCGGATGGGCCCGTGAGCCATGGCCGCTGAGCCTGCGCGTCCGGAGCCTGTGCTCCACAACGGGAGAGGCCACAACAGTGAGAGGCCCGCGTACCGAAAAA
This sequence comes from Monodon monoceros, assembly GCF_005190385.1. NCBI lineage: Eukaryota > Metazoa > Chordata > Mammalia > Artiodactyla > Monodontidae > Monodon > Monodon monoceros. The sequence goes on along the minus strand of NW_021703774.1, from coordinate 61,808,659 downwards.
AAAAAAAAAAGAAAATACAACAGAGCCTGAGTTAGGTTCCTTCTAAATCTACTAGCTTTTCAATTCACTAAGCAAATATTTATTGAGCATAGGAGGTGGGCAAAGGCTCTGGGTTAAATGCTGCAAGGGATGCAAAAAAGAAAAGACAGCTTTCAGGGCCTTGCTTTGAAATCAAAGTCACCAGGAATTTTTTAAAATTCATTCATATGAGGGATGAAAACACGTCCATGGTGGGAGAATTCTCCCTCCTCTTCCTCTTTTTCTTCCCCCCTCCCCCTGCTCCCTCCTTTTTATACAAGGCTAAGGCAAGACATCTAGGTCTTATATTCAGTATTTTGTTTTGTTTTGGTGTAATACAGTGGTACTCAACCCCAGATGTACACCTGGGAGCTTTGGAAAAAAATTAATTCCAGAGCCCCACATGCAAAAGTGGCCTGAGGGCCAGTATGGGCCAGGAATTCTGAATGCCTCAAGGAAATAGTTATTAGCACTTAGTTCCACCCCATGAAAGAGATGAATCCCCCAAAAAGAGCCCTCTAGCTAACCATGACTTTGTCTGCAAATCCTCAGATGGATAAGGAAGGTCATGGGAATAAGGAGGAGGACACCGCCACCTCGGGCTCAGGAGACCTTCACCCACCTTCCTCTCCCACTCCCATCTCCAACAGGACCATACCCACCACCTCCAGCCCACAACAATCACAGAGCAGTAATTATTGTTCTTGCTACTGTAGGTGCTACCCTCCAAGGAAAGTTTGCTCAATGCTAATTAGCTATTTTAACCCTTACGACAACCCTATGAGGTTTTCCTATTTTTCAGATGAGGAAATTGAGCTGTAAAGTGGTTTATTCTTAAGTTCATTCAGAAATCCTGGGATACAAAAAGGAAGAAGACACAGGCACTAACCCAAGAAACTGACCATCCCTGAGATTAAAAGCTGGTTGGGATAATTTAAGAAAGCAAGTGAGATTAGGGAAGATGTCCTGAAGGAAGGAGCATTTGAGCTGGGACTTGACAGCTTTAAAAAACGGGGAGCACAGGGAGATCAGCTTGGTGCTTTGTGACCACCTAGCGGGGTGGGATGGGGAGGGAGGGAGGGAGAGGCAAGAGGGAGGGGATATGGGGACATATGTATACGTATAGCTGATTCACTTTGTTATAAAGCAGAAACTAACACACCATTGTAAAGCAATTATACTCTAATAAAGATGTTAAAAAAGTTAAAAAACGGGTAGGATTTGGATGGGCCAGTGATGGACAAAAAGTTTTGACAACAAAGGCCTGAAGGGAAGCCCAGGTATTTGTGTCCGGTGGATGGATGGGAGACAAGGCTGGAAGGTGGGCTGTACTTGATTGCCCGGCTAAGGAGAGTGGATCTAATCTGAGAGGCAATGAGGAGCCATGAGGTTTCCAGCAGAGAAAAACGGTCCTCAAAGTATGAGGCAGCAGCATGGGGAAAGACTGAAGGAGAGAGACACCAAGCCTATTGCCCCTGCCCAGGTACCATGTTAGGTGCCTTCCCAGATCTAACAGGTGGGAGCTGGAACCCCGGGCTCCTGGATCTCAGGTCATCGTTCCTCCTTCCCCACATTGTTTGTCTTGTGTGGCAGGAGCTCCCCAGACCGCCCCTGCCCTGACTGCTTCCTACCCCACCTCATTGGCAATGAGCACCCAGAGGAACCAACTTGCTTCTGGCCACTCTCTCCTGGGAGCCTCTCTCCGACACCCCTCCTCTTCCTGAGTTGGGCTGGCATTAGGAGGCAGTGGCTGAGACAGGTGGGTTGATGCCCTCGTCTCCATCAGCCTCTTTGCTGTCTTGGGGTTTGTGTGGGATCAGAGCAATGGTAGATGAGATCGAAGGTGGCCCCCAGAGCTCAAACCCATTAGCTGCATGGTCCCCAGTGCTGCGGCCCCAGCTGTCTTGTTCCATTAGAAGCAGCTCTGCTGAAGTGAGCACTTTAGAGCCGGGATGTACCAGGCGGCCGGCTGCTCCTGAGAGAAACACACTTGGCTGGCCTGTCTTCCATTTGCAGTCCTCTCAGCCAAGGACTGAATGCATCCTAGATGCCCTGGAGCCATCACAGAACATTGGGAGCCACATTTCTGAGCGGCTTTCAGCCCAAATTATTCCACTCAAGGCAGATACGTGGCCAGACAAGCAGGCTGCAGGCAGGCGCACCTCTTCCAATGAGTGGTCTCCTTAGAGTGGCCTTTCTTTAACCGAGTGAGGGTCTTTGTCAAAAAAAGTACAGAGCCTGGACCTGCCACTTCCTTGCTGTGTGATCTTGACTGGGTGACTTCATTTAGAGAAGCTGTTTCCTCATCCACAGGCGACAGCAGTGGGTTTTGAGCTCAGAGAGTGTGTATGGCAGGGGGTGGCGAGGTTGAGTAAGAAGCCCTCACATCTCCCACCTCTAGTTCACCAGACCTGTTTTTATTTGACATGTAATGGCTTCCAAACATACTTTCACTTGAAGGAAAGACGTTATGGCTTTTTAAAAAATCATTAAACAGATGATCTTTAAGGTCTGTTCTAGCTCTAACATTTGCAATTCTTATTATCAAAGTATTCTCTGTAAAAATGCAAGCATCTGAAAGGATAATAATTTGGTTATCAAGCACTACCTGAGCAGGAGTTATCAGGGACAGAACCCAGGTCAGGCAGCTGGGTCAGGAGAGGAGAAAGAGACGGGAGCCTTCCAAAGGTAGGGCCTGCTTCGGGGTCGAGCCAACAGATATCACACTTACAAAAATGCAGCATTAAACACACACACACACACACACACACACACACTCAGAAAAACGTGATCTAGATCATTCTGTCTGAAAGCTGCACAAATATCTTCTCAATTATATATTTGGTGTTTTGGGAAATTGTTCATTCCACTTAGATACTCCCCAGGGAAGGGACTGAGTCTTAAACATTTTTTAGATCTCCAGTGCTTAGTGCAATGAATGATTGTTGAAATGAACTTCTCTAGAACCTTTCAACAACAAAGTACACACACCTGAACCAATGATCACACAGTTACATAATATATATCACCTAGGTGTATGATATAGCACCTAGGTATAATAATAATATTAATAATACCACCTTATTGCCATAGAGTATCATAAGTGCTTAAGCAGTGATTTTTCAAATCCACATCTCCTTTGATATTCATAAAAAATCCCTGTAGGGTAATCAGGGCAAAATGTGTTACCCCACAATAGAGGAAAGGGAACTGAGATAAATATAAGTTAAAGTGGTTTGCAACAGTTTATCCCGTCCCTGCCTCCAGAGTATCAGTTCATTTCTCTTTATTCCTCAAGACTGAAAATCCAACAAGAGTAAAAAAAAAAGAAGCTCAAATACCGGGAAGACAGAGCACAGAACGAGACAACCCCCCTGCTGCCCCCACACTGAGCGCTTCCCTTCATCCTCAAATTGCACTTACCCTAGACCCAGGTCACACAAGGCGCATGTTTCCCGGACGAGTCCCACTCAGCCTCAATCCTGGGCAAGAAAGGCAGGATGCATAGGAATCATCTATCCAGAGTATCCAGAGTCCAGCTCACCGTGGCTAACACTAAGAGCACTAGATATCATGTGTTATCTAGTTAATTGGGCAAAGTGTCACTGCCGTGTGGCTCCAGAACCCAAGCCCCAACGCTGCTCAGCTTCACCAGTGCTGGCAAGCTTAATATAGCTCCCAAAGCCAAACTTGGCCTTGGCCTCTGCACACAGCCCAGTTGGCCAGGACCAAAGCTTTCAGCTGACCTTTCAACCCCAATCCCTCTGTACAGACATATGGTCCAGGAATAGCGGCCCTGCCACTCACATGGCTGTGAAGCTGAATTTATTGGCCAGGTTTGGCTCAATTAGACTGGAGTGTGGTGGCTAAAAGCAGGCTTGGAGGGCCGGTGCCCTGCCCCTTCCCCACCCACAAGCCCTGACACTGGTCATTACCTCACCCTGTCTTATTTCTTCCTGATACAATGATTGCCATTTGAAACTACCTGGTTTATTCATTTCGTTTTTGTCTGTCTTGCCTGCTACAGTGTAATTGCCATGAAAGTACAGGCTTATTTAGTGCTTTGCCCCAGAACCTAGGACGGTATCAAATAGTGCCTGATACGGAGTAGATCCTGCTAAATAGTTATTTGAATGAATGTGAATGTCCTTTGCAAAATTTCACTTTTGTCCCAGAACTTCCACCTCTCTTTCTGTCTCTAACCTATTGACTTTGACCTGCCTTCCTGGCATCTGTTCACGTGAATGAAAATGAATAAACCAATCTCTTCAAGTGCCACATTCTAAAGGGTATGGTATCACCAGCTCTGCCGATGACAGTGGGTGAGGGTGGCATAGAGCCATGTCCCTCCCCACCACTGTCTGGTCCCCACTCATCCGAGTGGTTGACATCTGGAACACACAACCGGAAGTTCACAGGGCCCTTTTCTATGCTCCCTTCGGTTCTGCCCCTACACCTTCGACAGCACGTACAACGTTGCAATTTATCTGCGTGATGTGGCACATCCCCCACAAGACTCCTTGGGAGCACCAATTATTCATCTTTTAATCCTTGGCAGCCAACAGGAAGATCCTGGGGTCACTGGTTAAGTCAGAATACACCACAGCAGTGGGCAGACGCAGCATCATAAAGATTGAGTGGGGATGTGGAGATTTGGGGTGTAACCCTGGCTCTGCTGTGACTGGTGGTGTGAGGTTGGACACATCACCTGAGCCCACTGAGCCTATGTGGGCTGAAGGACTTAGAACTAGTGGTTCTCAGCTGGGCAGGGGTGGGGCAGTTAGAATCCTCTGCGGGAGTTTTACAACCCACACAAGGGCCAAAATACGGGATAAGGGAGAAATGTGTACTCTGAAAAAGATCCTACAGGTGAGAGCCATTAGATTACAAATTGGGGTTCAAAGGGCGGGCCAAATGGGACCCACAGAAGTATTCTGCTTGGCCCGTGGAGTACTTAAAGTCTTTGAGTTTGAACAGCTTCAGGGTATGAGGGCAGCTTTGTACAGACCGCACCAGGCTCATTCACCTACCTGTGTTACCTGCCTGGCCCCTGGCTCCTGCAATCCCTACACTAGATGATCGCTAAGGTCTTCTCCAGATTCTCTAATCCATAGATGAAAAAATTACTGAAGTCCTTACTGGCTGTAAAATTCTATGACTCCACATGGCTTTGCTTTCAGACTCTGAGCACATGAAATGTCTTGGAAGGGACTCTAGGGATAGTCTCTGAAGTTCTCTTTGTAGCAGTAAGAAATGCTAACACAGTAGGAGTCCTGCCTCTTCTTAGAACTATAAATTCAAAGGAGGCTACAGGACCTACTAATTCTGCAGCTAGATGTCTTGAGGGACCCTGGCCCAATAGTGAGATACCAGAATAGGGAGAGAGGAGAGTCTGGTAGATAAGATCATTGTTCCTAATTCTTCATATCCTTTGCATTGTGTCTTTGTAGTTCCTCCCAATGAAACAGGCACAAACTATTCCCCTGTCCCACCAATGTTGGAGTTGGTCACACAATTTTCTTAGGCCAATGGGATATTAATGGACATGATGTGAGCAGAGACTTCACTGTATTTTCCTGATTTGGTTTAGACTTTCGCATTCCTGGGAGATACCTTGAGAAAAGCATGCCCCAAGAAGTTGCTGCTTCTTTAGTCTGGGACATGAGGAGCTGACCTGCACGCAGGCTGCAGCCTAGCCCAGCTCACCCACCATCTGAAACAGAGCCTTCCTAGCCAACACATAAACTTGTGAGTAAGAAAAAAATGTGTGTTTTTGTAAACCGTGGCAATATGGGGATTGTTTGTCATGCAGCATCATTACAGCAATAGCTGACCACTACAAGAAGGAAAGGTTGATAATCTCAGTGTGACATTGCCAGAAGGAAGTACACAGCATCTGGCCATCCTGTAGCTTCCTCAGAGCAACAATGTAGTATCTACCATGGATATACATCCTTGCCTCTGTTGTAGCAAAAGGCACTAGGAATTAAAGTGAGGGTTGTTTTTTTTCCCCCGAGTCTCCATAATCTTTACCTCTATCTCAGAGATAGCATGTAGGTAACACAGTCTGCCTTGCTCTAGATTTATCCGTGTGCCACATCTGCCTATTTGCCCTCTCAACTGTAAGCTCCTGGAGAGCAAAGACCACATCCTGATCATTTCGGTATCCCCTATAGCAGGGGTCCTCATCCGGTGGGGCCCCAGACTGGTACCAGTCCACTGCCTGTTAGGAACCTGGCCGCACAGCAGGAGGTGAGCCGTGGGCGAGTGAGTAAAGCTTCATCTGCCGCTCCCCACTGCTCGCATTACCGCTGAACCATCCCCCCGTTCCCCACCCCTCCCACCCCCCGATCCGTGTAGAAATTGTCTTCCACGAAACCTGTCCCTAGTGCCAAAAAGGTTGGGGACTGCTGCCCTATAGCATGTCATAGAGCACTGGACACTTCACTGACTCAAAAAATACCCAGTATTGAGAAGAATCAAGGGGGTCCACCCCATGGAAGACAAACAGGCCTGAGAGACACTGAAATCACAGCCAGGGCTGAACCATTGAAACCACAGGGGTGGCTCCCTTTCAGCCACAGTTTTCTGGACCATGAGGCATCGTCAGTTCTCTGGGGCTGCTCTGCCTGAGGGCACACTCACTGAAGGCCCTGCAGGAGAGAAGTCTGCAGAGACAACCCAATCCCTTTGCAAGCACGCACTAAGCACCTGCCGAGTGCTGCCTCTGTGCCAGGATGAAACTATTTAGGATGTCTAGAAAGACGTTGGAGAGGACAGACAGACACCTACCTGAGAGCTGGGCGGGGCAACCAAATTGATTCCTGGAGGGGCTGCAAGAGCTCCTGAGGGTGGGCCCATGGCAGAAGTGATGACTCGATATGGAGAGCCCAGGGCATTGAGGGGGGTCCCCACTGCACTCAGAGTCCGTGGGGCACTCACTGGGGTGTCAGTGTAGCTGGGGTGGCTGTCCATGGGCTTCCCTGTGGACAAGGCTGCCGACGGGCTCATGGACGTGGAGCCAGAGTGGCTGGGGGAACCTGTAAGGAGAAGATCAAAGGTGATGAGAAGCTAGGGAAACACAGGGATGGCACACTAGGACAGAGCCCCCTCCTTTTGTTTCCTATATACTTCCCCTCCTTCCAGCCACACCTGCACACCTGTGAACTCCCGCAGCTGGTAGAATAAAGGCAAGCAAAGAGCAGAGAGGGGAAAGGGCCTGCTGAAATACTCATTGATGTGCCAGTCCTCTGGTGCACCACATGACATTCACCTTGAATTGTGTCAGATCAACAGCCAGGGCCACAGGGGCATAGCCCACATGTCCCCAGGCCTGGGTGACTGTGACCTGAGCCAGCCAGACAGGGAAGGTGAGTCAATACCAAACCCCCAGTTGGGGGATGGAGTGAGCAGGTGTCCAGGCTGCTCCAGAATTCCCTGCCTCATTCCTATTGCTCTGAGAACTGGGGCAGGGCTGAACCTATAAAGTCGGGAGAAATTCATTCATTCATATGTAACGAACATATCTATTAAGGTGCAGGAACTACATCAGGTGCTAGGGATTCAGAACCGAAGGGAACACAGTCCCTGCTGTCGGAAACACAATCCATAATGACCATGGGGAAGGTAGAGGCTCTTATCATGCCCTTGACTGCCAGTAGCTTTTGCAGCTTTATGTCCATAAGGTTCCTGTCCTGCCAATCTCTTGGAAGGTTAATCACTGCTCACGGAAGAAGTCTCAGGATGCTTGGGCATGGCTCAATGGCCACAGAGGCCCAGGAAGCGCAGCCAGCCCTGCCCAGAGTGTTTCTGCCTCCGGGGATAGGGAGCTGCGGCCACAAGTGTCTATGAAATGGGCTCTGGGCAGATGGCACCTGGTACCATTTTCCCCAGATAAGTTGAGCCCAAGTTTAGCTGCAACTCAAGATGAAAGAAAAGAAGGGTGCCCCACTGCCATCTCAGGAGCTTGGCATGGAACATTCTCTCCAGAAGAGAGGAGCTGTGAGCCTGAGCGTCTGCAACAGCAGAGGAGAGATTGGGAAAATAACAGAGAAGCCCACCCTAAATCACAGTGCCACTGCCCTGTGTGGCTGGCATTGCAAGAACAGATTCAAAGAAACCATGTGTTAGGCCCCACCACGGCACCCATGCTGTCCTCGTGGATGGGACATGAGAGGATTAAGGGGAGAGGTGGTCAGTAAGCATGGTTTGCTGGAGAAACCATCCAATTCTCTCCCCTTCCTACTGGAGCCCAACACCATGCCAGGCAGATAGGATGCTGAAGGGAGTAAGTCACGTGCCTGACCTTAGATGGTTCACTGTTGGTTCAAGGAATATCTCTTGAGTGCCTTCTACATGCAGAGAAGGCACTGCATGTCTTAAGCCTTTCGGAGACCTCAGTAGCACTGAGCGTAGTATTAGGAACAGAATTTAGGGAGGGAGGTGCTCTCTTCACATTCTGGAGGGAAGCGTGGAGCATCAGAGGTATAACTGCAGCTATTCTTAATCATAAATGTCCCACTAGAAAAATGTCAACCTGGAGTTGCCCTTGGAGCATTTGCTAACTTAGTTAAGGTCTACTTATGGAGAGAACAGTCACTCCCATGTCTGAGGAGTCTGTGCCCTTCTAGTGATTCTACCTAGGAGTTTCAGTCTACCAGGTGTCTTGTCTCATAAACAGATGAATCCCAATCATGATCTTTTAAGTACCACAACTGAGGTGAACCAAATGCTCTGGGTCCACAGAGTAGTGGTAAAGGGGTTTAAATGAACAAGTGAGACACTTCTTATGTGTCCTGAATAGGCAATTTCCATACATTAACTCATTTTATCCTGATAATAGGCCTATGAGTATCATCTCAGCCTTTTTTTTTTGCGGTATGCGGTCCTCTCACTGTTGTGGCCTCTCCCGTTGCGGAGCACAGGCTCCGGACGCGCAGGCTCAGCGGCCATGGCTCACGGGCCCAGCCGCTCCGCGGCATGTGGGATCCTCCCAGACTGTGGCATGAACCCATGTCCCCTGCATCGGCAGGCGGACTCTCAACCACTGCGCCACCAGGGAAGCCCTCATCTCAACCTTTTACAGATGAGACCACTTAGGCTCAGTCTCACCCCCATGCTGCTCCCAGTTCTGGGATGACTTACCCCCACCTCCTTTGTCTAGCAAGTTCTGATTCATCTTTCAAGGTCTAACTCAAGTATCACCTCCTCCAGGAAGTCTTCCCTGGTATTCCTACTCTGGTTTAATGCCCTTTTCTGTCTTGAAAGTAACAGCTTGTGTATTTCCTTGTATTTTCCACTAAATTGAGAGGGGGAAAAAGTGTCTGTTTATGTATCCTCACCACTAGCACTGTACCGGTATTAGCCGGGAAGTAAGCGGCAGAGCCTGGATTCAAACTGTCAATCTGAAGCCCGTGCTCTCTCCTGTGTGCTCTGTCAAGGATAGCAGAGATGATTCAGAGAGCCATCATATCACAAAGTACAAGGTAACTCAATTATGAAATGATCTCATGCTGAAAGTTCATCTGAAGAAGAGAGAAGGGGGCACCTTCCAAGAACTCAAGACAGAAAAAACAAAAATCTTCCCAGACGGTCACTGATTAGAAAGAACAATTTTAGACTCTTCTGAGGCGCTGGAAGTCTGTGACATTTAAAGAGGCCAATGTACACCTTGAGCCTGTTACTAAGATAACATGTGACAGGTGAGTTAGGAGCCAGCCCGACTTGATGGGCAAGGAGCCGTGAACTCGGCAGGGATGACAGCTGTCCTTCCCCACAGCCAAGCCATCTGAGGGAAACCGACTTTCCCTTCCAGCGTCGGCTATCCAAAAATGGACCAAAGGGCCCTGCATATTCTGTTTTAATTGGATCTCAGAAACTATGCCTTTCATTTCTATATCCCCAAGGTAAAGCCCAGTGCCTTACACCAGGCTCAGAGCTATGGGACAGACAGGAACAAGATTTTCTTTCACACGTTCATCAACCTGAGACTTCCCAAGGTGTGGAAACTGCAACACCAGTGGTAAGGGACATTTTAGGTCGTATTTTAAGCGGTATGTAGGCAAACCTTTTGAAAATATTAATAGTTTTATATTCATTTTCACTGTCTCTTATTTACAGCAAGTGACTCTGCTTCCGTTTTTTATATAAAATGATGTTCCTCAAAATTGCTATTTAAGTTTTCAAAAGAAAAGTAAATTGACCTCAGAACACTTCTAAGTACAAGAACACATGTTCGATATCATGAAAATAGTATGCAAAGATATGATGTTTAAGAAACATGAACTGTGCAAAATATAAAAATATGGGCTTGGGGAAATTCACAAATTGCTTCCAGAATAAAATGGTATGTGAGAGAGATTTAAAAGTACATTGTTTTTATTATATTTAATAATAATATAAATTAAGACAATCAGAATATGGCTTGACTACTCAGTGATGACAATGGTATATTGCTGAGATAGAATTAAACACAGTTAAAGTTTGATTTACAATGGCCTTTAAAATGTGGTTTGTTTCTGTTGAGTCAATGACCCAGAAGAGATGGGCTACTTTATAACCGTATTTTTTAAAGTAAAATTCCAAAAGACAAATACATCTTACACAAATGCATTTTGGTTCTTTGCCTCTCACAATGACCCAGCGTTTCTTAGAAATAACAGCCTTGCTTTTAGAAAAGGTGGAAAACAATGCCTATAATGACAAAAGTGTTTCTCAATGGAAAATTAATCCATTCTCCCAAATAGACTCTAAAGCATACCTGTCCATGACACTTTTATCAGCCTCTTTTGCTCTCACTCCTTTTTTTTTCATAGCCATGTGGGAATTACAGCTAGCACAAGTTTTCCAGAAACTTGGGTTCTAGTCCAAATCCGAAGTCAGGTTTTTCTCTAATGCTTCTCCCTGGCTCCTCTGCAGAGGCTGGGAGCCCAATTCTCCAGCCTCTGCAGCCCATCAGCCTTGCTCGCTCCCTGACCACACACTCTCTCGATCCCCGTCAGCCCCTCACACCATGCCCACTGTCAGATGCCCGGGAAATACACAAAATCCGTACTCTGCAGAGTTCACTCTCTTAGCATAGCCATGATTTTTATAGAAATTAACTTATCTGATGGGAGAGGACTTTCTCAGGGGCTTCTCTTCTCTCCTGGCGACATACTGAAGAAACGCCTTTCGTATTCCCGGGCCTTATTCTCCCCAGTAAGGGGCCAGCACCCAATGGCTTCTAAGATCCCTTCCAATGCTGTTCCATGCACATTGAGGTAGGTAGCATATGGCTCACTGGCATCTAAAAGAAGTGCAGGTGGTGGTCTGGAATGGTCTGGGTCTGGACCGCTTGCTGAGGGGCCCCTGTCATCATCATCTGGGCCGTGTTAGCCCTTCAGGCTGTTTGGGATTCCAGATTGCACTTTGAGAGGCTGCTGGTATCACCAGGAAGCAAAGCTCTTTGGAAATCTGCAGGGTGCATACACTCTATTGATTTCCGAAGCCTGTGTGTGCATTGTATGGGCATTAGGGGTGCAGTCTATATGGAATACAAGCCTCTGAAGCCCAAAAGTCCTAGGTTGGATTGAGGTTGTACCACTTTCCAGTCACATAAACTTGAGCCAGGAACTGGACCTCTCTCATCCACAGTTTCCTCAGCCATAAACGGAGATGTGCATACCTATCTCAGGGGTGCTAAGAGCGTCTGAGACGACTGGCCCAGTGGTAACAGCTGCAATTACTTACCATACTGTAAAAGTGGTGAGGGAGGCCTGAGTCTGGCTTGAATACCATTGTAGAAGATTATGTAAGTAAAGGGTTTAACCCAAGCCATGTCAATAGTAAGTGCTCTGTTAAGGATTGTCACTACCATACACTAGTACGTACATACCAGTTGTTTCTAGTATTAGTCACTCCTCTGAGCACAGAGTGCCCCTCCATTATCCCAGCCACCCCAATCCTTCCCCTAGGACCCTCCAGATCTCCCCAGAATCCATCCCAGCACAAAGATATCCTCCATGCTAACTTCCATTCTGAGTACCTGGTGACCTACTGCCTGTCACATATTTTAAATTTCACCACGATTATCATTGTGGTATCTAGCACTGTGCCTGGAACATGCTAGATGCTCAAAAAATATTTGTTGCCTAATCAATGAATGGAATAGATTTTTTGGTTAATTAGTGTATACAACTATATATAGAGTTCATCAATAGATATTATTTGCATAAGAAATCTATGTCTCTGATTGTTTACCAAACCCAAAATCCCTGCAATCTCTAGACAACAAATTGCATGTGTATGTTGAGGGGGTACTTATTGAGAAAGAGAAGCCCAGGTACTTAGAACTACAGAATTCTTACCAAGGCAAGGAAGTTGCTTAGCAACCTTATCCTCAGCCAATAAACGTAAAATGTTAAGCATGAGTCTTTCTAATTGGCTAGACAAGAGAACAAATGGCTTGGTGCTTCCACCCCTTTACTGCTGTACCTGGGTAGAGAATTCACTGTCCCAGCTTCAGGATGGAATGGAAACTTATGATGAATCATTGATAATGGTTAATACCCATCCACAGGGAAGGGGACAGAGGCAAAAACTTGCTATTTCTAAGAGTCAGAACTCTCCATTTGAAGTCCAGGGAACATCACAGGGCCCTACCCGACTCTACTCTCTGTCACGGTGGGCACAATCTCACACACAATCTGCCTCCTTTTCTCCAATGGAGGAATGTAGTACATAAGCCTAAGAATCATAGAATATTCAGAAACCTGGCCTGTTCTTCCTAGTTGAAGGGAAACTTGCTCACACACCCTTTCCCAGCTTGGCTTGTAATACACAGACAGGCTGCAAGAGAGGTAGGCCAGGGTCTGCCATATGAAGACACTTAATTGACAAATTTTATCTCCTCTACTGAGTAACAACAACAGATAATATTTATTAAGCAATTGCCATGAGCCAGACATGGTTCTAAACACTTTACAGATATTGACTCATTTCATCCCTACAAATCCCTTTGAGGTTACCAACTCTCACCCCTATTGTACAAATGCAAAAACTGGGGGACAGAGAAATTAAATAACTTGCCCAAGAGAACATGGCTAGTAAATTATACAAGTGGTATTTGATTCTAGGGGAAAAGCAGCAGACCTGGATTTTAATCCCAGCCCCACCATATACTATACTAGCTGTGCAACTACTTATAGCAGTTACTCAGGACCACTCTTCCATCAAGCCTCCCTGGGCCCAATTTCTGTCCCCAACTCTGCCCTTCCTAACCCGACTCATGGCCTCTCTCAGGACTTTGACCTGGTACTTTCTTTTTTTTTTTTTTAATTTTTATTGGAGTATAGTTGACTTACAATGTTGTGTTAGTTTCAGGTGTATAGCAAAGTGAATCAGTTGTACATATACATATATCCCCTCTTTTTTAGATCCTTTTCCCGTATAGGTCATTACAGAGTATTGACTAGAGTTCCCTGCGCTATACAGTAGGTCCTTATTAGTTATCTATTTTATATATAGTAGTGTGTAGATGACCTGGCACTTTCTGACTAGAACACTTCCCATCTGCCTCCAGCCTCTCACATCAAACACAAGCTCTGGTTTCCTTCATCAGGGGTCCCAGCTCAGCCTAACCTTTTCCTCCCTCTTTCTTCCACAGAAGGGATACTCAGATGCCAGGGGCTGTCTAATATGCATTTCTTATATTTAAACTGCTGTGGCATTTTCAAAACCCTTTCACACACACATCAGAGCCGCACGGCCACCCTGAGACCGGACGGGAAGGTATTTTACAGGCACTGAGCTCCACATTTTAACAGATGTGGACACCAAGATATTAGTTCTCAGGGAGTGAGAAGAAGTAGAGGCTGCATCTCTTGACAGGAAGCTTTCTCTGCTACCAATGTCCTTTCTGGCTTTCTTGATGGGGAAAATGAAGAAACGTGATGGAAGTGGCTAGCGAGCCGTGGGAGAAGAGGCACTCCTTCTGCGCCCAAGGCTCAGTCCCCTTGGCCTCTCAGCAGGAATAAGAGAACACAGCAGCTGATAGGCTGACACGGCTGTGTGCAGCCCTGGCCAACTGGCCAGCCTTTCTGGGCTCACACAGGGTAGCTCTGCCTGATTCCTGCAGTCCCCAAAGGAGAGCTGGCTGGCTGTTCAGGGTAGGGGCTGGAGGTTGCTTCTTCTAGTGCCTGGAGAAGGGGGAGGGGGAGATTGGCATCCTCCACTCCCCCCTCCATCCCTCCCTTCTCCCTCCACCCCCACCCCCTCCCCAAAACCTGTAATGATGGAGGTAGCGAAAAGCAGGCAAAGATTGATAATCAGCCTCATTATTACCAGCATTATATATAATTATAGCAAAACCTCACTCATTTGGATCAATTGAGAGAAAAATCAGTCTAAATTCATGACAAGTTGGCAGATTACTTTTAAATTACGATTTTAATACTTCTAAGTAACACACGTGAAGAGTTTGTGCTTCAAGTACCACAAGCTAATGGTTACTAAGTGGGGATTTTATAAAATCTGCTTTAAAAGACTCTTTTGTAATTAACACCCGTTAATATGCTAATGAGGTTCCTACTATGCTTGCTTTTTAAATTGCTCGAAAAACGATGTAACGTAAAGAGGCTCAACACTTCTACAATCTTAGTTGCTTAACAAACCTTTTTTGTTATTTTTTCATGAATGAGCAAATACAAACTAGCTCCTGCCATGATCTGTTTAATCACCATTCCAAATTAATTCTGTCATAAATTAATAAGGCCATATTGTTTTGGGGTAGAAACCAGACTTTCAGGACTTGAAGAACCACCTTATTTTATAGAAGAGAAACTAATCCCAGAGAAGTTGCATGATTAGGTCGAGGCCACACAGGACAAAAACACTGGGTCTTCTGCTCCCAGGTCCAAGCTTATTCCATCCACTACACACCGCCTTACATTCATAAAACTCTTTATAATTATCTGCTGTGTATTTCCATATCAATTATTGGTTCCGTCAGTCAAAAAATATTTGTTGAGCGCCTACTGTGTGCCAGGCTCTGTGCTAGGCACTACGGATATAGCAGTCCCTTGGAGGCTACTGTCTGTTCCATTCAAGCTTCAAACTGAGTCAGAAGAGTTGGAAGGGCAGAAATTATCCCCATTAGGCAGATTAGAAAACTGAGGTTCAGAATGATAAAGTGACATTTTCAAGTGCTTATTGTGAATTACTAGAGACATAGAATCTGAGTCTGGCATTATTTCTGTCAACCTTCCTACATGTAATTAATGGTATTTGGCCGGCAAACCAGCCTTCCCACCCAGGACCAAATTTGAACTTTTCTGGTACAGATGGATATTGTGCCATCCCTAACACATTCGAGGCACCAGGGGGTACTGGAGCAGGGTCTCCACCAACCAGGACAGGCTGTCTGACCCTTTAAACAAGTTCCATGCACTGATACGCCATGTACCAGCCCATCCACCAAGACAAATGCCAGGAAGTGCTCCAGGCATTTGCTGAGGGTGTCCCCCTCTCACCCCTTGTTCCTGAAGTACTTGAACACTAATTCTGCCCACACCCAGCTCTTGAATCCATGACCTCAATCCCTTTCTCTGTCTATATAGGCTTCTTGTACATATATGCTCTCCCTAGCCTCTCAATATGGACTGTCTTCTAAAGACAGCAGTTGTCTTAAAATACAGCAAACCATATCCCTAGTGCAATGTTACCATTGGGTAATGGACATGGTATTATTTGTTCTCAGGTTCCAGGTACCTAAATTCCTTGAATCTATTCACTTAACTTCAGCCCCAAGAAATGTTTCCAGGAATAATTCATCTCTAACTGTTCTGCAGACTTCAGAGCTTGTAACTGGTTTATATACTCCTTCAGGGCAGAGGATGGGTGTTAGTTCTCGGTGTCCCACACAATTCTTGCACAAGCCAGATGCTGAGACAAGGTGTGCTAAATGAATGATTGACGGGCATTCCCGGAGCAGTCTGGATATACTTGCCCTCCTGAAGATCTCTAACCTTTGCTCTGCTCCCCATGTCACTGGGGCTGAGAAAACATAGGTACCGTGAGCCCCAAGCCTTCCAAGAGACTGCTTCCTCATGACACTAGTGACCAGCCGAAGGAGGGACAAAAGAGATGCTGAGTCACAGAAATGAAACCCAGGCAACCAGCCTAGAAGAAACAGCCCAACATATTTATTAAGCACTTTCTTTGCCGCTCCTCTTTTTGTAAATGCTTTTTTAACCAAAGATCACAAGCTTTTCCATTTTTTAAGTTCAGATGCTGAATTCTGAAATCCCATCAGGAATTTGAGTTTGGTCTTGAACCTAGAAACGCTTGCTCTCTCCCTCACCCCTTTCTTAGTTACAGTATCTGATAAAGGGAACCAAGGGCCCCAGGGTATGCAAACTGAAATTGAGGAAACTCAGGGGGACATGACTCTGTTAAGGACACTGGCCTGGGGCGAAGGTATCCTGAAGATTATAGGGATGGGAGGTCCCAGGTCACTGCTCTGTTTCTGCCGGATCTCATGAGTGTCTGCCCTGGAATAACTCGTTAAAATACAATTTTCTGTAACTGGCACAGAATCGATGTCTTCTTTACTTCATTTTGTCAGCCTCTCCTACTGCACAGTCTGACACTTTAAGAACAGGCATACCTCCTCTAAGGAAAACCTACATACAAAATTTTAGCTGAACTTACTACCATAGTCTCCAACTTTTCTGAAGTAGGAAAGAGAAATGAACTTTTACTGTGTGTTTACAATTATCCAGGCTTTATTTTATTGAACCCCTATACTGTGGAAAGTTAACCCTGACCCTGTGTAGTTGGTAGTACTGCTATTTTACCAACGTGTTGGGGGAGGGCTCACTATGGCTTAGCCTCCCTCTACTCTTCTTTCTGCCACCCTAGGTGGCTCCCGAGGGGACTCAGGGGAACCCAGTTTGAAGACCATAAACAGCCACAGGTCCTGGGCAAGCCCCACCTGCTTTCCCAAGCGTCCTCATCTGTAACTGAGGGCTCAGAACGGATGAGCAGCAAGTCCTTTTTCTAGCTTTAAAGATTGACCCAGCAATCCTACTACTGGGCATATACCCTGAGAAAACCATGATTCAAAAAGAGTAATGTACCAAAATGTTCATTGCAGCACTATTTACAATAGCCCGGAGATGGAAACAACCTAAGTGCCCATCATCGGATGAATGGATAAAGAAGATGTGGCACATATATACAATGGAATATTACTCAGCCATAAAAATAAACGAAATTGAGCTATTTGTAATGAGGTGGATAGACCTAGAGTCTGTCATACAGAGTGAAGTAAGTCAGAAAGAGAAAGACAAATACCGTATGCTAACACATATATATGGAATTTAAGAAAAAACAATGTCGAAGAGCCTAGGGGCAGGACAGGAATAAAGACGCAGACCCAGAGAACGGACCTGAGGATATGGGGAGGGGGAAGGGTGAGCTGTGACAAAGCGAGAGAGTGACATGGACATATATACACTACCAAACGTAAAATAGATAGCTAGTGGGAAGCAGCCGCATAGCACAGGGATATCAGCTCAGTGCTTTGTGACCGCCTGGAGGCAGACACAAGAGGGAAGAGATATGGGAACATATGTATATGTATAACTGATTCACTTTGTTATACAGCAGAAACTAACACACCATTGTAAAGCAATTATACCCCAATAAAGATGTTAAAAAAAAAAAAAAAGATTCAGCTCTTGCAGGGAAGGGAAGGGGTGCAGGGAAGTTATTTAGAGGTAGTGCTGTTAATCACGCTAACTGGGGGACAATCAGAAACAGTAATGAAACTTCTCTGGAATGATCCCCTAGGGGTTGGCAAACATACTCAACAGGGCACATCCCTGTGCATTAGCTTATGCGTTTGACCACAGCTGCTTCCCCATCACAACAGAAGATCTGAGCAGTTGTGGAAGACACTATAGCCAGCCAAGACTAAAATGTTTACTATCTGGCCCTGTAGAGGAGAAGTTTGCCTACCTCCGCCCTAGAATACAAAATCAAGTTCCATGATTAAAATCAAGTGAGGTTCACCTGGAGATTGCACAGGCTCCGGACGCGCAGGCTCAACGGCCATGGCTCATGGGCCAGCCGCTCCGTGGCATGTGGGATCTTCCCGGACCGGGGCACGAACCCGTGTCCCCTGCATCGGCAGGCAGACTCTCAACCACTGCGCCACCAGGGAAGCCCTGGAAATTTTTTTGACCTTTGTCTTATTAGCACCTTTGAGGGCTCAGTCCCCTGCCCCCACCCCTGTCATTTTATTCATTTGCTGCAAGTATGCATATTCAAGAAAAAACTATATCATCCCTAAATAAGTTGTGAAGAGCACAGAGTAAGAACTGAATATGTTAATTGTTGTTCTTATACATAATTCACCCATTTGGGGTGGATCTGGGACTCCACACACCCGCCCCCCTCCACCTCCTCTCCACCCTTCCCACCCCCTCTGCCTTCCCCAGCAAGCAGCCAGCGGTATGCACAGTGTAGGGTTAAGCGCAACACTCCTGACATCTGCCCGGATTTGGATCCTGGGTCCACTCCTTACCAGCTGGGTGATCTTGGGCAGGTTACCCAACTTCCTGGTGGCTCGACGTTTCTGTCAGTAAAAATGGGGACAGGGATAACAATGGTACCTTACCTCCTAGGGTCCTTGAGAATATTAAATGAGACGGTGCATGTAATGCCCTTGGAAGAGGGCTTGGCACATGCAAGGTGTCTAATAAACGTCAGCTATTATTTTCACTCTTTTGAGAAAATCACTGAACCAAGACCTGGGTCAATCTCATGAAAGCCACCCAAACCCAGGCATTCTAGAACATTCACTTCTTAGATTCCCTGGGCCTCTGTGTTTTCTACTTTCAAATAAGGGGAGAAAATAGCAGCTTCCTCTGGGAGCCCTGGCATCCCAGCCACCCAACTCTGGTGGCTAAATCCTCTGCAGATACAGAAGCTACATAATGAAGGGAAGGAAGAGGTGGAGAAGTTTGATTACCCTTTGCATAATTTCTTCCCCCAGTTGCTATTCAGCTCTCTATCTCTTGGTAAGATTGTAAATGTTTCAGAAGATAGTTTATACTGAATATGTTCCTCCCTAAATCTCGTAAACAGTTATTCCTTCCTACATAAACCCTAACCACTTACATCCATGGTAGGTCCCTATTAGCCACCCACACATTTATTGGAGGGGAAAAATATGTTCTGGCGCGCGCACACACATACACACCCTCCTCCCACATCCTCATATTGCCCTCCATACACACACACACACACACACGCACGCACGCACCTCCAACTCAACCCCTCCTCTATGGCTATTCTTAGGTGAGAAGGGGAGTATTCTACACAGATGGTCAGAGTCTGTAGGGCAGCACTCTTGCAAATCAGTAGGACCCCCAGAAGAAGCCAGCAGTTAATTGTCCAGAGGCCACCATTGCTCTTGAGTGACCGCTAACCTATCCTGCGCTTTATTCCTCAATGCCAGGCTACTGTGTCTGCAACCATTGGGCAGTACCGTGGCTGGCTTAGGGCTCTTCACCCCCTCAAGGCGGGCACTGCGGCCTTAGCTTCCTGCAGCAAGTCTGTGGCCCACAGAAGCCGTGAGAGGCAACTCAGCACGTCCTGGACTCTGGAGCCAGACTCCCTGCATTCAAAGCCTTGGCTGTGCCATTTTCCAGCTATGGGACCTTAAAAGAAGTTACTGCACCTTGAAATGCCTCAGTTTCCTTGCTGATAAAAGGAATGTGATACTATTAGTAATAGTACCTACTCACTGTGTTGTCATGAGGATTAAATAAGATAATACTAGTGAAGTGTTTACAATGGTAGCTGTAAGCGCTACTGCGTGTTTGTTAAATGAAACAAGAGAAGTCCCCTCTCCCCTGATCTCCTTCTCACCCTGAGGATTACCGCACAATTGGACGGGGGGGATTACAGGCTTTGTTTTGCCATCTTCTTAGAGGCAGCAACTGTCTCATCCAGGCAAACAAATCTCTTACTGGGCAGCTGGCAAAGCCAGGACTTGGCAGAAAAGGAGAAGAAAAGGGCTCTCACCTCATCACATGGCAGGGCCCAGAGTTGGGAGAGTGGGCACGCTGGTGGGGCTGCTGCAACCCAACTAGTCCCCACTCTGTGGCCACTTTGACCAGTGTCTTGTTCACAGATGGGGGGAAGGCCTGATATCTGGTAAGCACAGCCCAGATGCAAACCTCAGGTGTTGTTTCCCAAGGGTGACATTGCTTCCCTAGAGCTCCTCACAAATCCCAGGAGCCCTCTGTGGTTCCATTTGCTAATATGTAAAAGGGCAGGGGTTATACACTAGATCACTTAATACGTGTGGCACAAGTCGCTGCGTTTGGGCAAAGGTGGTGAGAGGCTGCAGGTAATTTCTGCTCCTCATCCTCAGGTTTCCCCAGTGCCTATGGGTGGGTCCTCCTCCTTCCTTCCCTCCCTCCCTCACCGCTGCAAGTTCTCGTGAAGACCTCCGTTTTCAAGGGGTCCCTGTCCTTTGCTCAGTGTTTCCGCCTCTTAGCTGGCAAAAGCAAACAAAATGGAAAACCTCAGCAGAACTATACAAAGTAATTGTTCTCCTCCCTCAGGAATGAGGAGGAAAAGAAGCATCAGGGGGAGATGTTTCAACAGCCTAGATTATCCTTTCTCCTCCCACCCCTCATGTTATATCAGCCTACTTCTTCCATGGTCCAGCCAATTGTGTTTCCTTTTATCTGAAACCTAATTACACTAAATACCAGACCTCTCACAATTATGAAAATTTAAACCAGCAACGTATGTGGGTCTTCATGGATTCAATTTTATTTCCCCAGATTCCTAATTCATTATTCTACAGTAATGTTTGATTTTTAGACTAATTTGCATTTTAGTACTTGAACAAAATGGAGGGGATGAAAATATTAACTTTTACTAAATACCACATATACAGACAACACTCTATAGCTGATTTTTCAAGCATTTGCACGTTTAATGCTCACATCCATGATCTGAGGATGGGATGTTAAACTCCGTTTTAGAGACGAGGCTTAGAGAGGTTCAATAACTTGCCTAAGGTTACACAGCTAGTAAGTGAAAACCTAGAAACCAAACTCAGTTCTCTCTCTCTCTCTCTCTCTCTCTCTCTCTCTCTCTTTCTGTGTGTGTGTGTGAGGGGCTTTTCCAGAAGGGCTCTCCCCCTCAACTCCACATAACCTTAAACTATTCCTGCCTTTATTGAGGCCTCAGTTTACACATCTATAATATAAGAGGGCTAAGATGCTCTTTGAGGTCCCTTAGGAGGCTACCGTCCCAAGATTCCAGCCAGCAGCCCCCAGCGAATTCTGGACTAGATCTTCTTTCTCCAGACTTTCTCTCCCTACGTCTGTCCACCTTCAATCCTTTTACTCACCCCAAGTGTCGCAGAGGGTCTCCTTGGCAGTCATGAAGCCATAACCTCACAGACCTCAGGGGTCCCAAGAATTTCATGGATAAGCATGTTCTCCAGACAACTGAACTCAGAGGGAAAAGGAAAAAGTACTTCTCGGCTGTGAATGGGACCAAGATGGGAGCTGAAAAGGCTTTTCACACCCAGGACCCAACTGTAAACTGGAGATCAGATGTCCAGGTCACAGCCTTGGCCACCACTCTCAACGGGTCATGTCGCAAGACTGGCCCCAAGAGCTTCAGCATTACCACCTCCAGGATGTGTGTCCATGGCCCCCCACCCGCTGTGTCCAAGTGGCAACCTCTTCCTGCAACAGATAGGGCACATGCTATGCAGTATTACAATCTGTCTGGGTAATAACAAGCTTGCCCGGTCCAAATAGTAGAGACTACATCTCATGCACATCTGTATTACCAGCGCCTAACTCCATGCTTGGCCCACAAAACCACCCAATGTACCCCAAATGAATCAGCAAACCCCCTGGCTTAATGACTCCAGGACAGGGACCCCATCCACTGGCCATGTCCCACCACACCTTATAGAGGGGACTGCCCAGAGGGGTAGGCGAGCTTTGCCCCCAAGCCTTCAGATGAATGGCCTATGACCCACAGGAGGTGGGGAGAGCAGGGACTTTTCAGTTCTCAAGACCTGACAAGAGTTTCTGCTTTGTCTTGCCTGCCAGCATCCGCGGGGCAAAAGCTCTCCCCTTTGGCTCCCAAGAACCCGAACTATACGCCACCAGCTGCCAAGTGAGAGGCCAGTTGGTCAGCTGTTGGTTCCATGTATCCAAAGCTGGGTGACTGTGCTGCTTCTGTCACCGAATGGAAGGAGCCTTGGGACCAAAGTGCCTGGGTGTGAAGGCAGCCCCTGGGAAGTGCCGCCCAGCTGCGCTGCCTGGCTTGGCAACTTGGAGCTCCAGCTCTCCTGTTTTCTGCTGTGAGGACCTGGACCACCCAGCCCCTCCACCAACTCCCAGATTCCGACTGATGGCAGCGACCCTGGAAATGGAATTGGGGGCAGCGGCAGGGGAGGGGTCAAGAGGCTATTAGCAAATCAAAAGGGGAGAAAACAGAGGAAGAAAAACGGGGTGGCAAATTAAAGTGCTATGTTTTCTTTTTTTAAAAATGCAATTCTAAGGAAATCTGCTTTTAAATAAAACAATCAGTCCCTTGTTATGAAGTATCCCAGGGACCCTTAATATAGGCAAAACCTTTTTAGTCACTTTTTTTTTTTCCGCGTGGCAAGTTGGATAATAGGTACCTCCTAGTAATTTCCCCTACCTTTTCCACTCTTCACACCCACGCAAACACACCGGGTTATAACAATGCACTTAGTCTACCTTTGTCTCAGACATATTCCCAAGCATGTGGGTTGAGGCTCTCCTTAGAATATCCCCATATCCTCCCATCCGTTCACTCATTCTGATGTACAAACAGATCCTCACCTACGGACCATTCTCTCCCCCTCTCTCGCTCCCTCCCTCTCCCGGCCCCTGTCCCTCTCTCATGCACACACACACACTCACACACTCACACGGAAACACACTATATATGCCTATAAACATATATGCTCTCCTAATTCAATCCTAATCCAGTTATCTGGATCTCCCCATCTCCGCTCCGTCTCTCCAGACGGTCCCCACGGTGAAGCCATGTGAAATACTCACCTCCGAAGCCTGTGGGAAACTTCATGAAGTGAGAATAATTTCCGTACATGTTGACTCTTCAGTTCATAATCCTCCCGGGCGCGTCTGCTCAATCGCTCGGCCTCTCCCGGCTCCCGAGCGCAGCCGGGCTCCCTTCAACTTGGGCTAGCAAGAGTGGTCATCGCTTGCTACCAGCCCGGGCAGCTCGGGCTGGGCCAGCCCTCTGGGATTAGTCAGGAATCTGCCTCTCGATCTGAGAGTCCACATCGTGCGTTGAGCCGGCGGTGGCGGCAGCAGCTGGTGCCTGTCAGTAATCACGCATAATGCCGCCGCCGCTGCCTCCACTGCCACACTGCCACCGCCGCGCTGCCGCTGGAGATCCTGTTGCTAGTTTGATTAAGTCGGGGCTGGGCTGCTGCGTGCGACTCTTCCACCTTCCGGCTGGTCCCCAGAGGTCCCCACCGGTGGTGGCACAATCTATTATCTGGGAAGACAATCGATGTGTGACCGCCCCAGAGTAGGTCAGGACAGAGGAGGGGGAAGTGGCCGGGCGGGGGAGGGGGGGTGGGACTCTTTAGGTGCCTTTTCTTTACTTGCAGCCCCCAAAATCAATGGGGTTTTATTAAAATGCATTTTCTCACTGCGGCTTCTATCTATCCAATGCACTTGGTATTTGATCTGGGAAAGGCGGTGGGGATAGGGGCCAAGAGAGAACAGAGCCCTTTCATAAACACAAGATTGACCAAGTGTGAGAGGCCATCCTCAGCTTTGGAAAACTAAACGAGAGTGGCCCTTAGATCTGGGGTGGGCCCCTCCTGTTCTGGTGGCCGGAAGCATTTGTCTGTGCTCTAAAGGTAGAAGCTTGACAAAGGCAGTTAGAAGCCAGAGCTCGCTGACACAGAAAATATACAGATAGGAAAGACAAATGGGGTGGCCCTTCCCTGATATTTCACTGGAGAGATGCATTTACCTTACATACCACTGTCATCAGGCCACCTGTTCAAAAAGCACCATTGAGTCCTCAGTGGCACAGAGACTCTTGGGTGCAACCAACCCACAGACGAAAAAGCCTAAGCATCCCTTTGATGTTTGGATCTACTATACAGCTTTCCTGACAAACCACTGCTCCACCTATACTTGAATACCTCCAATAATGGGGAGCTCACTACCATTTCATTCTATTCCATTTCTGGACAGCTCCTACCATGAGAAAGTTTTTTATTAAGCTGAAATCTGTCTCCTCCCTGCCACTTCTGCCCACAGGTTCTAGGCTACTCCCTGGAGCCACACAGAGAAACCTGTGCAGTCTTTCACAGTAGGATCTTCTGCAAAGTCAGAGATAACTCTCCCAAGCCCATAGTCCACCTTCTCCGGGCATTCTGGCCTCTTTTATTCATTCCACATATCACCAACTGTTCAAGACTATTCACAGCCTATCCTTTTTCTATGAATATACTTCAATTTACAGAGATTCCCTTATGGTAGGGAAGGGGGTAGGCCAGACTTGGATACAATACTCCAGATATGGTCCAAATCTTCTTGTGCTGTATGTACTGGCAGGGCAATGGGAGTGCTATCAGCACGCCCTCCAGGGGTCAGAGTCATGGACTAAGCTCTGAGAGGCTGAAACAAAGATGAGAGGTTTTCTCCTGATGCAGCATGGCTGATAGTCAGAGAGGCAGTCAAATCAGGTCCCCATGGGGAAAAATACCCCAAGATTCACATGCTAGGAGAACCCAGAACAAAAACTGAGAATAAAGGGCAAGAGGCAGGAACAAAGTCAGGATGACAATGGGGGAAGAGGCCAAGATGGACGCCAGAGCAAAAGCAGGTCAGGAAGGAGGAAGAAAGATCAGGCCGTCACTGTGAAAAGTCTCAGTGACTGGAGCTCCCCTGGCTAGTCACTGGTCTCATAGCATCAGCTGAGAACCAGCATGGACGTGACCAGTGCAAAATACACACAGATTGTCATTTGCTTCCTTGCATTAGCTTCTGGTCAGCCCCCCATGCTTATTCATGTTGGAATTGATAAATCCCACACCCCAAGTTGTATTCTCTTTTATGCATATTCTCCAACCCATTCTTGGGCAATTGGTTTGGGAGTCAACACGCAATATCTTCCTATATTCCTCTGAAATGAAAACATTTAGATTCATTCATCAGCCCGTATTTTTTTGAGATCCTGCTTCTTTTGTCCAGTGTATTTTTTCTTCTTCTCCCCATATCATGACTTCTGAAGATCTGATGAACTGCTTTCCATATTTTATCCAACTTGTGGGTAAAAATGTTGAAAACGACATAGCAAGGACATCTTATAGCGTACCACCAGAAAGTCCATTCATTAGTACCAGTGACACTTTGTTCTCCCACTTTCTAGTTTTATGTCCTGGAGAGGGTGTACCTAAAGAGAAAGCCCCAACTCAGAAGCCAGCCTCGCTGGCAAATCCCAGGTCCATTGCTTATAACCTCATGATATTGGCAAGTTACTGAATCTCCCTGAGCCTCTGTTAGCACATAGGTTTGTTGTGAGGATTAAAGAAGCCAATACATATTAATCACTTAGAATGTGCCAGATACATAGTAAGTGTTCAGTATGTGTAAGCTTTTGAGGATGATGATATAACTTAAAGCAAGTCGATTTACCCCTTGTTTCCTTTTTCTCATTTTTAAAAGGATGGAGTAGGTTAGATGTGTTCTAAAATCCCCTTCACCTTTAAAATTTACCGCAAATTACAACATATACACACAATTATACATAAAATAGATAACCAAAATGGACCTACTGTATAGCACATGGAACTATACTCAATATCTTATAATAACCTATAATAGAAAAGAATCTATAGAAGAATAAATGTATATATGTATATTTATATGTATACATATATACACATGTATATAACTGACTTACCTTACTGTACACTTGAACCTAACACAAAATTGTAGATCAACTATACTTCAATAAAAGAATAATAAATCAAAAAAATTAAAAGAAATAAAGTGGAAAAAATTCAATGCAAATTAATCCACCACCCATCCTGTAATTGCCCATTTTCTCCAGAGTGGTATCTGAAACAAGTGTCTTATTGAAGTACAAACTAAGTTTTCTATGGTACTCCTGTCAGAGGAGAAAATGAGTTGCTCAAACATAATTGGCTTTTCGGTGAACCAGTGCTGGCAAGCGTTCTTCCAAGCACTCAAAAACCATCCTTTAGAAAGCTCTCTGTAGAGCCTTGTCCAAGGTCCATGTCAAGATGACCTGTTGGCGGTTTGTGGTGAACTCTGCTTTCTTCCCCTTGTGCTAAATTAGGTGTACTGTCTACTTATTTTCCTCACAGAATAAAGACCAAATTCCTTAGCCTGGCGTGGAAAGGCTTCATCGCATCTCATCCTATCTTTTGAGCCCTACAGAGGAAAGTGCTCTGGGAGAGTAATGTGAGGCGTCCCTCCCGCTGTCCAGCTGTGTGCCCTTGGGCAAGCTCATTTACTCTCTGGGGCAAACACCCACACCCCCGACCTCACTTGAGGTTTCTGCATTTGGTTTTTGTTTGGTGGGTCAAATGTGATGAGAATTGTGCATACGTTTTGGTTTGGTTTGGGGTTAGGTCTGTTTGTTTGTTTCATATTATAAAGTTCTATACAAGCAAGGAAGTAATATTTTCTTGCTTTTCTTTCTTCCCTTTCTCCAATGGTCCCTTCTGCTCTTGCTAATTTGCTCATTCACTGTGGGAGCACAATATGTTCATTCCAACTTCTGGTTCGTTGTTCATGCCCGTTTACCCTCTCCCAACTGTTTCCCCACATAAAATTTTCTCACATAAATGTTAGAACACACAATAGATGCTCAATAAATAGTTTTGCATTAAAAAATGCTTGATATGATTAGACCCAAAATATCCCAGCCTGCTGTCCTTGTGGGATACCTTCCATATGGTTTAACATTCCATAACAAGCCATAAAGCACTAAGCCTAAAGTACAAAAAATACAAATGTGGCTTTTCTTTCTAATCCACATTTTTTTGCTTGGCACCACTGTGCCTTGTTTAAGACCATTGTTGATATAACAACTTTATCCTAACTTAAGACCTTCCCAGACAACCCTGTGTCTCAGTCCCTCCAGTGTCTCCAGCTGGTCCTCAATTTTCATTAGGATGTAAAATTAAAAACCAAATACTCAGTATCCATAGTGGGAATTGGCTAATTCATTCATGAGAATCCTGAGCTTACTTCTTGTCAAGGCTAATTATTTATTCCCCTTAAATGGTACATTCTGCTTTTATGAAGGCCATTAGTGCCTTTGAGTAAATGTAAAGGGCATGTGTTTTCACTAGTATGTTCAACACAGACTCAACATAATATCTCATAGTCACTCTGGTAATGAAAGGATATAGCTTTACCACTGGTCTTAACTTTTTTTTTTTTTTTTACTTTTGACCAATGGTGATAGAAAATAATTTTTGCAGCAAACATGAATGAAAAACTGAAGTCACTTATTTGCGAATTGCCAATAGACATTAGATATACCATTTAGACGCAAATATCTCCACACTGATGTTATGAATTAATATTTTTATATTTGTGTAGTACTTTACCTACATGACAGTATATTAAGTTCAAGTGCTTTTTCCAATATTGAAGATAAATAGGGCAGGCTGTATTATCACAATTTTATAAATGAGGAATTTGAGACCAAGACTGTGACCGCAGAGAAGGAAAAATAGCTACTCTAACAAATTGCATTTTGGATGTGGTCTCACAGTTAGGTAGTGGCAGAAATGAGTATAAAAACCAGGCCCCCAACTCTGAGCCCTAGCCAATGTATCTTTCACCAGACCATGATCCTTCTCTTATTAATGACATGTTTTTGTTTTGTGTGTGTGTGTATGTAAGGGGGGTTTCTATTTATATTGTTTTTTCTCTTTGCTGTCACTCATTCATTCACTTATCATTTAGCCAACACTTCTCGAGACCTTTTTGCCTGTCAGTTACTGGGGATACACTAAGGGACAAGATACATAAAGTCCCTGACCTCATGGAGCTTATGCAGTCAGATGGAAGAGATGGATATCAAACAAATGGTCACAGACATAAATATATCATTATAACCCAAGTTAAGTACAAGGAAGGAAAATAATTAGATGAGATGAGAGACTATAGCAGGGGAATCTAATTTCAGTTGAAAGGCCAGGGCAGACTTCTCTGAGAAAATGACAGTTATACTCAGATCTGAAGGATGAGTAGGATTCAGCCGAGGGGAGAAAAGAGAAGTTGGGGGGAAGGTGTACCAGACAGAGGGAACAGAGGATCTAAGAACCCTGAGGAGGAAGTGAGCTTAGTGCACTCAAGAAGTTGAGGAATAAAAATGTTCAGGTCTCCCCTTTAGAAGAGTTCCATCGTTCCACTGTCTCACCCACAATTCAATGTCAACTGTGTGCTGCTGACAACCTTCCTGGCTTTGTCTCTCTTTCACATGCTGGTCAAATTCAGATGACTTGCCATTTTCGCATGGCACCACCCCAGTAATCCATCTTCGCTCTGCTCCTCTGCTCAGAATAGCCTTCCCCTCTTTCTGCTCTCTGTCCAAATAACACCCATTCCCCAAGGCCATTCTCATGAGGCCTTTTATGTGGCTCTCTGTTTGAACCACTCTCTCTCCTAGACTCCCGTGGTCTATGGTTGGGACCACTCTTGTGTCACTCGACATTATTATTAACTCCTTGTGTTATTATAATCATGAATGCAACTGAAAACCTGTCTTACTAGACAGCAGAGCTTAAATAACTGTCAACTTGGTCTGAGTCATTTTTGTAGCCCCAGCTGTCTTTACAACAGGGTCTAACACATAATAGAAATCTGGTAAATGCATGGTTAGCAAATGACTAGGTTCATTGATTAGGCTGAGATCTCCTGATGGCAACTCCAGGGCACTGGACGAGAGGAGATGAGTGTTCCTAAGTCCCAACAGTCTTTACAGCCCAAATTTCATTTTAATGAGCTCTTTTTTTCTGGAATCACAGACTCACATGTGGACAGGCTCCATACTGGCATTAGCACAGTACATGCGTCTTGGTGACTGAGATCCTCTGAGGACAGAAATGAAGTACCTAATTCAGAAAGGGTGCCGATTAGCTTTAAATTAGAACTGTCTCAGTTATCATAAGAAATTGGGACATTTCCATAATGTGTCCAAAAGCATGCTCTCTATCTACAAGGTGTCATCCGTGGCTTTGCAACCAGTCACATTTGTATTGTAGCTAACTGCTCCAGTCACTGGCAACACCAGCTGACTGAGTTAAGTGTGCCTTAAGGAAGGGATTTCCAAACTTGTCTGTGCATTAGAATCAGCCAGGAAGCTTAAAAAATTACAGATACTTTTGTCTTCCTCCATGATTATTCACTTGGTCTGGGGCTGTGGTCTGTGTTTTGGAACCGTTCAAAGAATCCCAGGAGATTCTAACACGCAGATGAGTTTGGGAACTATTGACTTAAGGAAAGAGAAGCTTTCTACAACAAGAGGCTAAGAAGGACCCATCAGCAGAAAATGAGAAAGCACTTCCCAAGATAGTTCCAAGGAACCAATAAGATCCACTTTGCCCATCTGCTAGTATATCCAACTGGGGCTTATGAACCCAAGAAGCTCTTGCTTAGCAGGAGATGTGGTGGCTGAGGCCATCTGCTGCATAGACTTGCATATACTGACTTGAGGTTTGCTGGCACTGTGTTCTCAGCATGACATGCTCACACCCCACCCCGTCTGCTGTCAAAATCTTACTCGTTAAAGACACTATCTAAAGGCCGGTTCCTCTGTCAATCTTCCTTTACAAATAGTACTTCCATTGCTTTCCCAAAAAAACTTGCTTAAATATTTATTACAGCACTAGTTGAATTTCCCTTTGTCATAACTAGTTGTTAAACTGGAATCTTCTTCCTCAGTATAGGGAGACCCTCTTATTCATCTTTATATTATCAAAGAATCTAGCATTTTGCTTTGTACACATTAAGGGCTCAATAAATGCTTATTGAATGGATGCTGAGATTGCAACTATGAACAGAACAGGCTTTGTCTCTGCTCTCATGGAGCTATGAGCCGAGAGTTTAAGGGTAACTTATAACGACCCTTAACTCCAAACTAAATAACATTGTCATAAAAATTTCAAGGTAGAAGGAACATTTATAGAGATGCCTCCATCTCTTGGTTCCCAGTCAAATGACGATCATAAAACCCTCCCTGTCATAAACAACTCAACCACAGCTGCAAAGCACATGGGAGCTCTCAGGATACAGAACAACTGTGATCATGCTGAGAGAAGAATAGGGCTGAGACCAGAGGGAAACATCTGGTCCCTTCCAGAGAGAGGCCGGCCATGCGAATATGGGACACTCTAATCCAGACTGGGTCCAGATCCAAGGAGTCCCAGCCAAAGAGGTGGATGTCCTCCCTAGACCTCAGAAAGGTCTGTTCAAGTCCCTGCGAGGGAGGAAAAGCACTGAGGCAGAGCCCAGCCCCCGAGACCAGGTCACTGTCACTTGAATTCTATTGAACCCATGTGTATGGAGCTGGCTCCGGCCTACATGTATTCAGGTGTAGAGCTGGAGGCTGCAACCCAATCGCACACAGGCCAAGCAGTCTATTTTCAGATCCCACTTACTCTTGGGGAAGAGGCTCTAAATATACCATCCAGTGACTGCTTGAGGCAGACGCTCATTGCTGGCAGCTGAGCAGGGCGGGGCAGACAGGGATGTTGGGAAGCTCACCATTAACCTCAGCGCAGCTCAAAGGCCCCACCACTTGTAGAGCTATATTTACAGAAGGGCAAGTGTCTGTTATATTTGACTGGGTTTTCAGTTAGGAGTGCTTGGGCATATGCTTTATATGGCAGTAAAAACCACTATTTTGCCCTCTCCAGAGACCCACTGAGCAAAGCATGTAGACGCAGCAAAGGAGGATTTAGGCGAAACTGACCTTTTTCTGATCTCAGGCATTTGTATCATAGCAAGATCTTGCAATTATATAAGCAATAGTACTGAAATTTCCCATGTGTATAACACCTGAGAGTCTACAACATGCTTTTATAGCTTATTTATAAACAGGCACGAAATACTGTTAAAAGCAAAACCCAAGGGGGTTGCAGTCAGAAAGAATGTTGGATATTAAGACACGAGAATGTATCTTGCCGTAATGATTTTCTCCATAATGGGGAAGGCCTTTTGACTTAGTGTCCGGCAGAGACATAGGCCTCTAACTGCCAAAAGCCAAACACTGTATAACCACCTCCATTTCCAAGCAGCTGTTCCCAAAAATCCAAAAGGAATTTAGTTTCAGAAGGAATTGTGTGAGAGCTGCATTAACCACCAGCATTCAGGTAACTCTGTCCGGTAGCAAAAGTGAACAGAAATAGCTAAAGACAGAGAGATAGTTGATTGGGGGTGGGAGGCAGGGGGGATACTGGGGTGTGGCACAAGGAAGGTCTTGAAAGTCAGAACGTTTAGCAATATCAGACAGAGTTTGAGTAATTGGTGCATTTAGTGTATCATATTAGCCTTAGAGGAGATAGTAGTGCCAGGTTTTGCTAGTATGAACCATAGAACACCCAGGAAGCTGGGGTCTGAGACGTTCCGCCTGCAGCAGCGTTGCTCAGAGGGTCCAGGCACATCTGCATCAGACTCATGTGTGGGGCCTTTTAAACACTGAGGCTTCTGGGTCCTGCCTGGATCCTCTGAATCAGAATCTCTGTGGCCTGGACCTGTGTCTCTTTAAGAAGATCCACAGGTGAGTCGCATGAGCAGTGAAATTTGAGAATCACAGCCTTACAGAGTGGTGTCTAGAGAAGGCCAAATCTTAACTGGGTATGTATGCCACTTTTCAGTATTTGAGATTATTCACTGGCCCCTCCTGGTTACTCTGCAGGCCAGCATGGATGCCTTGTCACGACTTAACTGATTGCCTAAAGGCGCAGTTATTAAGTAGTGGAATCAAGCTCGGAAACCAATTCTTTTGACTCTAAGTTTTGTGCTTTTTCCACTACGTTTCACTTCACCTTGGAGGTGCAATCCTTGAACTGTCCAAACTTCTATCCCTGGCAAACAGCAAGCCCAGCGTCTGGTCAGGTGAAGGTTCTGAAAAATGGGTTGAGTATGGTGGTCAGGTGGGAATGAGATGGTGCTGGCCTGCAGCCACAGGTTTTGAAAAGACTTAGTTGGGAGAAATGAGCCCGAGAGACAAGAAATAGTTCGAAGCGTTTAGTATACCGAGGGCCGAGTAAAGAGGTACCGCCTGGCAAGGACAATCCCAGAAGATCTCCAGTTAGACAGACTGACCTAGAGGAACTGAAGGGTTGGCAGGGATTGGGGGCAGATCTAGAAGCAGTTTGCCGATGCGGTGGCATGCCGAGAGGAAGGCTTTGCTGGCCCCCTATGACTTCACCCATGAGCAGCTGTTAAGGATGCAACGCTATTTCTGAAATCGCCCAAACATCAGTGACTCTCAAGGTGGAATTTCAGACACATCAGCAGACTGGGGCACAGATATTTAGGGACTGGAGCCTTTCCGACGCCGAGTCAAGAACTATGTGTGAGCTGCTATCACCCCCTCCCCCCTTGGCCTGTGGTGATGCACTGGGCCTAGCCCTTCGCCGGCCTCAGCCAGCCAAGATTGGGAAGATTGTGAAATCAGAGATGGAGAAGGCAGCGGCGGCAGAGAGGACTTCCCCTTAACATCCTGGCAGGTAAATATAGCTCCCGAGCACTTCAGGCCACCACAAGTGAAATCAAAAAGGGAGGAAATTCAATAAATCCAACAAGTAGCTCTTGAACATCCATTATTTCCCCAGCTGTTTGAGGGGCAGGGATATACCCTTACAATGCTTCAGGGAGGGATCCATCATGACTGGTAATTAAGAAAAGCAATCATGATGAGTGCTAAAAATGAATCACCCTTTTTCCATTGGAGGGCGGGCAGAGGACTGGTTTAAAACGTCCATTTATTGATCAGTTTGCCAGTGGTAGACCAGGAAGACGCCGTGAGTGAGGTGGAGGGGCAGCTGCCACCTTCGTCCCTTCCCGTCCATCCATCCTGTGCACTCCTGGCAGATTAATCCTCCTAATGCGGAATGCTGATGCGACTCCTCAAACCAAATACTCTTAATGGCTCCCCTTTGCCCACAGAGGTATCTGCACTGGGTCCCCTCCCACTTCCCCAAGCCCTCAGATTCCCCTTGACTGAGCACATTCCAGACTCTGGAAAAGTGCGCAGCTTACTCTTTCCCCAAACACGCCTTGCACGTTCCTTTGTTTCCCCTTCTGCTCTGGCTGCTTCACCCTCTGCAACGCCATCGTCCCTACTGCTTATCCCCTTATCTGAATCCTACTTTATCCTAAATGACACCTCTTTCTGATCCTCCCCAGCTCGTAGTCTCCCCCTCTCTTCTCTCTGTGTGTCTCTCTGCATCTCTTTCTCTCTCTCCCTGCCCTTGAAACTCCCACCCTTACCTCCCATCACTGAGAACCTTCCGGTTCTGATCCACAACCAGCTCGGTCCCTTTGGATTTTCTCAATGTGAAGCATTCCCACCGACTGATACCACTGAACGTGCTGCTACTGAAAACCCATCGCTCATGCCCTTTATTTCCACCTTTTTAATCCACACTGTCTGCTCGGCCTCCACCACAGACTTGGCCTAGCTGTGATGAGGCCAGGACCTCAGTTTCCTTCTGGGGCGGAGGGGGGCCAGGGGGCAAGTCATGTCACCCCACCTCTTTGGATCAAATTCTTTTCTTTAGGAAGCTTTCTGTGTTTCACCCCCCAATCCTTCCACCCAGCCAAGGTCAGAGACTCGTTTCTATGCTCTTGTTGTGCACCCATTCTTCCTCCCCAGCACATATCACAGTTATTATTAAATAATTGTGTACTGGGGGCTTCCCTGGTGGCGCAGTGGTTGAGAGTCCGCCTGCCGATGCAGGGGACACGGATTTGTGCCCCGGTCCGGGAAGATCCCACATGCCGCGGAGCGGCTGGGCCCATGAGTCATGGCCGCTGCGCCTGCGCGTCCGGAGCCTGTGCTCCGCAACGGGAGAGGCCACAACAGTGAGAGGCCCGCGTACCGCAAAAAAATAAAAATAAAAAAAAATTGTGTACTGTTTGTTTAACACCTGCCTCCCTCCATGGACAGAAGCTCCATGAGGGCAAGGCCCACGTCTCTTTTATTCATCAGTGAATCCTGGGCCATAGTTGGTAGGCAATAAATAGTTGGTGAATGGATGAACGGCGATTATAACACGCCACGCTGGATGACAGCTTGTGTGTATAACACGTCTCATCCCCCCCTCACTGGCTAAGAATACAGTCGATGAAGGAGACTCTTTGTCCTCCACCAACACTTTCAACTGTGTCTTTTTCATAGTATGTGCCAGGAAAGAAAGAGGGAAAGAAAGAGGAAGGAAAGGGGATAAAGAAGGGAAGGGAAAGGAAGGGAAGGAAGGGAAACGAAAGGAAGCAAGTGATGGTGGGTCAGTAACATCACATTTGATTCAAAAGCAGACACAGTAGTCCAAAAATTCAACAAATAATTATTGAGCATCCATTCTGCAGAGGCATAGAATTATTTGCCTGTTTATCTGTGTATCTGTCTGTTTATCCACTGTAAGTGAAATAGCTGTAGGGACAGCAGAGGGTCACGTTTTGAGTTCTTGCGTTGCCCCTGAGTGTCTGTACGACCTTGAACAGTCAGACCACTCTGAATGTCAGTTTCCAGTACCCTCAGCCTTTAAAAATGAACACAGAATTCTTAGTTCACAGGGATATTGTGAGGATTGAAAGAAGGGATGTGTTTGAAAGCCTTTTGTAAAATGTGACATGTGATAACATGTATAATTATTATGAGTGCATGATGAAAAGGAAAAGGCAACAAAATGAGACATGGCTGGGAGCGTCTCTAGGCAGCGAGGTAGAACCCAGGAGTGGGGTGTGAGGTCCGAGCTCTCTGGGCCTCTCTGTCCTGCCCCCTGACAAATCCCTAAGCCTCCCAAGACACAGGTTCATCATCTTGTCAAATGGGCTCCGAGGTGCCTGGCTTCCTGGGAGGAGCGGGCTTCCTAATAAAGAGATTGCTTTAATAATGTGAAGTACTGGGTGCTATGGTAACGGGCATTACATGATCTGGAGAAGAAGAGCACCTTTTGGTAAGAATAGGGAGCCTGCAGTTGCAAAAGGGGGGTGGGGATGCACATAGGATGGGGGTGGAGGAAAATGCAAATATGGATAGACACAGAGTAGGCACCAAAGGGAACGAACAAACAGTACTGGTGGTTCCTGCCTCTCAGGCAGCCTCTCTTGTTTGGGCCCTGCTAGCTGAAGGGTATCTTGAGCATCTCTCGATTTCCTGCTGCTATTGCAATTGAGGATCCCCCTGTGTGCTTAAGCTGGTAGCCCTGACATTTTTTTAAAAAGATACAGGCATATGCAAAAATCTAGATAAAACCAGATTTGGGGTGATTTTACCAAAAAATTAGAAATGCAATGTGTTTTTTTTTTTGTATTCTCCAATGGATGGTTTTAAGAAGTTCTCTTATAACTCCATTTGGCATGACCTCTTGGTTGTTGATGTTCTCCATGAGTCCTACCAATGTGGAGAAGCAGAAAGTTTGTACACTGTGAATAGAAGTTCAATGCCAATGCTGAAGTCCATACCAGCAAACTTGATTACCCTGTCCACCTGAGGACACACTGCACAGCATGGAAGGCTGCCAATGCAATGGAAAGCATATTAGATGGGCAAAGAAGGGGATTCATGCCTAATGAGTTGTCTAATTCATGCCTAATGAGATGTTGGATTGGGTACTTTACCCACACTGTCTTCTGCCAGGGAGTCCAATATCTTGGGTTCTGGGCCAAGCTTGCCACTAGCCAGGATTTAGATTAGGAAACTGAAAGAGCTCCCTGGCTAGTAGGATGTGGGGTCCCCTGGAATGTAGTACCATGGCTGGCTAAGAACATTCCTTTTCTATGGATTTTTAAGAAAAACTAGACTTTTCCCTTCTTCCATTAGTGTAAGATCAAATGTGCCTGCGGGAAAAAGAAGGAACTGCCTATGATTCCTTTAAAGATTTTATGTGAATTTAAAGGAGCTTTGGATTTTCTCAAAAATATTCTTTAGCCTGGAATAGAGCAGAATTTGAACAATGATTAACTCCAGGGCATAGAATTTGAAGACAATTTCTGTTTTCTTCTGCATACCTCTCGATATTTTACAAGTTCTCTATTACCTTTACCTATTACCTATTACATTTACAATGAGAAAAATAATTTAAATATTTAAAAATTTTGAACGACAATATTCTTTAGTCTTCGGAATTATTTGTTTTTGCCGTTGGTATGTCACAAATCACAGCCCCTTTCCTCCATACATTTTATTTCATAAGGCAAATAGCTAAGGAATGACAGAACAAATAAAAGAAGCCTGGAATCCTTACCTCCCTAAAAAATCCACAAGGGTTGAGCCCAAACCCAACATTTTATGAGCATCCCTTTGGCATAGCCTCTCAGGGGTCCCCTCACCTGAATTACATTAGACTGTCTCATCCCATTAATGAATCAATCTCTTCAGCTGCCCCTCCCCCTCCTCTCCCTTCGACACCCGCCCCCAACCTGTGATCATTTAATTATCATCGGCTTTGCATGTCCCTTGAGTCACTGAAAAGACACATCATCAAGATTCTTGGACCATTAAAACCCATCTTGTTCCTCTTGCATCCTGTTGATTTTCCACATGCCTTTATAAAGTGTGTGTCTTGTGAAATCAGAAGACCTGGGTTCAAATCCTAACTCTGCTGTTTACAACACATATATGACCTTAGGAGATATACTTACTCTCTCTGAGCCTTCATGCTCTCATCTCTGAAATGTAAATGATAGCTGTGAAAATGAGAGAGTTGTGAAAAGGTGAGAGAACACGTAAAAACACATGGCACAATGATCATTGCATAGTAGGTACTCAGCAAAAATAAGGAGGATCTATGGCTGTTTTTCTCTTGAGAGGACAGTTCCACTCCAAAACCAGTACCTGGGGTTACTCGGAAGTCCCACTGGATCCTTTTAATCTTTCCCAAGTAGAACCTTCAGCAGCTTAACCCCCAAGAGGCCAGGGTGATAAAGACAATTTACACAAGTCATAGCTGTCAACAGTCTGCCGTTATGTGGACCTCTGATCAGTCTCAGCAACAGCACTGGGGGCTAAGTGTTGAGCCAGCCCTGCCTGCCATGGAACATTAGAATGGTTCTCCTTTTTTAAAATTGTTTTTTATACAATTTTTAAAGGTTACTTTCCATTTACACATATTACAAAATATTAGCTATATTCCCCGTGTTGTACAATACATCCTTGAGCCTATCTTACACCCAATAGTTTGTACCTCCCATTCCTCTACCCCTAAGTTGCCTCTCCTCCACACTGGTGACCACTAGTTTGTTCTCTATATCTGCGTCTACTTCTTTTATGTTATATACACTAGTCTGTTGTATTTTTTAGATTCCACATATAAGCGTTATACAGTATTTATCTTTCTCTGTCTGACTTATCTCACTTAACATAATGCCTCCAAGTCCATCTATGTTGCTGCAAATGGCAAAATTTCATTCTTTTTTATGGCTGAGTAGTATTCCATTACATATATATATATATATATATATATATATATATATACCACATCTTCTTTATTCATTCGTCTGTTGATGGACACTTAGGTTGTTTTAGAATGGTTCTCTTTAGAAAGTCTCTCTAAGACTTTGTATATTCTCATAGATTGGTTGGATCAGCTACCATGTTCCACTACTGGGCCAGAGAACAGAAAGAAATATAAAAAGAAATGGCCCCTGCCCTTCTAGAGCTCACAGTCTAATGGATAACATTGATGTGGAAACACTATCATGCTGCACTTCTCTTTAGCTTCTGTCCTCTCTTCCCCTTCACAGCCAGTCTCTCCAAGGTGTTATCTAAGCATCCCTCTTCCACTCCCACACTGTCCGTTCACTCTCCTTCACTTGCTTCTCAACCCACATAGTCTGGCCACCTCTCTAATAAGACCACTCTTTCCAAAGTCATCAAAAATCTCTTTGTTTCAAATTTGAAGTGATAGGTCTCAGCTACTGTTTCTTGGACAGCATGACAGCATTCAACACGCGGACCTTTCTCTTTCCTTCTTGAAGCATGCTCCTTTGGCCTCCATGGCACCATTCTCTCTAGATTCAAGTGTTCAGAAGCCTACTGGACATCTCACACCTGACATAACCCAATTAAATTCATGATCTTACCTCCAAATCTGCTTGTCTTCCAGGGTCTTTCATCCCCAAATGGCATCTCTATCTACCACTTTGCTCATGCCAGAAGTCTGAGTCATCCATGAATCTGCTTCCGCCCTTGCTCTGTATATCTCCTCTACCATCTAATCCTGTCAGTTTTTCTCCTCATCTCTAATGTACCCATGATGATCTGCCGTCTTCTTCTGCCTGGACCACTACAAAAATGTCCTAACTTCTTCTTCTTCCCCTGCTTCCACTGCTACCCTCTCCATTCCATTAGCCACACTATAGTCAGAATGTTTTTATTAACATAAGTCTGATCATATTACTCCCATGCTTAAACTCTTTCAATGATTTATCATTGCACTGAAAAATAACCTATAACTTGATCTTCAAGGTGCCATGACCCAGCACCTGGCTACTTCTTTACTCTAAACTCATGGATTCTTGCCCTTGATCACTGTGTCGTAGATACACAGGTTTCCCTTCAGAGCTTAAAACATGCCATACCCTTTCCTGCCTCCAGGGCCACTAAACATGCCATTCCCTCTGCTTGGAAGGCTCTAATATCCACTCTGCCTGGCAACTCCAATCCACATTTCAGAGCCCAGTATGGAGGTTACCTCCTC
This sequence comes from Monodon monoceros, assembly GCF_005190385.1. Taxonomy (NCBI): domain Eukaryota; kingdom Metazoa; phylum Chordata; class Mammalia; order Artiodactyla; family Monodontidae; genus Monodon; species Monodon monoceros. Next base: position 61,769,622 of record NW_021703774.1, on the reverse strand, counting down.
AGAAAAGCCTTCGCTAAAACTTCAATCTAAATTAGATCTCCCAGGTATGCTCCCTCATAAAGCCCTGTTATTCTCATCAAATATTATCAAAAATTTATATTTATTTATCGCATTATGTATGTGAGGTTTGCATCCCTAAGATGATAACTAACATGGGGGCAGGCACTTTGTCTCTGACCTTAATTGCCTTCTGTTTCGGAAAGAGACCTGATAAGAAAGAAGGACTCTACACCCACAAAGGAAATTCGTGCTGGCTTCAGAAATTAATACATTTACTCTTTCATTCAAAAAATATGAGTAGACTTCCAAGAATCACTAAGTATTTGAAAAAAATCAGCATCACAAAAGAAGCTTGATAAATTAAAAACCCCAGAGGAAACAAGATAGAAAACAACTTTTAAAACAATTCTAACTAGCGTGTTCAGAGAGATTCAGGGAGATGTTACATTCATAAAACAAAAATAGTTCTTATAAAAATAAAACCTTCACAGAACAAGAAACAGTTATTGGAAATTAAAGGCACAATTGTTAAAGAGAAAAGGTCAATAGAGTAGCTGGAAGACAAATTCAAAGAAATTTTCTAGAGCATAGATTAAAAAAAAGACAGGGACTGGTGGCACAGTCGGAGATGCAAGAGGGAAGTGATATGAGGATATATGTATATGTATAGCTGCTTCACTTTGTTATAAAGCAGAAACTAACACACCATTGTAAAGCAATTATACTCCAATAAAGATGTTAAAAAAAAAAAGAATCCGCCTGCCAATGCAGGGGACATGGGTTCGAGCCCTGGTCCAGGAAGATCCCACATGCCACAGAGCAACTAAGCCCGTGCACCACAACTGCTGAGCCTGTGCTCTATCAGCCCATGAGCCACAACTACTGAAGCCCATGCACCTAGAGCCTGTGCTCCGCAACAAGAGAAGCCACCACAATGAGAAGCCCGCGCACTGCAACAAAGAGTAGTCCCTGCTCGCCGCAACTAGAGAGAGCCTGCATGCAGCAATGAAGACCCAGTGCAGCCAAAAATAATTAATTAATTAATATTTTTTAAAAAGACAAAGAGATGGAAAATATCAGAGAAAAGTTAAAAGACTTACACGCTCAATCCAGTAAGTGAACCATCCATTTGATGAGAGCTCCAGAAAATGAATACAGAGAAAATGGAAGGGAGAAAATAATAAAAGAAGGAAAGAAAAGAGGACAGATGCCTGGAGCTTACAAAAACTACAAACACAAAAACTACAAACTGGGTCCACCACTCAAATATGTCCCAGTTAAAGTTTAGAAACACCAAGGACAAAAATGATCCTAATAGTTTAGGCAAAAATAAAACTGGTTACTTATAAAACAACACATATCAGATTGTCATCAGTAAAACTGTATACTAGAGGTCAAAGCAGAGAGAAAAATCATCTTAAACCTAGAATTCTAGCCAAACAAATTAGGAACTAGGGGTAGGGGTGGTGAGACAAACAAAGGCCCACAAAGCTGGCTTCCAATGCACCCTTCTGTAACAATCATTTCAAAGCACACTCTAGGCAAGCAAAACAGAAATCTAAGAGTGGAGAGCATGGGACCCAGAAAGAGTGGAAGTAAAATGTGAAATGAATTGAAATCCTAGAGCGACAGTTCTTTAGAGGGCCTAGAAGGTAATGAAGCACATTAGGAAAGGAGGACAGAACTTTGAGAATATCTTTAAGAATCAAGGAAATGTCCTGTAACAAGTCATTGGAATTAGAAGCTGAATGATCTTATTGAGAAGGTAAGAGAATATCACCATTCTGTGAACAAGAAGAAAGAAAGGTAGTTAGAAATGCCAGGAAAAATAAAATTAGGAAAGAGGTGTAGAAGAAAGTCACAATCCAAATATACAAAAACGAAAATGTTATGATTCTGAGCATGGATAGAATGTATGAAAAACAGAATTCATCTGACAGTGATTCTGGGATCGGTCTCCTTTGAATGGAGGAGTTTTAGCAACATAATGTTAAAAAGGTAAACTGAGGCACGTTACATTTTTGAAAAGTTCATCTGAGGAAATATCAGTTTGGATGAGGCAGTGCTAAACTGAGAATGGTTAGGGATGTGGCGCCGACAGGAACCATGGGAAAGGCTTTTACAGAGCAGACACAGAAGCAAAGCAAGAAAATGATTCGACTGGCTAACAGTTGCTTTATTTGGAAAAGCCCAGTTAATGGTGATTGTTGTCCTTGAATTTCGTTTTCTCAGATACAAGCACACTTACAGGAATTGACTCTGGCTCGGACTTTGGTTTGCTTAGTAGACTGCCAAAGCAGTAGCGTCACCTCGGTCTAATGCCTCCTTGTTCAATTACTTCAACAATAGAATCGCATCTTTTCCATGGGCCTGATCACACTGCTTGGTTCTGAAGAAAATAATAATTACATAATAATAATGTAAATATTCATTGATTTTCAATCTATGAAATCAACATACAAGCAAAACACAGAGGACCTAATGGTGGTTACAGACCAGAATGTAAATATTTCATGCCAGCAACGTAAAAGTGATAAAACACTGACAGATGTTAGAACGTGGAGGGCGGTGAAGTCCTTATTTTACAGTGCAGAATCAGAAAATATTGTCTGAAATTGAGTTATCATGAAATATAATCTTTTAAAAACATAAATCTCAATTTATAATTTAAAATTACATAAGTAAAGAACAACAAAAAAGCAAAATTTGGAGAGAAATACAATTACTGCAAATGAGTTATATTCTTCCTCTTTTAAGTGAAAAATCAGTAAACACTATTTCAAGCTGAAAAACAAGAAAAAGATGTAAAAGCATTTAAAGTTTGGAAATAACCACCAGAAGAACTAGAAACAGAAGTAACTAAACATAGGCATAGGTGAAGGAGAGGGACGGGACACTTTTACTTTTCATTTTCTGTTGTTCTATGTTGCTCGAGTGTTTATTACTCTGTGCATATATTATATTAATTAATTAGTGGGTGAAGAACTTGCAAAACTAAATGAATAGAACTTCTGGGGTGAGGGAGTCAAGCTCAGAGCTCTCGGGGAAGGCACATTGAACAGAGCAGTCTTATGAGTAATGGGCCACCTAGGGAGCACCTCCAGACTCCTCCCAAAGTGGGCACCCTTCCAGCTGTGCCCTTCTTACGTCTGAAATACAAACGTCTTGCAAATCTGAGATGATGGCTGCATTTTAGAGAATAATACCTAAGGATTTTAGTTGGCCACAGCTAAAGAGGAACGAATCATGTAAAGTAGCTCTAAGCTAGAGACTCTATAAAGCAATGGTGGGCTGGGTGTAGGCCGTACAACTTAGTGGTCGAAATTGCAGATGGTCTCATCTGGACTGTCACTTACTAGTTGTGTCACTTCAGGCAAGTGATGAAAATAACTATACCCATTCCCTAGAGTTTTCTGTGGCTTAGATGAGCTCATTTAGGTTAAAATGAGTGTTAGCTGTTACTATTTTTGTTTGTTTTTCAACATTATTTTATTTTACTTATTTTTATTTTTTAAATTTATTTTATTTTTTTATACAGCAGGTTCTTATTAGTTATCTGTTTTATACATATTAGTGTATACATGTCAATCCCAATCTCCCAATTCATCCCACCACCACCACCACCACCCACCCCAGCTTCCCCCCTTGGTGTCCATATGTTTGTTCTCTACAACTGTGTCTCTATTTCTGCCCTGCAAACCAGTTCATCTGTACCATTTTTCTAGATTCCACACATATGCGTTAATATACGATATTTGTTTTTCTCTTTCTGACTTACTTCACTCTGTATGACAGTCTCTAGGTCCATTCACATCTCTACAAATGACCCAATTTTGTTCCTTTTTATGGCTGAGTAATATTCCATTGTATATATGTACCACATCTTCTTTATCCATTCCTCTGTCGATGGGCATTTAGGTTGCTTCCATAACCTGGCTATTGTAAGTAGTGCTGCAATGAACATTGGGGTGCATGTGTCTTTTTGAATTATGGTTTCTTCTGGGTATATGCCCAGTAGTGGGATTGCTGGGTCATATGGTAATTCTATTTTTAGCTTTTTAAGGAACCTCCATACTGTTCTCCATAGTGGCTGTATCAATTTACATTCCCACCAACAGTGCAAGAGGGTTCCCTTTTCTCCACACCCTCTCCAGCATTTGTTGTTTGTAGATTTTCTGATGATGCCCATTCTAACTGGTGTGAGGTGATACCTCATTGTAGTTTTGATTTGCATTTCTCTAATAATTAGTGATGTTGAGCAGCTTTTCATGTGCTTCTTGGCCATCTGTATGTCTTCTTTGGAGAAATATCTATTTAGGTCTTCAGCCCATTTTTTGATTAGGTTGTTTGTTTTTTTAATATTGAGCTGCATAAGCTGTTTATATATTTTAGAGATTAATCCTTTTTCTGTTGATTCATTTGCAAATAGTTTCTCCCATTCTGAGGGTTGTCTTTTCATCTTATTTATAGTTTCCTTTGCTGTGCAAAAGGTTTTAAGTTTCATTAGGTCCCATTTGTTTATTTTTGTTTTTATTTCCATTACTCTAGGAGGTGGGTCAAAAAAAGATCTTGCTGTGATTTATGTCAAAGAGTGTTCTTCCTAAGCTGTTACTATTATAAAGAGATTCAGATTCCAGCTTAAGGGAAACCCTAATGTCAATAATGAATATTTTGGAGATTCCATTAGATAATCATCCCCTATAGCTTTCTCCTTCCCAAAGTACTAGAGGGACAACTCGATTTTAGCTTGGGGAAAGAGAATACCAATGTTGGTAACAACAAACTTTTTTTTTTTTTTTCTTTTTACTTTTTGGCTGCATTGGGTCTTCGTTGCTGTGCTTGGGCTTTCCCTAGTTCCTGCAAGCGGGGGCTACTCTTGGTTGTGGTGTGCGGGCTTCTCACTGCAGTGGCTTCTCTTGTTGTGGAGCACAGGCTCTAGGCATGCGGGCTTCAGTAGTTGTGGCACATGGGCTCAGTAGTTGTGGCTCACAGGCTCTAGAGCGCAAGCTCAGTAGTTGTGACTCACGGGCTTAGTGGCTCCGCAGCATGTGGGATCTTCCCGGACCAGGGCTCGAACACACGTCCGTTGCATTGGCAGGTGGATTCTTAACCACTGCACCACCAGGGTAGCCCCACTATAAACTGTTAATACTAATACTACTAATAAAAGTTAACATTTATTGAGCTGAGTGTCTACCATGTGCCAGGAATTGTGCAAAGCACTGTACACACATCCTCTTAGTCCCATCTTCACAACTGTCAGGTGAGACAGACTTTACTATCCCTTGTTTTTATTGTGGTGAAACACACACAACAAAATATACCACTTTAACCATTTTTAAGGGTACAGCCCAGCCGTGTTAAGTACTATTAAAAACAAGACAACAGGCCCAAAATGGAGTTGCTTATGCTAAGCCCCATGTCACCAAACCCGGACTTAACTCGATTACAGTTTCCACTCTCCCAGAAATGGAATCTTAAACCAGCCTACCTGATTAGCATTAGGTAGGTAATATGCCTTATGAACCCCTGCCATGCCCTGTAGGAAAAGTAACCAGTCTGCTTTCTGCCTAGTATAACTTCCCTGTCCCTGCTCCCTTCCTCCTATAAAAATCTTTCATTTTGCACAGTTCCCCAGAGCCCTTTCTATCCGCTAAATTGGATATGCTGCCTGATTCATGAATCACTGAATAAAGCCAATAAGGTCTTTAAAACTTACTCTGTGGAACTTTATTTTTTAATGGTACATTCATATTTTGGGGCAACCAGTCTCCAGAACTCTTTCCATCTTGTAAAACTGAAACTCTATACTCATTAAACAACAACTCCTTTATCACCTCCATTTTGGAAAAGATGAACCTCAGAGGAATGATTATGTCAAACCATGTGAAAATGCCGTTATCCAATCATTTTTTACCTATGAGTAAATGGCAATTTGGAATAATTCCATTTAAGAGGCCAGTAGCCCGAGGCATCTATGAGAAAAGCCAGCTTTCTAGCCTGACGTCGAAGCCCTGGTGTCTTCCACGCTGATGAGAACGCTCCTGCAGGGACAACACAGGAGGGCACCCAGGACGCTGAACCCAGTCATACGGGAGAAGATACAGGAGACACATGGACTCGGACTGCTCACACCATAAGAAAGAGGAGTTCACATCATTCTCAACTATTCCCAGGCAGAGCTACAGGGGTGAATCCAGCTGAATCAGCTGATGCCGATTCAATTGGAGAGATCATCCTTTTTTTTTGGTACGTGGGCCTCTCACTGTTGCGGCCTCTCCCGTTGCGGAGCACAGGCTCCGGACACGCAGCCCCAGCGGCCATGGCCCACGGGCCCAGCCGCTCCGCAGCACATGGGATCCTCCCGGACCGGGGCACGAACCCGCGCCCCCTGCATCGGCAGCCAGACTCTCAACCACTGCGCCACCAGGGAAGCCCAAGATCATCTTTTTTAAAAAAAAATAATTTAAATGTACAAATATAGTATTTTCCATTTCTTTTCTTTGAACTCGTCTCTGCATATGACTTTATAGATATTTAATCACCATGGGTGCCCTTCTCAGAATTGTTATGAGCCTGACATGCATCGGGAGGCAGAAGAGAGAAGGGGTTAGAAGCCGCACACCTTTTAGAGCTGTGGGGACATTCATGCATTGCCCTGAAGCAGAGGCAGGCTCAAAATCCCTGCAACCCTTGGCCCCTGTCCTCCTTCAGCCGAGGCAGTGGCCTCGATAAAAACTCAATTAATACCCCTCTTGGACACTGATGTCTGCTGAAAGGTCCCTTCAGCCATCAGTGTGTTCACTCAGTGATGCTTTTACCTTCACCCTCTCCTTACCTGCCTGGCCTCACATTCTTTCCACCCTCCCTCTTCTCTCATCACCTCTCAATACATCTCTGCTCCCTGAACCCTTCCGCCACAGACTCAGGCTTCCTTTTCTTATTACTTTCAGAAAATTCTGTAGGTGGAAAGAAATTTAATCAGTAATAATAAGGCTTTCTATTTTTAGAGCTTCTGCCTTCTGAGCAACCCAAAGAATGCCACTGCTATAACGGAACCGGTTAAAGGGTTGAAAGTGTCTTCTAAAGGTCTTCTAGGAAAGTCCCCTGCTGTGAGGCAAAACTTTCCCCAATCCTGCCTTGGGCAGGTGCTGACCTCCCCTAATCTGACTCTGGAGTCAAACTCAGCTCCACATCTGGTGGTCTCAACGTCCAGACTCCTTCCCCACACCCAGCCAGAACCCTTCTTTCCTTCACCGCCATAGTTCCTCTCTCTCTGGCACTGTTGCAGTGGGTTCCTCACATTCTCCCAGCCTATAGTCTCTCATCCAACACATCTCCATGCCACCAATTCAGGGTCTTTCTAAAATGTAGCTCTGGTCAGACTTGGAATGCAAAGTTAGAGGTGCAGAGTGTTATGGGAAGACAGTGGGGATGGAGGTTAGGGAAAATGTCACAGATTGGGACCCAGAAGGTCACAGGAGGTCACCACTGTGGCTCAGCCTCTTCAGCACTAAAATGCAACAGAAGCACCTCCTTCCTGGCGTGGCTGAAAATATCATAGGAGATAACGTATGTGAAATACTTAGGACACACAGACAGAGCCCAGCAAATGCAATTTTAATATAAATTTTGTTGCTTTCTTTGGGGTCCTCTCTATATTCCCCAAGAGCACCTGTGAGTCCTGTGTTCCCAAACTTTCAGGGAGATGTATGCAGACTCCAGTTAACCGCACTTCTGGGACCTCTCCAGTGGGGCTTTCCTTGGATTCTCTGGCCTGAGTTGGCTGAGGCTGACGCTTACAGAGTGAGTTTATGGGGACGATCAGGGTGGTGTGTGTGGGTACAGGTGTATCTGTGTATGTCAGTTCTGCTGATGATACGAAGGAAAGGAGGGGGAATCCAAAAGACAAATGAACACAAAGAAGTGGTGCCAAATCCAGCTGTGCAAGAAGAGGGTTAGAGTAGATTAGGGGCTGGAGGTCCAAGGGGCGGTGATCGAGGTCCTTGCTCAGTCCTCCATTGCCTGCCTGGGTGCCTCACGTGGAGAGCGGAGAAGATGGCAGAGCGCCCAGCCCTCTCAGTGGGCTCTCTCACTCCGGCCACTCAGGCCTGGACGGAGTGCTTCCCCCAGTGCACTGCTTCCAAGCTGCAGAAATTCTCCAGGGCCAGCATCTGGGGTTTGGGTGGAAGGGGGATGGGCCCACAGTTTCCAGCCCTCCTTCCAAAGACAGACTCTCTTGACCACAAGCTTTTCCGTGACATCACTGTCAGTGACCTTTGGGGGCCAGCAGGGTGGAGTCTGAGGGGACGGGTACAGGCCGCGATTCTCTGGTGGTGACAAAGGTTGGGATTGTGAGCCGCCCAGAGCTGGAGAGGCGCCTCAATGGGGACAATGTCTCTCGCTGGGCTGGGAATGGTTCCCCTGCCCTAGGATATTGCAGGACTATAGTGGACGTGTTGTCTCTGCTCCTTTTCTAGATTAAAAAGCACATTGTTAAGCACAGAGGCTGTGTGTGTGCGTGCGTGCGTGTGTGTGCGTGTGCACAGAAGTGTAAAGAGTCTCAGAAAATTGCATTTTGCTTTTAGAACAAATGATGATGACGTGGAGTGGAAAACTTGCCACCCAGCCAGCAGAGAGAAGTGTGTTTTTGCTTTTCAGAAGCCTTGGGAAGGAGAGGAGGGGAGGGGAGGAGAAGGGGGAGACTTCCGCTGGTGTTTTACGAACACCAAACAGCACTGGAGGAGATCAATGCGCCCAAGGAGTCCAAAGCTGATTAGAGCAAACACAGCCAACGACCCTGTGTCCACTTAAAGTAATAGCTTTAAACACTTGACGGAAATAACTCAATTACCTTATCGATTTGGGATTTCAGTCACCTCCCCCAACGTACAACACCCATGAACACTACCGCAGACCCATGCATCTTATTTTTTCTCACTTTGATTCTTTCTGAAAAAAACTCATGTAATTGTCATGACCTGCACCACCAGCTTGGAAAATAAAGTTACATCTGTTTCTTATCTGTGCATTAATCACTCGGGTCCCCACCTGCCCAAATTGAAGGATGGCCAATAGTATCTCTCTTGGGACCTCCTCTCCACCCCCAAACTAAAGAGCCTCAGGTGCTCGCTCAGCCCAAACTGGTTAGTGTAGAGAAATAATTGAGAAATCTGATCAGTTCAGCAGCCCCCTTCTCCCCCTCACTTCCTGCTGTTGTCACTTGGAGGCCCTGCCACATGGTTCTGCCGATGAAATCACTGAGCCCCACACAGATGGATGGCTGCTGCGCCAGTGCCTGGCTAACCCAGACCACGCTTAGGAGGCGGGGACGCTTGAGGGAGGACAAGCCTGTACGCACCCACTCGCTGCTCCATTTACCCTCAGGTGCGGACCCGCTGTCCCAAAGCCACGCCCTCCACGACAGAATTGGAGAGAGGCTTCCATTGACAGCCAGAAGCAGCCCAGCCTGAAGATTTTCCCCTGGAGGCCCCAGTGTTCAGGGGCCTGAAGCCACTTACATACCTTGCCTCACAATGCTCAACAGGGGCTGGAAGGATCCTCAGACATCATCCTACCCACCGTCCTTGTTTTACATATGAGGAAAACGAGCAAGGTTAGGTCACTTCCAGCTTCACATCACCAGCCTGGAGAACGTGCTTTTGTGGGAGGTGGAGGTGACATGCGTTACGGTCTGGGTTCAGCATCTGAAAGGCTTTGGAACGCATGTAGTGGTGAGCTCTTAGTAACTTGGCCTTCCTCTCCAGCAAAGCCACTCTTTGCCACTGCCTGGCCAGGCCCACTGGACGTCCCAGGAGAAGTCCTTCTTCTGTGTGCCTCTTCCCACAGCCCAGGAGACCCCTTCGTCCTGGACAAACTGGGAAGGGTGCTCAGACTGCGCTCTGCTCCAGTGAACAGCCTTTCTTCAGTCTGTGTTTCTGTCTTTTCAAACTCTACCTCTCAACCAGCTCCTTTCTATCAGTTCAAACCTTTCTCAGATTAAAAAACTACCAAACAAACAAAAACAAACAAAAAACTCCTTTGTTCCAACATTTCTCTCCTCCTTCCTCACCTTCCCCCTTTGTCCTCCCTTCTGCCTTTGCCTTTACCTCTCTTTTCTGTTCTGTCTTCTCCCATTTTCCTTCTCTCAAAAAATATTTTTTTTAATGTACATTCTCTCCCACCCCCATACTCACACCCATGTCCATCTCCCTTGTGCCAGCACTGGGTGAGAAAGGCCACAGCTTTCATAGCTTCCTCAGGGGCCACTGTGCTGACCATGACCAAAACAGACCCAGGTGGGGAAAGTCTGGTGCTCACTAAGCACTGGGAAGACAGGGGTGGGCACAGGGGGAGGGCAAGACCAGGCTGCTGTCCCCAGAAATGCCCACAGCTCTGCAGCTCTTCTGTCGTCAGGTGGGTACAGCCCAGATTTGTCCCATGGCCTGAGGATCCCAGGTGTCCAGCTGAGGCAGGGGACACCTCCAAACCAGTTCATTAGGTGGAAGCAGGGCATTTGTTCTGCTGCTTCCGATTAAAAGGTCACCAGCCCCTGCCCCTCCCCGCCACCCACTGATCTTTCTTTTTCTGAAGGAAAGGTGTTTATAGTGTAGGAGCTTCTTCCTGATATGTGCATGTTCTGACCTTCATGTCATCGTAGATTTCTTAGAGGTTAAACGAGAGCCTTTATCTTCCTGACACTGAGACTGACATCATGCTATTTACTGAGAAAAGGAAAGAAAAGAAACCGAAATTGACTAAACACCTACTAAGTGCCAGGCATTCCTGAGTTAGGGACACAATGGTGAATGAGACTGACATGTTCCCTGCTCTCCTGGGGCTTACATTCTACCAGGGAAACAGACGCTGTGCATGTACACAAATAAAACCATTGTAGATGGTAAGAAGACCTAGGAAGGTAATTAACAGGGCGCAATGGCTTGTGACAACACCAGGGACTTCCTTAGGGTATGGGGAAGGTCTCTCTAAGAAGGGGACATCTAAGCTGAGCCCTGAATGATGGGGCTGAGGACAGAACTCAGGATGGACTTTAAAGCCGTGCTCACTACCACCTAATAATGTCTGCGTTATTGTCATCTGCAATTTACACATTAAGAAATAGAGGCTCGGAGAGATGAGGTAACACACCCGGTGGCATGTTTCACACCAAAGCATGCTTTCTCTGTTACCCCCCCTCCTTGGGGTACTTGTGCCTTCATTCTGATTAATAAAAAGCACCTGGGAAACTTTGGAATCCAGGTGTGCAGATTCCAGCTGACTCTTCTTTGAGATCAATGTGCAGTCCTGATAAAGTATAAGTATCGGGCACCTACTACACGCCAAGGAAGGTCAAGGCTGCCCTCTCTTCTCAAGGTTCTTGGAAGATAAGCCAGAGCATAACCCAGCACCCAGATATGGCCAGGAAAGGAGTGCAGGGTAGGGCAGATGACTGAGGCCAGAGTCCTTGGGCAAGGAGCTCTGCTGAGAGCTGGCTCTGCAAGGACAAAGTGGTCTGGCCAGACACAAAGGAGGAGCTGATGGTTCCAGGCAGGCAAGGGGTGAGCTCTTCCAGGAGAGAAGTGGGGGCTGCAGGATGCTGCCTGGAAGAGCTTCCAGACCTTCCCATGACCTGCCACAACAAGGGAGAATAGAAGCATGGGTCCAGTGCCCTGCATGAGTCCATCAGTCAACATCTTCTGAGTGTAGAACTTGTGGGTCCTAAGTACCACATGAGGTACTGTGAGGACAAAGAACATAGAACCATGATCTCAGCCCTGCAGGACTCGGAAAGCTCCTTGAAGGGAAATACTCAAGCTTATGAAATGACTGAAGAGCACTTGCACCCAGCAGCCAGGCAGCATGTCGGAAGCCACATGGCTTGGCCGGGTGAGGCTGCGAGGGAGGGCTTCGTGGAGCAGGCGGACCATGTTTTAAAGGTGGGGAAAGAGCCAGATTGGCAGCGAGGTAATGGATGTGCCATTTACAAGATCACAAAGCAAGGCTAGCTGGAGGAGGACAGAGAGAACACAAGAGATGGAGCTTGGGAAGCCAGAGTCTTCTTGGGTCAGGGAAGAGTAACTCACTGAAAGTTCTTGAGCACGGGATTCACAGGATGAAAGCAACACTTTCTAAATTAGAACAGTCATTCCTCGCTTGCATGGAACAGTTTGCAATACTCAGATCACTCCACATACATGACTTCACTTGAATCTCGTAACCACCAGTGAGGGACAGAGTTATCATTGCCTTTTGTAGCTGAGGAAACAGATGTGAGAAGTTTAAATGACTTGCCTAAGAGCACACATCTAAGGCAAGGAGCTAAAACTACAGCTCCATCCACTGCTCTGCTCTGTGGTGTCATGGAAAGGGCATGGCTTTTGAAACCAGGCAGATTTGAGTTCCAGTGCCAGTTCTGCTGGTTACTAGTAAGCTGTGTGGCCTGCGACAGGTTGTTAACCTCTCTGAGCATCAGTTTTCTCCTTTTTAAAATAATAATAATAATACCTTAGAGAGACACAGGTATGATGCGAGGCTTGAAGTAACGATGGCTCAGCAGAGAAGTCTTACAAATACGAGTTACCTTCCTCTTTTTTCTACTGCTGCCCATTCAGATCCTGAACAAACTGTTAACCCAACCTCCCTCTATCCCCTAGTGGTGCCAGTGAAGCCCTGGAGGCAAGTGATTTCACCCTCGTGACCAAGAGGCATGGATGCCAGTTTCAGCGAGGTGACGGCCCCATCCCAATCCATGCAAGGGGTCGCGCCAGCTGGAGGGCGCTCAGCCGAGCAGCACGTCCCACCTGAGGGCAAGCTGCTTTGGGAGAGAAGGGCTGAGTCACAGAGAGATGGGTGATTCCGTGCTCTGTCCAGCACGCTTCCACTCTTCGTTGATAGGACAGGCCAGGATTTGCTTTTTATTTAAAAAACAAAACAAAACAAAAAACCAGGATTTGAAAGAACAGCCCACACAAATGACTTCTTAGAAATCTCACCCTGACTTATCATTTGGAATAAAAACAATTTTTTACCATGACAAAGCTCTTTATTATTTTCGGAACACTTTCATATACATTATTTCACTTGATCCTCAGATGCTGGAAGGGAGACGGGCAGGGTTTACTGTTCCCTTTGAACAGATGGAAAATCCATGGCTAAGAAGTAGTGGGGAGGGGGCCCCAGAGCTCTCACCTCCCTGCCCATGGTGCTCTCCCTTTCCTCCGTGCTCAACTCAGAGTCCAGACCCATCCACAGAAGAGCTCAACTCTGACGTTTGAAATCCTCCCCCACCCCACTCAGCTACTGAGTCATCAGAGATGCCCACGTGAGGCTCATCCAACTGGTGGGCATGTGTGGCGGGGTTTTGAAAAGAGACAGCTAACCCTGGGCACATCCTCCAGAGATGATGAGCTCACGACTCGGGGCAAACAGGGATACCTAAGCCACCACCCCACTCAGGAGTCCTTCCTTGCTTCTCCAACCTCCTCAAATCTCTCTCAACCTGGGAGACTCAGAAAAGTGAAAGATCCATTTGGAGTCAGCTCACCTGAGGTCTGTGGTGGGCTGAGCCTCCAACTTCAGCTTGAGAAATTCAGAAAGTCAGTTCACTCCTGAAATCTAACTCAGCAATCCTAAAGGGAAGCTGGGGCTGCAACCCAGGCCACTGATGAGCTCCTAGGTCAGTAGACTTGCTCCATCCAGCAGCAGGGAGGGGCTGAGGACAAGAACAGCAAATGCACACTTATCAGCAGCCACGAAGTGTTCTAGGCACCTAGGTACCTCAGTGAAGCCAATTGCCTTCTTTTGGCTTATATTCTGTAAAGGGAGACAGGAAAAGCAGAAATGGACGTAATCAAGAAGCACATGAAGAGGTAGGATGGGTGATGAGTGCTACGTGAGAAAAGAGTGTTGCAGGGTAACGGGGATGGAGCACACTGGGGGAAGACGGGGAGGTGTGCCGTTCCTATTTTAAATTGGATTGTCACAAACTTTGTTGAGAAGTTGACATTTGAGCAAAGATTTTAAGGAATGAGGGAGTTAGCATAGAGCTCTCTGGAGGAAAGTCTTTCCAAGCAGAGGAGACAACCAGAGCAAAGGCCCTACGGAACAGGAGGAGGCCCCTGTGGCTGCAGCAGAGGGCAAGGGGGGTGGGGGTAGCAGGAGGAGAAGTCGGAGAGGGAACAGGATCCTGGGCTCACAGAGTCTTGTAGGACATTGTAGGGACCCTAACCTTTACTCTGAGTGAAATGGGGGCATTTGAAGAATTTTAAGCAGAGGACTGAAATGATCTAATTTTTAGCAGTATCACTCCGGCTGCCCTACTGGGGATAGACTGTATGGGTTGGGAGTGGGGTTGGCAAGAGCAAAAGCTGTGAGACTGGTTAGGCTGCTGCAGTAATACAGGTGAAAAGTGGTGGAGTCTCCAACCAGGGGGTAGCAGTGGAGGTGGTAATAAGTGGTTGATACTGGCTGTATTCTAAAGGTAGAGTCAATAGGATTTCCTGAGAGGTTGGATGGGGGGATGGGAGCTGTGAGAAGAACAGAAGAGCCAAGGCAACTTGCAAGGTTTGGGCCTGAGCAACTGGAAGAATGAAGATGCCATAACCCGAGGGTAGAGCAGGTGGGTTTTGGAGATCAAGAGCTCGGGTCTGGATGTATTGAGTTTAGATGTCCAAGTGGACATGTTGAGGTAGCAAGCCACCCAGGTCAGCTTGGGTATCCTTGACAATAACTTCCAGGCCACAGAATCAATGCCCACTTCAGTTACCCAGCCCCCAGAGTGGATGGCCCAAGAGAAGGGTTTACCCACCAGCTTCATGCTAGAATCACTGGGTCCCCAACTGGAAGGAAGCAGCCTTGTGGAAGCATTTTCAGACTAAGGCTGTTGGTGTCTTGGAAATCACCAGGGGCTGGTCAAGTTCCTATCCACTCCTTGGATCCAACCCCTGCCCAGCGAAACCTGGTCCCAGCCTTATGACAATAAATTCTTCAGACTCAGCCAATGCTAACTGAGCACCTACTATATGGCAGGCACTCTGTGGAGCACTTTCCCTTATATTCTCCATTTAATTCTTATCACAACTATAGATATCATTATCCCCTTTTTGAAGACAAGGCAACTAAGGCTCAGAAAGCTTTGAACTTGCCTACAGTCACAGAACTAATAAGTATAGACAAGAGTATTTGAACCAGTTTTTGATTCCAAACACACCGCCATCACTCCATGTAATATTTTATGATGACTCATGCTTCAAGGCCAAGTGCAAATCTCATACCTCCTCCATGGAATCTCTGCCAACTCCCTGGTCAAATCTTCCCTGTTACAGCATTTTGTTTACACCTCCCCCATGTAACCTATGAGTGTGGGAACTGTTGTTATCTCTGGGTGTGTTGGAACTTTCTACTGGGTTAAAACTTTCATGAGAGCAGAAGCCATACCTTTTCATCCTTACTCCTATACTCTCTAATAATCCCCCTACTTCCTAAAGTAATGTGCTCAGTATGTTTATAAAATGTAAAATGATTTTACACTTTTTGCACACTCACATAGAACATTACATTAGAGTCTCATCCAGTTTGATGAGTATAGGGCACACAGGTGCCATTAGTCTCATTTGGGGTTAAGAATATCTAGACCCAGGACTTCCCTTGCGGTCCAGTGGTAAAGAATCTGCCTTACAATGCAGGGGACACCTCTTTGATCCCTGGTCAGGGAACTAAGATCCCACATGTCGCGGGGCAACTAAACCTGCGTGCCACAACCATTGGGCTCACGTGCCTCAACCAGAGCCTGTGCACCACAAACCAGAGAGCCCACATGCCCTGGAACCCGTGCACCACAACTACAGAGCCCAAGGGTCCTGGAGCCTGTGAGCCACAACTAGAGAAGAGAAAATCCGCATGCCACAACTAGAGAGAAGCCCGAGAGCTGCAACGAAGAGCCCGCGTGCTGCAACGAATGATCCCACACGCCTCAACAAAGATCCCGTGTGCCGCAACTAAGACCCGATGCAGCCAAAAATAAATAAATAAATAATAAATAACTCTTAAAAAAAAAAAAAGAGAGAGAATATCTAGACTCAGAGTACTTGGAGGACTTGTCCAAGACCATATAGTTACGTGGTGGGATGGTAGCCAGGTCACAAGCTTGTGACATCCAACACAATGCCCATTGCATGGCCAGGCAGTCAATTCTGACCTAAAGCCTCCAAATCTCCGTGGGCATATCCTGAGCCCTGGGTGGAGCCTTAGACGTATGTTATCTCTTCCTTTTCCTCTTTCCCTGGTTTTTCTTCCTTTGTCTCCTCATC
Source organism: Monodon monoceros (assembly GCF_005190385.1). Classification (NCBI taxonomy): domain Eukaryota; kingdom Metazoa; phylum Chordata; class Mammalia; order Artiodactyla; family Monodontidae; genus Monodon; species Monodon monoceros. The sequence goes on along the minus strand of NW_021703774.1, from coordinate 61,753,315 downwards.
ATCATATTCCTCCTCCTCATCTCTGCTTTTCACCATGTTATCCTTTCCCTGCCCAGATCTCCTAACCCTGAGCAAGAGGAGATAAACTCCAACCCAGAGAGTAGCTCTGGGGAGACAGAACCCTGTAGCACATCCGGCATACACGGTGAGGAGTTAGACATCTTATTATAATCTCCTCTTATTTGCCCTGTTGGTAAGGCAGGGAGTCCACCCTAGGTTACAGGGATGACCGAACATATGACAACTGATACTGGGCAAATGAGATAGTTTATTGATCACATATACTCACAGTCTGGGAAGGGAGGACACCACATGCCACAAAGGACCACACAGGAGTTGCACTCAGGAACAGAGTGAGCAGGCTATAGGATGCAAGCTTTGTATTATCAAGAGGATGAGGTGCCCCCTGCTTCCCACAGGAGGATGCAGTTGCCTGTTTTAATAATTCCAAAAGCTGGCAGGAAACTAAGACCAGCTACTCAAGGGTAAGCGGGAATTGTACCCAGTCCATTGGATAAGGAGGGTTATTTGGCTAGGAGACCTTATCTGTGGTAGCAGAGTGGGGAGGGAAACTTGCAGTTAGGCCATTTGAGACCCTACCAGTTTCACCTGATGTCAAGGCAGCACAAAATATTGGACCTTAATTTGGGGGCCTTACACCACACGTCTTCACCAAGTTATCTTTATTTTTTCAAACATTTTTATTCTGGAATAATTCTAGACTTACAAAAATATTCCAAAGATAATACAGGGAGCTCCTGTATACCCTTCACTTGGCCTCTCTCAATATTAACATCTTATATAACCTGGTGCATTTATCAAAACCAAGAAATTAGTATTGGTATAACACTGTTATCACAGTACAACTTTATTTGGATTTTACCAGCTTTTTCACTTACAATCTTTTTCCATTCCAGGATCCAACCCAACGTATCACATTGTATTTGGTCATCACATCCCCTTAGCTTCTACTGGTCTGTGACAGTTTCTCAGTCGTTCTTTGTTCTTCATGACCTTAACACTTTTGAGGAGTACTGGTCAGATATTTTGTAGAATATCCCCCAATGTGATTCTGTCTGATGGGTTTTCATGCCTAGATTGGGGTTGTGTGTTTTGGAAACAATACCACAGAGGTGTGGTGCCTTCTCATTATCATATCAGAGACACGTGATACCCACATGACATCACTGGTTAAGATGGTGTCTGCCAGATTTCTCCACAGAGTTACTATTAGTCCCTTTCCATACTTTATTCTTTGGAAATGAATCACTAAGTCTAGTCAAGGGAAGGGGATTCAAGCTCCACTTCCTGAGGGGGTAGTGTCTATATAAATTATTTAGAAGTCTTCTGTAAGGAATACTTGTCTCTTCTCCCCCATTTATTTATTTATTCAGTTATCTATTTAGATCAGTATGGATTCATGGATATTTATTTTATTCTTTGGGTTATAATCCAATACTATTGATATTTATTTTGTTGCTTAAATTGTTCCAGATATGACCACTGGAGCTCTTTCAGGTTGGCTTCTGTGTCTTTTGGACATATGCTTTTTTTTTTCTTAGCACTTCTTTAATTTCTAAAACGACAAGATGCTCTGGGCTTATCTAGATTTTTTTTCCTACTCCACCCAGAATCTGTCACTTCTCCAAATGGCCCTAAATTTCTTTCATTGGATAATGGTAATTAGAAGACAAAACCCGGTCTTTGGTGTGCTTGCTGCTATAGGGGTGTCACTGCATCTAGGCCCTCTCAGTAGGCAGAGCTAGAATATATATTTATGTATACTAACCCATGTATACACTCAAACCTATAATTAGTTCTATCTATCTGCTTATATACATATTTAAATTAGTATGAGTTTATACTGATATGCTGACTCTAATCTAGCACCACAGGGTTTATTCTGGCTTTCCTCCCTTGTTTTTTGTAACTTCTTACCTATCTACTTCTTTTTGACTTTTCTCATTAATCTTCTACTAATGTTCATTTTAACCTGATTTCAACTGGAAAAATACTTCGGTACAGCAGTGGTTCTCAAACTTCAGAGTGCATCAGGATTCCCCAGAAGGCTTGTTAAACACAGACGGATGGGCTTAACCCCAGAGCTTCTGATTCAGTAGGTGTAATCTGAGGCCAAGTAGTTTGCATTATAGCAAACTCCTAGGTGCTGCTGTTAGTCTTGGACTTCACTTTGAGAACTTCTGATCTACAGAAGCCCTGGACTCTCTAGTAAAGGTGCCTTTACGTTTAGAAGAGAAGTGGCTTGAATCTTCACTGAGAATGCTGGGAAAGGAAGGTTGGCTATGTGCTGACAGGTCATCATGATGATAGCTGTATTGTGACTGTACCCTCTGGAGCTGTAGATATGGCTGTTCTATTGCCCTAAAACAATTTGAGGGAAAGCGCACAAGTTCCGGAGCAGGGAGTTTCCCAGTTTCTAGTCATCACTTCACTGTTTCCGAGCTGTGGGGCCTTGGCAGGTTATCTAATGTCTCTGAGTTGTTTTCTCATCTATTAAGTAGGGGAAATAATAGTATATGCTTCACAGGTTTTGCTTTGAGTTTTAAATATATGCTTACATTATTGTTCTTCCTTCCCTTTAAAATATTGTTCCAAAAAGCTGCTCTGGGGGACAGTATCTCTTTAATTCAGGCAGCCTACAAAGCTGCAGGTTCCTCAAAGTTCACCTTCAGCTACTAAGAGAAATGCTATTGTTAGGTCACTGTACTGAAATTTCCCAGAATGTCCAACAAACTTGCTAGCATCTGTTACATTGTTGGGAAGAAGAAGAATATTCTATTTTTTTGTGTGTGTGTGTGTGGTACGTGGGCCTCTCACTGTTGTGGCCTCTCCAGTTGCAGAGCACAGGCTCCAGACGCACAGGCTCAGCGGTCATGACTCACAGGCCCAGCCGCTCCGCGGCACGTGGGATCATCCCGGACCGGGGCACGAACCCATGTCCCCTGCATCAGCAGGTGGACTCTCAACCGCTGTGCCACCAGGGAAGCCCGGGGAAAAGTTTTTTAACACATAAACATGGCAAAATTATATTTTGTTAATAAGGTGCTGCATTTTACCTAGGCATTCATGTCTATGAAAACTACATTTTATGATTTTCTGCTTTATATTTTTGTATCAAAAGAAGTCACACTTGCTGTTTGTTTCTTTGTCTTTTTTTAAATAAACAACACCTATGGCTAAGCTTAGGGATTCAAATTACATCACTGAAATAACTAACACCTCCTCACCCCGTACTGGAAGCACACTCCAACTCATGGTTTAGTAAGCCCACTGAGGGGCTTACCAAGTTTCTTTTTCTTTGAATTAATTTTTATTGGAGTATAGTTGATTTACAATGTTGTGTTAGTTTCTGCTGTACAGCAAGGTGAATCAGTTATACATACACATGTATCCACTCTTTTTTAGATTCGAATCCCATATAGGTCATTACAGAGTATTGAGTAGAGTTCCCTGTGCTATACAGTAGTTTCTTTAAAGCTGATGTAGGCCTAAACCTCTCAGAGGGTAATACTATGCCTAAAAGTTTCATTGCTTTCTTACAAAAGTGTTTTGACTATTCTTATGTGTAAGGCATTGTACTAAGGGTCATGGAGGGTACAATATGGTCCCATTCATGAGAAGCTAATACTCTAGGCAAGAATTACAAAAAGACGACCATGACTGGGCCTAAGGGCTTTGATATAACTGTTAGTTTGGTAATGCTCATTTTTTGATAGGTCAAACATTGACTGATAAAGACCCATATTGTCTCCAGACCAGATTCCCAAATTAAGTCTTGAAAGGGGTAAGATTGAGAATGGGGGGCAGTGGGGGAAGTTACTTGGGAAATGAGCAATAAAATGGAGATAGAGAGAGAGTAAGAGAGAGAGAGAGGAGAGTTTGGGCCCAAGATGCCTCTGGCAGTGGTTATTTCTTGTGTTCCAAACAGCTGGCTGGGTGTATGGAGTTTGGGATGACTCACAATGTCGGAGGTGTGCTGAGGGAAGAAAGGAGAAAGCACATAGGAGGGGAGCCCCATTCGGTCCCCTAGAGGTGTGGCTCTGGCATTCTGTCTCACGGCCTTACACAGGCCAGCTGACAGCATGGGCTTTAGCAAAAAGAAACCATTGTATAGGGTCATTTTAAGAGTCCCCCCCAATGCCCAGGGACTCATCAAAGAACCCAGAGACTTCAGTGTTCTTGCTTATAAACCTGAGCAACCACAGGTGAAGAATCTCTGAAAAGGAGAAGTATTCACTTGTCAAAACAGAGGTGTTAGCATGAGTTTTCCTCCCAAGAAGAAGGAAGGGAGAGAGGGGAGGAGGGAGGATTGATCTTGAGCATAGAATCTCATTGGGGAGCTAGATTGCAAAGACCCATGTGGCCATGTGACTTGAGCTCCTCATGGAGGCTCAGTGAGTTCCTGGGTGTTGTAGACTGAATTTTGCCTCCCTTCCTGCCAAATTCCTATGTTGAAGTCCTAACCCCAGTACCTCAGAATGTGACTGTGGAGACAGGGCCTTTAAAGAGATGAATACACTAAAATGAGCCTGTTGGGGTGGGCTCTAATCCAACCTGACCCATGTCCTTATAGGAAGAGGAGATTAGGACCCACTGAGAGACACCAGGGATGCATGTGCCCAGGGAGAGGACCACAGGAAGAGGCAGCAAGAGGCAGCCATGTGCAAACCAAGTGCAGAGGCCTCAGAGGAAAACCAACCCTGCCAGCACTTTCATCTTGGACTTTCAGCCTCCAGAGCTGCGAGAAAATAGGTTTCTGCTGTTTGGGCCACCCGGTCTGTGATGTTTTGTCATGGCAGCCCCAGAAAACTAATACAGTGAGGAAAGGCCCTCATCACATGGTCCGAATGAGGTGTCCTAGGAGGTTCTCAGCTGCAGCACATGCCCTGTGTCATTGCTGCTTTGTTGTTATATCAGTCCTGACCCCAGACAGTCATTACAAAAAACAAACGTTTGAGTTCTTCCCACGTACCAGATGATTTCTCATCTATTACCTCACTTAATAATGCAGACCTGAGCCTCAGAAGTTCATTGGTTTCCCCAAGGTCACCCAGTTAGGACATGCTGGGCCCAGGTGGGAAGCCCAGGCCCTCTGATTCCAGGTCCAGGGTTCCTTCTACCACACCCACAAGGGGTTCCCCTGGAGTTTTTAAAGACCAGGCATGAACCACATTCTCTCTTTCAAAAGTCATCTTGGTCCTTCCAGGAACGCAGTCACCCCTAATGCTTCACTGGAGTTTCTGTGTAAGTCCTGTGACATAGAGAAGAAACATATTTATCAAGTCCTAATTCTATTTTTACTGGACTTTCCAAGCCAAATCCCTCTCTGACCACCCTACACTATGTAGTAGCTAATTAAGAGCCATATGCAACCCCAAAGATATTACTAAGGAATCATTTAAGGAAGTATGATTGCTTTCTGGATAATAGGCTACTTTTTCTCCCTCAGCTCAGTTTATTGAGCCCAACTGTGTCTGGAGCTCCTTGTTGATATCTATTTTTAATGGGATATATTTATAATTGGATGTATTTATAACCTCTTCCTCATGGACACTTCCTTTTTTTCTGGAATCACAGAGGCATTTTAATAGATTGGCTATGACAGCAAAGAAGTGACTAGAAACAGGTTGGGCCTGGTTGTCTGTGGAGCCTGAGAATATTGACTATTCCTATACCAGGTCCCTGCAACACTTTTTGAAGAAAGCTGCTCTGGTTCTTACTTTTACAAAAGAGACCCCTCCTGGGAGAGACAGGGCATCCAGGTGATTAAAAAGTTTAGTGACTGCTAAGAGAAACCTTCACTGGAAACCCCTATGATATAATTCTGTTTGACAAATATTTATTGTGTATCTATTACATGCTAAGCACAGATTCATTGCTTGAGACATGATTTTTTTTTTTAGCAAAATTATTGAACACAACCGTCAGAGCTGGAAGAAATCCTAGAAATCGTGTGGTCTGATCCCCTCACTTTAGAAATGAGGAACACGAGGCCCAGTCAGGGAAAATGACTTGTCCAAGGTCAAACCGTGGGTTCTTGGCAGGCAGGGGACTAGGGTCTTCCTGATTCCTAGTCCAGTGGTTCCAACATCCTGGGGAGAGTCAGACCCTTAGGAGAGTATTGTGTCCAAGTGGGTTTACCACATTGTGAAAACCATGTGCACATCTGGAAGGGATCCATAAAAAATAACCCAAATTGACAAGGGATGAAAAATAGGTTTTTAAATTAAGTAGCAAAGATTCCAGCTGGACATGAGGAAGCACTTTTTGGCTGCCAGGGTGATAAAATATCAAAATGAGCAAATCAAAGGAAAGCGCACTCAGAAATTCTCAAGAGGACAGGAGATAAGCATCTGTCTTTGATCGCTGGAGGGTCACCTGCCCCAAAACAGGGAGCTGCAGCAAATAATCTGTTTCACCCTCATCTATTAGAATTCAGTTGTGATTCCAAGTGTCTTCTATAAGACTCTAGCCAAACAAATTTCTCTTACTGAGTCCTACGTCATTGATCCTATAATTTGTTTGAAATTTCCTCTTAAAAGCAGTTCTTTGCCCTCTGTTTTTTTTGTTTGTTTGTTTGTTTTTTCAATTTTAAAAGGCCTTCATATTAAATACCTTTGTAAGAGGACAGAACAGAATCTGGAATATCTGAATCTCAGGATTGGGGGATTTTTTTTTTTTTTTTTTTCTGAGGTGACATACTGAGAGGTCAGAATCTTGGCAGTAACCACAGGTCCAGGCAAGCAAAAGGTCAAGTGCAGGGCGAAGTTAGTTGACAGACACCATAGATCTCGACAGGCAGCGTCCTGGAGATCAAAGCACCATTATCAAGCAGGACTGAACTCTGACCTTAGCGCAAAAAGGCCACTTGCTTTCTAACCTTTTTTTACATAATCTAAATATAGGTCACCTGAAGTTCAGGACACAGGTCAGAAACAGAACAAGTTTAGAGGCTTGACAACGGGAGGGTTAGAGATGCCAGGATGACCTTGAAAGGGGTGTGGTCACTGTTCATCTCCCCTTGCCTCTGGGGCCACTTTAACACCCCAAAGTTGCCATGGGTACACTCAGAAAGAAAGCTTGCTGTATTTAGGAGGTATCCACACACAGTCATGAGATACCCTTGTGTATGTAGGAAATGATATAATACCAAACGCCCAGGTTATAAAGGGGTCTATCCCTACTCCTTTCCAATACCTTTCAAATATCTCCTCAAAAGGCAACTCTGCAATGTCCCTAAACAAATGAGGGACTTCAGTCCCTCTGCCCTGCTCCTCCCTCTGGGACCTCAGTCTCTGGTTCCCAGTGAGGTTGAACAATAGGACACCTGCTACTGGGGCATCTACACCCCCATGATACTGTTCCCCCCTCATAAAAACTAGCTTCAGCCAACTAACCTACCCCTTGAAACTGTAACTGTTGCTCTGTTCAGAATGAATCTCCATGGCTGCCAAACATAAGAACAACAGACCCTGACATCTCAGCTAAAGGTCACTTAGCAAAAGTCAGGACTGAAAGCATGTTCATTATGACAGAGGCAGAGAGGAGTATATTAACCTCTTAGGCTTCCGAATGTTCTCTGACACTTGCTTCCTCCTGGGATTTTGGTTAACTTTCGGTCTTCAAAGATTTCGGCGAAAGTCCTGGATGTTAGCAAAGCAAGGCCAACCTAACAAGAAACCCCAGATGCTAAACCCGTGTTTCCAGGCTCCCCCAAAGGACGCTGGGAAACTTACATAAAAAGAGGTCCCTGTTCCAAGGAGTCGTGAAGTTTAATTCATCTCACTGGACTCTAGGACTCATCCTGAAACCCCACATCCTGGTGATGTCAGCTTTAAGCCGGAAAAGAACAGATAGTTTAGACCTGATGAATTTTCCTTCCTTCACAGGCTGTGCTGTCTTGGATTTCTGCTTATGTTTCACCAGGAAAACGTTAGGAAAAAAGCTAGCGGTTTTCCCTCCTTCCTCCCCACCTAATCTCAGGAGAGAATTCTTTCTATATGAAGAATGAGTGTGCAAGCATGCATGGATGTGAACATATGCACAAAAAGCACACCATCACAAATGCTCAGGATAGAACTTGGCAGGTAGTCAATTCCTTTTCTTTAAAACAACTGAGCCACTTTCAAGAGATTCCAAAAGTATGACTCCACAACCTCCATGTAAATGGTGTCACTATTTATTTACCTCTCTATGCTCACTTGAATCTCCATGAAACCCCAGTCTCCGTAAGGACAAGGATTCTGGCATTATTTTGGGATCCCTGCCACCTATCCCTGCATCTGCACACGATAGGTATCCAATAAATGTATATTTGAATGAATTAAGATCTTTTCCTTATTCTGGAGACCATCCCTGGCTGCAAGGAGAGGACTTTTTCCTCTCCTAAATTTCTTCAGTGGTGTCTTTCCCGTGACAGTGCCCAAGTCACATCTCTACATCTAGGAAAATAAAAAAAGAAATTTCCAAAATAACATCAGGTGCCCTGTGGCTAGTTAACGTCAAAACTAAATTCTTATTTAGCACTGTTACCCCACACATGAAGTTCCTTCTCTTTATTGTGGTTTTACCATAAATGAAAAGCATAATTCAAAATGTTAGTTTAGGGACTTCCCTGGTGGTCCAGTGGGTAAGACTCCACACTCCCAATGCAGGGGGCTCGGGTTCAATCCCTCCCTGGCTGTGGAACTAGATCCCGCATGCATGCCACAACTAAGAGTCTGCATGCCAGAACAAAGAAGTCAGCATGCGGCAACTAAGACCCGGCACAGCCAAAATAAACAAATGAATAAATAACTATTTTATAAATGCTAAAAAAAAAAAGTACCTTTAAGAAATGGATTCAGAGCTTCCCTGGTGGCGCAGTGGTTGAGAGTCCGCCTGCCGATGCAGGGGACACGGGTTCGTACCCCGGTCCGGGAAAATCCCACATGCCGCGGAGCGGCTGGGCCTGTGAGCCATGGCCGCTGAGCCTACGCGTCCGGAGCCTGTGCTCCGCAATGGGAGAGGCCACAACGGTGAGAGGCCCGCGTACCGCAAAAAAAGAAAAAAAGAAATGGATTCAAGGTGGTGATCTAATCGCAAATAACACTGATGCTCCTCTCTGTGATCTCCCGACAGGCATGAATGGTTATTGTGTTTGGGACCAGCTGACTCAAACACAGGATCCTTTGCTGCTTCTCCATTGCTGCTCTAGACCCTGTTGTAGAAGCCAGCCTCTAACAGTGCCTGGAACAGTGCCTGGCACTTGATAGCCACTTAGTATTTCTTGATTTAATAGAATGAATAAATGTATGAATGAATGAATGAGTGAATGATGTCAATATTTCCTATGCTGCTGCTAGAAGCTCGAGCCCTGGTGAGCCTAGTAGGCTGAGTCCTAAGATTGAGGCAGTCATTGTTAAATTACTGGATTACCAGCTTTCCAAGCCAGGAGTAGGTGTACCACATCACTTCCTACTCCATGGATCCAGTCTCAAAATGTAGGCTGTGTCATTTGTGTCTCCTCACTCCCAGTACCAGTTTCTGTATTACTTAGAACTACTGGCTACATGAGACAGGAATCAACTAGAATTATCTCATATGGAAAGGGTTCCTATGAGACCTGCTGCTCTTGAAAAGTTCACTGCCTTTGTCAGGCAGCCCTCCCAGTACAGCTACTCTGACCAGCCCCTGCAGGCCTGGGAAGGATGACAGCTTCCACTGTTACCAGCCAGCCCAAGGAGACTGCACCTTTTCTGGTTGCTTTCCCTAAACCCTGCCCATATCATGATAAAGAGTCCCTTTATGAAATCCTACTCAGTTATCCAGTTTGAGTGTGCCATTTCTCTCATGCTGGGACCCAGACACATACATCCACCCTCAACTCGTTTCTGACCCAAAGTAAACAAACAAAAAGTTCCCAGGGGAGGGGAGGGGGTGTTTGTAATCGCAGTCTCCTTGCATAGAGTAGTTGTTCAATAAATATTTACTGGTTAAATCATAAAATCATATCATCAATAATAAAACTAACCTCCATCTCTTCCAATTACAGGTAAGTAGACACTTTCCCCTGGATTTCAAAAGTTTAGGTTAGAATATGCAAGATTCTAAGAAATAAGAATCTCATTTTCAGTTGACACGTCATGCATTTCTTACTGGAGCCATCATTCTCAACCTTAGCTGCATAACAAAAAACTATTATGCCTCACATACTTTTTTTTTTTTTTGCGGTACGCGGGCCTCTCACCACTGTGGCCTCTCCCGTTGCGGAGCACAGGCTCCGGACGCGCAGGCTCAGCGGCCATGGCTCACGGGCCCAGCTGCTCCGCGGCATGTGGGATCTTCCCGGACCGGGGCACGAACCCATGTCCCCTGCATCGGCAGGCGGACTCTCAACCACTACGCCACCAGGGAAGCCCCCTCACACACTTTTATAGTATTCCCTGGGCCCATCCCCCAAAATTCTGATTTAACTAGTTTGGAGTGGATCCCAGGCACCAGCAATTTTTTAAAGTTTCCCAGGTAGTTCTAAAGGGCATCTAGGGTTGCAAATCACCGTTCTTGGCAGTACTCACCTTCTCCTTCCCAGGGGTGATAAATCTCTGCGTTAGCCATAATGAGGTTGTAAAGGTGAAGAAAAAAGTATATGAACTATTAGAGGAAAAGAAACCTAGGGAAAGTAGTTCAAAATCATCTTCCCTCTTATGCATAAATTTGTTGTATAAATAAAATGAGACGAGACTGCTATAGCTCTAAGGCCACAGAGAAAAATTCAGAGCTCAGAGCCCTCTTTTATAATCAGGTGCAGTGGTTCTCAACCCAAGCTATACATGAGCCTCAGCTGAGCTTCATTTGAAAATGTTCATGCTTTGGCCCCAGTGCAGACTAATTATATCAGGGTCTCTGGGGTGGGGCCCAAATGACACTTTTTTTAAATCTCCCAGGTGTGTCTGATGTGGCCACGGTTGAGAGGACTAGTCTAGATAAGGCAATTTCTCCAAATGCCTTGAAATTTACATCATAGATTGTTCCATTTTTTAACACAAGAAGAAATTCAAATTTTTCGTATAGAGGCTAGAACACCATGAAGTCTTATCTATGAAATGTGATTAAATGGTATCGTTGGTAAGCCTGGTTATGAATTTTCATTGCAATGTGGCAAATATGGTGGGCTGGACAAAAAAGCAGTACGTTCCCAGGGCTGGCTGCTAACGTCCAGCGCAGTCATTTAGTTGGTAACCAGATGTCTTGTAACGATGGCACATGTGTCTGGATGTGCCTTTGGCCAGAAATGACAGCTCTCCTGGATGCATGGTCCCCAAATGAAGTGAGTTCTATGGGAAATGTTTCTCTGGTAGATATGTATCGCCAGCTAGAGGTCTGTGGAGAGTGTTTTCTATTAACAAAGGGAATCAAAGCAGTTGCAAGATTTCAGGGGGAGAAACAGAAGGCCGGCGTTCTGGGCCCACAATGGAGAAGCAGCCAAGGAGCCAGCGTTTGACTCACTGGCTCCAAATACAATGAGCAGTCACACCTGTCAAGAGATCACATAGAAAAGCATCAGTGCATTGGTGATTCAATTATTCTTTGCTTTAAAATGAAATCCATTTCTTAAAAGTACTTTACATTTTGAAAACTTACATTTTGAAGTGTGCTTTTAATTTATGGTGAAACCACAATAAAGAGGAACAACTTAATGTGACATAAGAGGGCTAAATAAGAATCTGGTTTTGACACTAGCTACATGATTCGGGCAAGATATTCCACCTCTCTGGGCCTCAAGTTCTTCATATGTAAAATTCATCTAGCTCAGTGTTTCTCACCCTCCGCTGCACAGAAGAATGCTTAGGAAGGTGTTAAAACATATCCATGTCAGGGTGGCTCCCCCAGACGTTCTGATTTCATTGGTCTGGAATGGGGCCCAGGCACCAGTATTTCTATAATATCCCCATGTGATTCCAGTATGGGACCAAGTTGAGAACCACTGCAATAGGTGATCCCGGCACTCCCTTTCTATCTCCAGCCTTTTCTTGGGCTTAAGAGGCCTCACTTCCAGGAGTGTCTGAGCTATTAGAAGAGGTAAGTAATCAATGACTGATACATCCTACAAGCACACTCAAAGCTAGCTACTTTGCCTCATCAAAAGGCCACCATTCCGATAAAGAAGATGTGGCGCATATATACAATGGAATATTACTCAGCCATAAAAAGAAATGAAATTATCTGTAGTGAGGTGGATGGACCTAGGGTCTGTCATACAGATTGAAGTAAGTCAGAAAGAAGAAAACAAATACCGTATGCTAACACATATATATGGAATCTAAAATTTAAAAAAAATGGTTCTGAAGAACCTAGGGGCAGGACAGGAATAAAGACACAGACGTAGAGAATGGACTTGAGGACACAGGGAGGGGGAAGTGTAAGCTGGGACGAAGTGAGAGAGCGGCATGGACATATATACACTACCAAATGTAAAATAGCTAGTGGGAAGCAGCCGCATAGCACAGGGAGATCAGCTCGGTGCTTTGTGACCACCTAGAAGGGTGGGATAGGGAGGATGGGAGGGAGATGCAAGAGGGAGGGGATATGGGGATATATGTATATGTATAGCTGATTCACTTTGTTATAAAGCAGAAACTAACACACCATTGTAAAGCAATTATACTCCAGTAAAGATGTTAGGGCTTCCCTGGTGGCACAGTGGTTAAGAATCCGCCTGTCAATGCAGGGACACGGGTTCGAGCCCTGGCCCGGAAAGATCTCACATGCCACGGAGCAACTAAGCTCATGCGCCACAACTACCGAGCCCGCGCACCTAGAGCCCGCGTTCCTCAGCAAGAGAAGCCACCGCAATGAGAAGCCCGCACACCGCAATGAAGAGTAGCTCCAGCTCACCCCAACCAGAGAAAGCCTGCGTGCAGCAATGAAGACACAACACAGCCAAAATAAATAAATAAAAAATAAATACAAAAAGATGTTAAAAAAAAAGACTTAAGAAAAGAAAATGAATATATCTATCAATCAAGCAAAAAAATCTAAAACAGCTTTCAAAATAACCTCCTGGACGTGCTGTGCCTCTGACATTATTTATGGGCCTGAGAAGGCGTTCAATGGTCCTTCCCATAGTCCAGCCTCAGTGCGCATAACGCACTGCCAGTTGAATAAGGGTTGTTTTCAGTGTGTGGCTAAAAGTCTTCTTGATTCCACTTCCACCCTTTCCAATGTCCTTTAGGCATCTGGGCTGTGGGCCCACGTACATTTTCACAGTCGATCTTAAAGAGCCAATTCCTATTTCAGTTTGGATTTGTTGCCAGGTGGCCCCGCCCAAGTCTAATTTCCCAAGGGTTGGCTGAACCCCCAGCGTGAAGGAACATGATAAAATTCCAGAGCTGGGGCTCCTCCAGCCACGTTATGTCAGGAGAACTGAGTCCATCTCAGCCTCCCAGGGTCACTGTGCTCCCACGGCCAGAGCCATCCTGGAAACCCACGATGGATGGCTCCAGCATTTCAACACTCTCCAGCCCCTGATTCCAGCTGTGGAGAACACACCAATGGGAGAGAAAAAAAAAAAAAAAAAATGAAGGAAGCGCTAATTCAAGGCCAGCTTCAAAAAGCAAGTAAATAAAATTCTGAACTAAACCAAATTTCTGGACACTGATAAACTACAAAAGTAAAACCAGGATAAATGTAGTTATGTCTAGACACTCTGGGCAGTAAAGATCCAGTTTTGGAGACTGAATTGTCCAGTTAATTGCTCTGACCTGCACTTCCTTTTGGCTTATAGAGACATAGCTTCTCGATATTAAAATTTATAAACAATTGTTTACCCACCTGAAGGTTGAAATGACAATGGAAAACCACATCTGGCAAAAGGTTTGCTCTTTGGTTCAAGGGATTAGACTGATTCTAGCAGAGTGAATTTTACAGCTTAGAGAATTATGTATCTTCAAGTTCACTCCAGCTTTGTAAAATCTTTCCACCAAGATTTTCTGTGTGTGAACGAGTGAGGAGGGCCACCTGGGTCTTTATATGGGATTCGCCTAGAGCTTCTTCCTGCCCACATAATCCTCATTTTCAAGATAAAAATAAGACTTAATAAGAATATTTCTTGGGTTTTGTCATTATTCATCATTAAATTGGTCTAGATCCTTCGCACCAGAAGTAGAAACAAGATAAGATGGAGGCAGAGTGCCTGGGGAAAGGTCAGGGACAGGTTTAAATATGTCCCACTAAGCAGATCAGTCAGTGTCCCTGCTATCAAGCTACTATGCCAACTGTCACCCACTGTGTCCTTACCCTGGCCGCACGCTGCCTCTGCCCAGGGAAAATGTCCAAAAGAACCTCCAACCCTACAGAAGAGTGAGCACGTCTTACTTCCAGGACAGGCCCACCCTGGTAACCCTCCCTAGAAGGATATGAAACCCTCCCTAGAAATACAGAGACCAGGAATGCACACTAGGTCACATTAGGGGAACACGGGCTGGTGATTTTACAAACTGGATTAGAGTGTTGGATGCCTGCAGACACGGTGCTGTTGGCACTGTCCAGCTGTGCAGCTACACTGTGTAGCTCACTGGTGTCTGGCTATGTAGCTCATGGTGAAGAGCGTGGGACTTGATATAAGACTAACCTTGGTTCAATTCCCAAGTCCTCTCACTTGAGCAAGTTAGGCAACTTTCTTATCCTCAGTTTCTTCCTCTCTAGGACGGGGAAAGTCCACTGACTTTATAGGACTATTGTGAGGATTACGGCAGTGTGAATGCTGAAACACAGGAGGTTCTCGAGAAATTATAGTTCTTTTTATTATCTTTATAGTTATCTAGAATGATGCAACCATCATCAAATCTGTCCCTCTAATAGAAATTTTCTGAGCCTGATTTTGTTGGCTGGCTTAATTTTTCACTAAGTGATTTTCTCACTTCAAATTGTGCACCAAAACAGGCGTACAGCACAAAGCAGAGGCATCTGCTAAACCTAACGTGAAAATTGCCTGGGAAACAAGTAAGAGACACAGCCTCGAATGGCACTTAAGCCTGATTCATATGTACTAGGGCAAGGCCAGTGTGGCTTTGTTAAACACCGTAACCGAGAATCTTGTAAAAGAAAAACAGTTTTATAACTTTCAGATACAAACAAAAAGGGACATCAGGTTAAGAAAATGTTATATAATAGGGTTTTTTGGAGGTTGCCTTAGGGGTTCCACTGAACTTGTGGCCAGCACATCCATTCTTAATACATGGGAGTCTCCAACATGTTAGAATAGATTGATAAATACTTAAGTATTTTAAAGTTTAAAAACAAAATCCAGTTAATGATATGTCTGAGCCTCATAAGCTCTTGCTGCCTAGACAGAGTAAAGATGAACTCCAGTTCCTGACCAAATTAACACTTACCTTCCTTGTAAAATGGGGATAGTAAATTCACTTTCCTTAAAGGACTGAGATGAGGATGAAGATTGATGAGGCCTGTAGAGCATTTAGCAGAGCACCCAGCACAGAATAAATGCTCCCAATCAAGGTTAAATGTTGTTGCTGTGGTTGTGGCTTTGTTGCTGCTGCTATTCAGTCATTCAACAGACCGTACACCACACCTGTACTAGACACAGTGACTTCAAAGAAGACACTGGAAGTCCAGTCCCTCAAGACACTCAAAGACGCCAGGGAGAGATGGACATGTAAACATGTTCTCATACAAAGTAGCAATGGACAAAGTGCTGCAGGCACCCAGAGGGGAGCCAAAGAAGGCTTTACTGAGGGGGCAGTCTCTTATAGGTTTAGATGAGATCATGAAGGTGGGGCTCTCCCCATGGGATTAGTGTCGTTCTCAGAAGAGAAAGAGATACCAGAGCACTCTCTCTCCACCATGTGAAGACACAATGACAAGGCACCCATCTGCAAGCCAGGAAGAGAGGTCTCACCAGGAAACGAGTCTCCTTGTAACTAGATCTTGGACTTCCCAGCCTCCTGAAATGTGAGAAATAAATGTCTGTTGTTTAAGCCACCCAGTCTTTGGTATTTTGTTCTAGTAGCTCAAGCAGACGAATCCAAAAGGCGAGGTGGTCTTGGAGGAATGGTGGTGAATGCTGGATACTGAATGGTCACCCAGGAAGTGTGAGGAGAAGGGGCTGGAGAGTAGCTGGGAGCCAGGCTATGAAAGGCCTGAAAGACCAAGCTAAGGATTTGGAACTGCTCTTACAGACCTCCAGAACTAAGAGACTTGGGTGAGGAAATAATGTGAATTGATTTTATTTTCTATGAATATAAATCTGGTACCAATGAGGGAAGACAGAGACTGGAATTTAAAGACACAGGAGGAGGGCCCTGCGGAGTGCAGCAGGCAAAAGCCATTCACGACTTGGTGGAGGGTAACAGCCCCGTTCAATTCTCTGCAACCTGGGCTGTCAATGCAATGTCCGTGCTCAGAACTGGTCAGCTGCCACCAGGGCCTCCTAGCCCCTGCAGTCCTTCTGGCGAGAACAAGGCTTGGGGCATGAGGAATAGGCTTTCAGTTTGATCCTCAGTACAGAGACTAAGCTGAAGAGAGCTGCAGTGTTTAAGAACAAAGCTAGAAACCAGAAGCCATCCTTTTCGCCAATATGAAAGGGCCATCATGTGCCCCAGAAATGCCCAGGACATGGACATTTTGATAGGTAAGAATAGAAGATGGTATGTGAGGGCTCTCCAGTCATATTCCCAACCATACATTCAAGTCCATCACCTTGATTTATGCATTTCGTTTTCACTTCTGAAATGTACTTGAAGAATCATATTTGGAAGCTGATCTTCAGAAAAGGAACTCTATTCAAAATAAAGAACAGGATGGCCAACTGGCCTGGTTTGCCCCAGACTGATCTAGTTTTAGCACTGTAAGTCTCCTATCCTGGAAAGCCCCTCAATCCCAGGCAAACCAGGACAGTGGGTCACCCTAAAGAGCTATAATAAAATGCTACAAAAAGACTGTGATTCAGGGCTTCCCTGGTGGTGCAGTGGTTGAGAGTCCGCCTGCCAATGCAGGGCACACGAGTTCATGCCCCCGTCCGGGAAGATCCCACATGCCGCGGAGCGGCTGGGCCCGTGAGCCATGGCCGCTGAGCCTGCGCGTCCGGAGCCTGTGCTCCGCAGCGGGAGAGGTCGCAGCAGTGAGAGGCCCACGTACGGCAAAAGAAAAACAAAAAAGACTGTGATTCAGTATTTATGAATTTCATAGCAGACAGATATGATTTTTACTGGGTGAAAATGAGGTGATGATTTTTCCTCTATGTAATTTTAGAATGCCATACGTGAGACCACATACAATGCACATTTCCTTTAATAAAGCCCAACATTTGACTTATGAAAGACAAGAGGTAGGAAACCAATAAAAATATAATAGTAACAACTAACATATTGGGCATTGACCATAGGCTAGACACTGTTCGAAAAGCTTTACATAAATTAAATCATTTAATCCTCACAATAGCCTTATTGTAGTCATCCACATTTTACAAATGAAAAAATGGAGACACAGAGATCACGTACATAAGAAATGTATAATGTGGAACCGGGATTGGAACCCAGGCAGCCCGGTTCAAAGTCCACGCTTTCAAATATTTCTTACATATAATTATTAATATTTACTGAGTTCCTACTATGTGCCGATCATTGGGCCAAGTATGCTTTCCATAAAGTGTGTCATTTAACGTTAACAGTTGTCTGTCTGGGTCTAGATAGATTATTCATTCATTCATTTTTTTCGACTAATATTTGTTGAGCTTATGCTTGTTTGAGAATTATAATATTTTTACAGGTGAAGGAGGATGAGAATTTAGACCAAAGTAGCAGCAGTGGACATGGAAAATGGAAATGAGAAGCAGGATTCAAGAAAAATTTCTGCAGTAAAAACATCAGAACATATGATTGATTGGACATGGTGAATGTGGGAAAAGAAGTAGCCAAGGATGACTCTGAGATGTTTTACTTGAGGAACTAGATGGATAGTAATCCACCAATCAAAAGCAAGACTATAAGATCTACTTTGAGGGGGAAGAGAATGAGTTCTTTAGGAATGTGTTAAGTTTCAGCTACCAGGGAACATACAAGGAGATATGGCCAGAAAGTCCTGGAAATACATCTGGAGCTTAGTGACAATGTTTGGGAGCCCATGGCCTAGACTTGGTGATTAAGGTCACAGGTGTAAATAAGATTATCCAGAGAAGAGAAAAAGACAAATGAGAGAATCCTAGGAAAAGTCAACATTTCAGGGGAGAGCAGAGGAGAGCCTGCCAAGGAGGCTGCGAAGACTTGAGGAGAAGTGGGAAGAGAGCCAGGAAACAAGTGGTTGCCTGGAAACCAAAGGAGGGACAGGCGATGGACAGTAGGGCCTGTGCTACAGAGAGACCAAACGGGAAGAGGACTAAAGCAGGTCATTAGGACCAGTTTGGGACTGAGAGCGTAGGTCAGAACATGATCAGACAGCAGCAAGGGACACTGGATTCCGAGTCAGGACTGGAATAAAATCAACCTCAGAGCTTAAGGTGAGGCTAGGCCTGCCCCTGAGGAGTTAGGGACTCCAGCTGCTGAGTCTGAAAATGAAAGAAGCAGGATGGTGGGCCAGGCATATAGGTCATCGGTATTTACACATTCATTTCCAGGTACTCCTCCAGGCCAGAAGCCTAGCTCCAAAGAGCCACAAAAACAAAACACAAAGCAAAAGCAAACAACTTTTTTTTAATCCTTTCCTTCTGTAGCATAAAAAAAAGAGAGAGTGAAAGATAAAAAGTAACTGCCCTAATGAAATTCCCTGTGCAGGTTTATGGCTGCCTGACCTCTGACCCCAGGCTGGAGCATGACTGAGTCTTATTAAACATCAGCGAAATATGAGTGAAGAGGGGGATAAGCTTTCCAAGGACTTCATTTCATTTCCAAACCCAAATAGCTCGCAGTTGACCTTGAAACTATGGAAGATATTTTTCCCTTCAAGATGACAGAGAAAAGACAAAGTCGTGATAGAGTTCTGAATGGGAACCATCACATTCATGGGAAGAAGCTCTGTTTTTAATACACCCTGGGGAGAAAACAGGGAAAGTTATGAGCTGAGCTAAGGAGACATAAGTGAATGCGAATCTGACCCTCGTTCAACTCTAGGCAATTCAGCTCAGAAAGGAAACATGTTATTTGAAGTCAGACGTTTGCCCTTTTTATAGGAGTTGCCTATTGTTTATCTCTACACCCTTTAACTGGTATTGCCCGGGTATTTCTTAGGCTCTTAAACGAGGCTCCATATCTAAATCTATGTGATCATCCAAGCATAGCAAGGTCTTCCCACTACTCCACCACACTTCATTTTTCATGTAGCAAAAGGATCAAGCAGAAATTCCAGAGGGGAGAGACACCGCCCAGGCCTCCCTCATTCTGCCTCTTTCAGGCTGATAAGCCCCTGTCGTAAATTTTGCCACGACTGGAGGCTTCAACCTGTTGCCATCAATATGCTTTTCTCTTGGCGAGACACCAGCTCAATCCCCCGAGATAAATCCATTATTTGCAGAGTCCTAGAGGCTTGTAAGAGGCAGGTGAAGGAGTAAGAGAAGCCCCTCCGTATCAGGGCAAATCATCCTCCTTTGCTGTTTGCAGCCCTCAAGCTAACGTCTCATTCTGGCTACGCTCCTGTCTGGGTCTCAGCTTCAGTCCTGCCCCAGAACCCAGAACGATGCGGTATTTTCCAGTCCACCACTTCACCCTCCCCCACCCTCTCTTCCCAACTGTTGTCAAAGCAACAAGCTAATTCACTGGGAAGTTCAATGAGGAGAGATGGTGAGGTGGGAGGGATGGGCTGGGAGGCAAATGCACTGAGATTAGAAAAGCACTTGGTCCTCGGGGCAGGAACACATGAAGGATGCTGGGCTGTATCCCCACAGCACATGCTCCCACTTGGGCTGTTAGACCAAGGACAGAGCTCTAGAATTCATTCTCGTTGGCCTCTAAAGTTCCTCAGGCTTGGAGCATGAGGAGAGAAGGATGCTAGACTCTCAGGTTGGTTTCCACAACACCAGTTTGCATGCTGCACGCTACTCTCCACGTTCAGCCAAAAATATGTATTGGCTCCAAAGACCTTGACCCAGCCTGTTCTTGTTGTGTCCTCTCCTTCTATTCTTCCTACTAGGAATAGGAAAGGAAGCTGCCTGATCCCTGAGGCCGCTAAGGCGTAGCATGGCACCTCGGGGCTCCTGAGCTTAATCCCGGCTCGTTCCAATTCCAACCATTTTCCCCAAACAAATCACTCTTTTCTGGTCATGTCAGCAACTACTTTTGCATGATTGAGTGGATCAGCCATACAGATGAGACAGCTTGGCTGTTGGTGCTGCCAAAAGAAAAACCCCAATCGATCTGGTGTTTTTCATCTTATTGACAACAGTTTAATTCAGTCAAGCTGCATCTCATCTTGAGCAAGTTTCCGACCTTGGAAGAAGGGGAATCTCAGGGTTGCCTACCTCAGCTGGAAACTGGGTCTCAAGGCTGTGTTGATGAGTGTGTCTGTAGCAACGTTGCGGGAAACAATCCATTTCAATGTTGCGCCAGTCATCCCCAAACTTTAGAGGGGGGTTAACATCAAACAGCCATTTGGTTCTGTCTGGACTCTTCCCCCATATGCATAGTTTTTGAGAATCCAATGAAGATAGAATTTCTTTTTAAATATTTAAAGTTAATTTTAGATTATTTTATTTTGAGATTGTTGTGTGAGTTTCACAGTATCTTTGTGTTCCCCTAGACACTTAGGGTTGCTCCCCAAAACCAACTGAGGAATCAAGTCTCTGCCCCACAGGTCAGGGACTGACCTTACCAACGCTAAGAAGGACAGCTAAGTTGTCCATAATTCAGGGCTGTCTCTAGGGCAACATTTATGATACGTGTAAATAGGGCTTTGAACATACCTCCATTCGACCCTATCCCAGCAACTCCAGCCTATAGCTGCTCCTCAGGGAAGCCTGCACTAGAAAGATTCATGGGGTTCTCATGGAAAGAAGGGCTGGAGAGAGAAATCCCCCCCATTTTTCCATGACAACATGTCTCCTGAGAATAACGGCTAACATTTATTGAGCTTTTATTATGTGTCAGGTACTATTCTAAGTATAGACACTAATTTAAACTTTATAACAACTTTCTGAAGGTGGTACTATAATTATGTCCATTTTGCAGATGGGGAAACTAAAGCACAGAGAGATCGAGCAATTTGCCCAGAGCCACACAGCTAATAAGTGGTAGTGCCAGGATTCTGGCAAAGGAAGTCTGACTCCAGAGTTCATGCTCTTTGCCTCTACAAACCAGAAATTCTCAAACCTGAGCATGAAGAATCATCTAGAGGTCCTATGAAAACAGACTGCTGGGCCACACTCCCAGAGTTTCTGATTAAGTAGTTCTGTGTGGAGCCAAAGGACTTACATTTCTTGTACATTCTCAGGTGATAGTGATGGTGGCGGACCACACATTGAGAATCATGGGTCTAGAGAAAACTCTTGGTAGAACCTTCTCTTCTTCCCCACATACTCCTCCAATCCAGAAAAAAATGCTAAATGAAAGCATTAATTATACTGAGTAACCTCATGAGATCAATCAATCAGCCAGCCTTTTGGGAAGCCTCGACAATTCCTTAGCACTGAGCGGCTTCCAAGAGCAGAATCATAGCTTTTTCGCTGGATCTCCACTTGGCCACTGACTGGAAGTGTAGCCTGTGGGAAATTACCAGCCAGATCTGGATCCTCTTCTTTTTTTCTATTTATACTCACTCTTTTATTGATAACACATTGTTTCTAAGCAAATGAGTATCATTAAACAAAACATAAATAGCATCCATTTGTTAAAACTCCCTTTGTAGATATTGGTAAAGTTATTATATCTCCCCAAGTTAATTTTTAAGTGCATCCTGTTCACTTCAGGGTCACTTCAGGAATATGTACAACCACAGAATACGCATACATAGGTGATGAAAATCAGAGCAAAGATGAAATAAAAACCGAGCAATTCTGTAAGACACAGAATCTTACTTCTACCTTACTTTTATCTTATTCTGTAAGATAAAAGAATCCTTTCCTTTTTGGGGTAAAGACCAGACACAGAAATGCAAACCATAAGACAAAGTCAAAGAAGGAAACACAATAGGCTCTGAGATATACAGTTTCCAAGAAGTTCTTCAACATACTGAGATCTAAAAGATATTTCTGTCATTAAAAAGGGATCCAGCATGATATGGCCCACAATGTTCTCCGTAACATCTCCATGTTAAATACAAAAATGTTTCCTAGAGCATTTCTTGGGGGAGTCCTCAAAGGATCCTTCAGGCTTCACTGTTCTACAAAATATGGATGCTACAGGGTTTCACATGTCAAGGCAAATGCCTTGTCCACAGTACGTTTGCAATAAATACTTGAAGAATAAAAACACTCTTAGCAGTTTAGCTCTTCACTATTTATACTTTGAAATATATACATAAAGAGAGAGTACTACAACTGCACTTCTTTCTAAATACGCTGTAATTCTGATACTTTTGCCACTGCCCTTCCATCCAACTTGCTAAGTTGCATTTAACTTTCTAACGCTTGAAGACTGCTATTAGAACATTATGGTGAAAGTCACTGCACATTTTCTTTTTAAGAAAAAAGTCCAGTTTTTCTTAAAAGATTTATCATTATGCACTCCCATCAAATAATCCACTAATTATTCTTGGTCTGTAGACCTCCATTCTGACATTTTTCACTACCATTTGTAGCAGAATGAAAACGCCTCAGACCAAGAGTCAGAAGGCTGACATTCCAATCCTGTCCCCATAGCTCAGTAACTGTGTGGCCTTCCTTCTCTCAGACTTGGTTTTCTCATTTGTTAAATGGGAGAAGGAAAACTCACCACATATTAAATACTCTCATTTAAGATAGCTAGTGGGAAGCAGCCGCATAGCACAGGGAGATCAGCTCAGTGCTTTGTGACCACCTAGAGGGGTGGGATAGGGAGGGTGGGAGGGAGAGGCAAGAGGGAGGAGATATAGGGATATATGTATATATAGAGCTGATTCACTTTGTTAATACAGCAAAAACTAACACACCATTTTAAAGCAATTATACTCCAGTAAAGATGTTAAAAAAATAAATAAATAAATACTCATTTATTAAGAAAGAAATAAAAAAAACTCTAAGGGACAAATGTTACCTCTTATAATTACGAATTAAAATTACAATAATGGTCCCACCTAATGGTCATTGACTTGTTTTCCTCCAGTGTGGAATAACGGGTGTGTAATCCCTACCATGGCCACTGGGGCTGAAGGGATAGACTCATACCAAGGGGCAGTGGGAAGACAGCAGCGCTTCAGCACAGCTCAGTCAAGGTTGCCCAGATCCAGAGGGTGAATTCAACAGACACATCTACACCAATCATTGGAGCATAGAGGCCTGGTGCATAGCAGAGCCAAGGTACCAAATAAAAACAAAAAAACAGTGTTGGATGGAGAACGAGGGATATGAGAAGAAAAACTGTGAGTTGAAACGGGGAGACAGGAGACAGTCTGAAAAGAATTCTGGATGTGGAAAGCCAGTCTCCACAGCTGGACTTTAAAGACTTCACACATTCTATTTGCTGGGGGCAGCCGATCTGTCTAAAAGGACAGGAGCCAATCACACGGATACTCTTACCGGTTTTATCTTACAATTAGTGGCATATGTTTGCAAGCCTGCCATGAAACAGGGAAGACCTAATTGGCCAGCCCAGGTTTCAAACTTGGACTCACCAAGCTAGTCTCCTCACTGAGGCCCTCAATCTCAGGGTAAAGACGCTAGCATCCTGCAAGGTATTTGTTACTAGTAATAGTTAACGTGCTAAAGTTTGCAAATATCTTGTCTATTCATATGCATGCTTTATCTATGTATATAAATTAGAACAAAGCTGAGTCTCTCCCTACAATAACCCTTCTCTCACTCACTGGTATTCCAATGTGTTTCTTGAGTTAAAAGGAAGAATGGGTTAACAGCCAGTGATCTGACGATTGCCCATAAGAGTGTGTAGCATCTGACATTAGGGAACATCATCAGTCAACCGGGGGAAATGGCTGGAAACCACTGTTCAGGCCAGGTGAGACGAGTAGCCTCATGGAGATAACATAAGAGCTGACATGGAGTAGCTGTGGAAGGCCTGTATTTCAAAGAATCTGGGGAGAGTACCAAGACCCCAGGGCTCTATGTTCACAATGGCTAAGAGTAGAATCAAACTGATTATTAGATGGTCTTCCACAACCCTGGGCTAATGAGCCATCTTGATGCTGGTCGTAAGGCTTCCTCCCTAAAAGAGCTCAAATTCATAATTTGGCTTCACTCATTTAGATTCTTTTTAATAACAGTTGTAGTCAGATGTTGATTCTAGAATAGAAAGGTATTCAATCCAATTCTTCCTTTTAAAATGATTCATTTGCAATTTATGTGTTACTAACTTGTGGTAGTCAGCCTCCAAGATGACTCTCAGTGATCCCACATCCTGGTATTCACCCCCTTGTGTAGCCCTTTCCTACGTGGCATCAGGGTTGGTCAGTGTGGGCAATAAAATAAGGCATAATTGATAATGTGTGACTTCCTACATTAGGTCATAAAAAACATTGCTGCTTCTGCCTTACTCTCTTGGATCCTTGTTCTGAGAGGAGCTAGCTGCCATGCTGTGAGGACACTCAAGCAGATCTATGGAGAATTCCACTGGGAGGGATTGAGGCACCAACTTTCCAGCCACGTGAGTGTGCCATCTTGGAAGCAGACTTGCCAGCCCTAGTCAAGCCTTCAGATGACTGCAGACTCAGCTGACATCTTGACTGCAGTCTCATGAGAGTCCCTGAGCCAGAACCACTCACCTAATCCATTTACAGAAACCGTGTAGGATAATAAATATTTATTGTTATTTTAAGCCATTAAGTTTGGGAATAATTTGCCATATAGCAATAGACAACAAATATATAACTGATGTGCTCATTACGAATTACTTTTTATCATTCATTCAAACCAGATACTCAAATATCTTTATTTTCCAAAACTTTTTAAAAATTTGATAAAGACTTGTTGCTAATTCCCCATAATTGGCCCAAATGAGTTTCAAGTTTTACTGTACTTATGTGAGTCTGTTTCTTACTTTGACCAACTGATAATATTACTTATTTGGGATTAGAGTCTTTTCTCCATTTTGGCCCCTCATCTAGGGAGGAGGGATAAATTAGGAGGTCGGGATTAACATATACACACTACTATATATAAAATAGATAACTAATAAGGACCTGCTGTATACCACAGGGAACTGTACTTAATATTTTGTAATAACCTATAAAGGAAACTAATCTGAAAAAATATATATATATAAAAAAAGAAATGTCATCTAAAATCTGGTCTATTATATGTTTGTATGTATTTTATGATGATATCTAGGCTATTTGGGTCATGAATTAACATTATTTGTGCTGATTTCAAACGCTACAGAGTCTCACCAAAAGAATTGATCTTATCAGAAGAGCTTATTTTCCTCCCAAGAATTTGGCAAAATTTTTTCTGGTACCAAGAGTGAATGGGCAGCATAGGTGAACTCTGAGGATCTTTGCCACCTCTAAAGTACATCAAAAGGTTTCAGAATTATTCTTCTTGTTTAGCAAAAATCAAGAGACAGAAAACCTAAAACCCAGACAATTCTGTCCCACCACAAGAAAGGTGTGAACCAGAAGCGCTTTCAAAAGAGAAGTGTCCTGCTTAGGACAATGCATCATCCTGAAAGTCTACAGACTCCGTTTCCTAGGGCTTCATGATTTAGTTGGATGTGTACATTCTGAGAACATCAGGCACAGAAACATCTGGGAATCGACAGAAGAAACGTATTCCAAAGTCAATATAAACTCTGTTTAGATTGTTGCCATCCTGAATTATATGTTCCCCTTTAATTAGTGCAAATAATCAAAAGCTAGCAGCATTTACAAAAGTCTTAGCTATGATTTATTTTCCTCAAGAAAGAATTACACCCACCAACTGCAAATTGGGAAGTAAAAGAAATCAGACTCTAATCAAGACTGTAACCTAAAGGCCTCAGGAAAATAGGCCATCCAGAGCATATTTCCCAAATATTCCAGCATAGTTTCTTTCCCCAAATACTTCTAGTGTCCCGTATTACCTGATGAGAATTTCTTTGCTTTTCATCCCTGTACCTCCAGGAAGACTTCCTGATACCCTGACTGTGTGAAGGACCCCTCCTCTCCATACTCCCTCCATTCAGTAAGAAGGCTCTATTCCTGTTTAACTAGTTTTTAGCCCGCACTGCCTAGCGCAGAGGCTGGCACACAATAGTAACAAGTAATATGTATTGACTAAAGTGTACACTGGACCCATGATTTTCATAACATCTTGCTCTTCCTCATATTGTGTTTATTAGACAATTCTTTTTGATTTATTAGACAAATCTTTTTGATTTATTTTCTCTGCCAACCTCCCTTTATAGCTCTTATTCTAAAAGTCTATGTTTCACTTCAGTTGTTTGGATCAACTAAAGGCAAAAAACAGGACCAAAATCTCCACATTTCCACTTAGGCTATGAGAATACTACAGCCAAAAACAAAAAAAAACACTACCATGTAACTTTATTCCCACTAGGATAGTGATAAGCAAAAAATAGAAACTAACGAGAGTTGGTGAGGATATGGACAAATTAGTGCTCTCATATATGACTGGTGAGAATGTAAAATGGCTCAGCCACTATGGAAAACAATTTGGTGATTCCTCAAAAAATTAAACGTAAAAGTACTGTATGACACATCAATTCCTGCCCTGCTTACTTACCCAAAAGCATTGAAGACAGGTGTTCAAATAAAAACTCATACACAAGTGCAGCACTATTCACAATAACCAAAAAGTGGAAAAAATCCAAATGTCCATTAACTAGTGAATGAATAGATATACAAAATGTGGTATTTCCATACAGTGGAATACTATTTCGCCATAAAAAGGAGTGAAGTAGTGATATGTGCCACAGCGTGGACAAGCCTCAAAAACAGTATGCTAAAAAACAGAAGCCAGTCACAATAGACAACATGTCATATGACTCCATTTATATGAAATGTCCAGAACAGGCAAACCTATAGAAACAGAAAGTAGATTAGTGGTTGGTTAGGGCTGGGAAAGGTGGAAGGATAGGTGGATAATATAAAGGGTAAGGGGGGGGGATCTCTTTGTGGTTATGAAAATGTTCTAAAATTGACTAGTGATGGTTGCACACATCTGTGAAAAGCCATTACACCGCACACTTTAAATGTGTGGTATGTGATATACCTTAACAAAGCTGTTTTTTTTTTTAAAAAAAAAAAAACAAAACTATATGTAGCCTGAGGGAATTCACTGAGAGGTTGCAGCTGCTCTGTATCCTATCTAGGGTGGTTATTACAAGACTTTATCATGTGTTATGATCCACAGAACTTTATACTCCAAAAGGTGAATTTCAGTGCATGTAAATTCAAGAAAAAACAACCACATGCTTAGTTGGAATTATAAGCTAGGATCCATGGTTAACTTCAGTTGAGCCTGGTGCAGCTAATTAAAACTTCCTGTATATGTGCAAAGAGAACACTCAGACCCTAAGAGCCAAGTCGGAACCAAGTTCCTTGGGCTACATTCAGCAGTTGAAATCCAAACAAGTACAAAGTCACTTCTGAGAGATTATCACCCATGTAGTCCTGTCGCCACTTCATGCTTAAAGCAGAGCTGTTGATTCCGTGGTCCAAGGTTTCCTTCCAGGTCCCAGAACAAACCCTGGGATTGCTCTGAGTTCTCCTTTTCACATGTACCAGATTCTGAATTTGGGCCCAAAATGTAGAGGGGCAGGTGGGACGGGAGGAACTAAACCAGGTCACTATTAACATCTCATGTGTGCTAAGGATGCCTCAAATCCTAATCATCAACATACCTGCTGAGCCTTTTTATAATCCCAGCCGTCAGCTCCAGTCCCCTGTGACTCTGCCTGGAGACTGATAAACTCTATGGTAGGGACCACATGAACTTACCTGAATGTGCCAGACTACACTGCACCCAGAGGCATGAAGTTTCCTGAGAACATGGACCACCTTTATCAACTGGGATTAGATGTAGCAGCATATAATGGAAAGCCCCAAATAACTGAGACTTAAACACAAAAAGAGTTATCCTCCCATTTTAAAGAGGTCTGTGGGGAGGCAGACTAGGATTGATATGAAATCAACAGGAGCTAGGATTCCTTCCCACTTCCTGCTCCATCATTCTCAGTGTGTGGCTTCCACACTTATGGTCCAGGATGACCACTGAAGCTCCAGATACCACATTCAAATTCCAGGCAGCAGGAAAGAGAAAAGCAAGAAGGATAAAATGGGCACCACTCCCAGCTGAATCAGCTATCTTTAAATAGCCCTCCTGGAGATCCATGCAAAGGTTACAGTTGGATATCAATGACTAGAGTGTGGTCACAGGCTACACATAGGTGCAAGGAAAGCTAGGAAGTGTTTTTAACTGGGCACATTGCTGCTCTCAGTGATACATTTCTGTTGGTTGGGAAGAAGAAGGAATGAATGCTGGGCAGACCACCTGCAGTGTCAGCTACACCACCTCTTAATTGTCTGGAGCACCTTGCACCATCCCTGGAAGGAGCTCATTAAAGGCTGTTGGTTTGATCTGATTGTCGGCAGCCAGGAGGTCTGATCTAGAAGTGGCTTTACTTTCTGCTTGCACCAACAGGCTTTCTCTAGTCTGCTCCATGGTACAGGGGCAAAGCAAATAGGCATGATCCCTCTAGTTTTTGTGAATTAAGAATTGGTCAGAAACATTGATATTTTCTCTTGGAAACCACAGCTACATGTGAAAATGAAAGAAAGTCATTTCAATTTTCTAAACCACCAAGACTTCTCAGTTAGATTAGAAATGAAAACTCAATGTGTCATTCTCTGACCTCAGACTCACCCCATGATTCTTCCACCCACAGAGTCACACAGAGTGATGGAAAGCAGTTTCATCTGATGGGGTATGGAGTCGAGGGTATAGGTACCTGATGCATAGATTCTCTCCTAAAGGAAAGTCCTGCATACATATTCCCTCAGGAGCAGAAAGATAGATTCATGGACGAGCTCCTCTTGTCCAGTCTTTGTAAAAACTCCTTCCCTATAAAGCAAGGAAAATGAGATGCAAAATTAGTTAATTGACTAGTCTACTTCGAGAGGCAAGGCTAGGACTAAAATTTGGATCTCAGCTCCCAGTGCAGTGCTCAAATCAACACAACCCAAGATATTATTTTTTAAAAATCTACCATTGAGAACCAAATGCTTGATATTCTAAATATCTTGAATTGCTGTCTACACTGATCTAGTTATCCAGATAAGAGTCTGATTCTTGATTTCACCTTTCCCAAACTGTGTCTTGGCTTGGTCTCTTATGAAGTCATCAGTTTAATTCAATCATTGGTTACTGAAAGCTTACTCAGTGATCAGCAATCTGTTATGAGGGGGATACTAAAAGATCATAAGATACGGCCTTATAAAATTATTGTATTGGTAAGACACATGAATTAATGAGGCTAATTTTTAAATAAACACACCAAAGACTATATCTATGTGAGTGGTACCTCACCTTAGCAAGCATTTAGCGCAACAATGGTGTCATTGCTCAAAATGACAACAGGTGAACCAAATTCTTTTCAGTAGGTGGACCAAATAGTACTAAACATCCATAATGGCCATTGGGTATTTTTGCTTGGAGAGTACAATTTATTTTCTAAGAAAAGCCAACGTGATTCAGAGCCAAGTCTGGGAAAGTAGCTGGATGATCAATTTCTGTTTCTGGTGACATTCTATCGGCCCAGGTGGCCTTCCTCCAGACCTCTTTTTCCATGATAGAATCATCCTTGTGTGTTTAGGCCAGGGGTTATGAAAATTCAGCATGCAGGGGCTTCCCTGGTGGCGCAGTGGTTGAGAATCTGCCTGCCAATGCAGGGGACACGGGTTCGAGCCCTGGTCTGGGAAGATCCCACATGCCGCAGAGCAACTAGGCCCACGAGCCACAACTACTGAGCCTGCGTGTCCAGAGCCTGTGCTCCACAACAGGAGAGGCCACGACAGTGAGAGGCACATGCACCACGATGAAGAGAGGCCCCCGCTCGCCGCAACTAGAGAAAGCCCTCGCACAGAAACAAAGACCCAACACAGCCAAAAAATTAATTAATTAATTAATCAATTAGTTAATTTTTAAAAATCCAGCATGCATCAGAATCACCTGAAGAGCTTGTTAGACCATAGATTGCTGGGCCCCAGTTTCTGATTCTTCACGTGTGCATGAGGCCTAAGAATTTACATTTCTTCTTTTTTTTTTTTTTTTGCAGTACGCGGGCCTCTCACTGTTGTGGCCTCTCCCGTTGTGGAGCACAGGCTCCGGACGCGCAGGCTCAGCGGCCATGGTTCACGGGCCCAGCCACTCCGCAGCATGTAGGATCTTCCCGGACCGGGGCACGAACCCGTGTCCCCTGCATCGGCAGGCGGACTCTCAACCACTGCGCCACCAGGGAAGCCCAGAATTTATATTTCTAATAGGCTCCCAAGTGATGCTGATGTTGCTGGCCCAGAAACATTGGAGAACCACTGCTTTAAGACAGTTATTTTAAATTTCCCATTATATAGCTACACTTTATCTGATATAAATCATCCTTGCTCTCAGGGAACTCCTTTGCTGCCTCTCATGCTACGTCATGGGTACTTTGAGGCCTTGCACATCCCAGGGATGCAACTAGACATGTGCCCATGGTCCCTACCAAGAATTTTTATCACCTTTCACCCAGAGCAACAGAGGATGGAGCTAATATCTGTGACTGAAAGGGCTCACAAGCATTTCTATGATTAGAACTTGATCCTTGCCTAGCATCCAAGAAAGTTATCGAGGGTTAGAACTAGAAGGGATGTGAATAACATTTAGTCTAATTCCCTCCATCCCGAATCCTCTCATTTTAGAGCTGAGGAAACCAGGGCCTAGAGATGCTAAGTGAAGTGTTCAAAGTCACCCAATAAGTAACAGAACAGTTACATGGGATCCATGAGAAAGTATCACAGTGTCCCCTTCCACCTAGAGAAGACAGGATTATATCTCACACAATCAGGACCAAATGCAACTGAGGGAGGTCTAATGTGACGTGTGCATCCCTCAGAGAACAAGTAGTGCAAACCAGACTGCGTATTTCCACCCTTTCCATCTTATGGTAACGGGGACTGGAAACATCACTATTTACACCCTTTGTGGTTAAACATTCCGTATACTTAAGCCATAACAGTTTGCTCCATGGTCACTGCTAAACCCGAATGTGTAGGAGATGGCAGGGGGAGGTGAAGTGAAGGTCAGCTAGAATACTCCCACATTTTTAGTGTAAACTTTCACTGTGTTTACATGTCAGCAGAGAAATGGTCAAGAAACCACAAATAGTTGGTCTGGCTGATCCCCAATAGTGCTTTAAGCATCAATGCAAAGTCAGCGTCAGGTCTCGACCTCTTTTCAATCTGGTAGCAATTGATGGAAAGGCACCACTGTTTCAGAAGTTACATGCAAGGAAAAGGCTGCCATGGAGGGTAATGGGGGTGCAGGGTGGGAAGAAAGGCTGCAAAGTGCAGGGAGGACAGAACCTGGGGAAGCCTGGTTTCTGTTTTGTTGTCTGCCTACTCTGGAATTGGCCGAGTTTCTAATGATGGATTAGGGCTGCAAACCTCAGCCATCTGGCCCCAATGCCCCGTTCCATTCACTCTTCCTCACAGTACCCTCCCCCCCATCCATGCCCCTGGAAAAATACATAACCCCCCGGAAGGAACTATTAACATTCCCTTTTTCGTCGCCATCAAGCTTTGCCCCTTTCCACCCTCAGAAACTTGCCTTCTCTAGAAAAATATCTCTGGCTAAACTGCCTACCTGCCATCCCTGAGCAAACTTTTAGGCATAATTTCTTACAGTGGGTTGAGTGATTCTCGAACATGAGCATTTTATCTTCTCCTGATTTTAGTGATTAAAGCAGGTCTTTTATTTCTTTAGTAGGCTTTGGCTTATGTTTCCCTCATCACTTTCCCAGTTCTTCCAGATCCTCTGCTAAACGCGTGAGATGATGATTGTTTAGGTACCAGGGAAAAGCAGGCAGGTCAGTACTCCTGAACTGCCCCTACATGTTAGGGCTGTGATGGTCTCAGAATGCTGCTTTGTTACAGGCTGGGAGAGCTTGAAAAGATCGGTCTGGGAAAGGTCTGGAGAGGTGCCTTAAAGAACCCACCAGGGCAGGTGTGCGTGGTTGCTATGGTTACCAGGCAGCTTTGGAGGTCTATCCACCTCCTCCTGACAAGGCAATCTTTGCGAAGCACAAAGAGAAGACGCTCAGGGGCTCAAACCCAATTCACCCCAAGAGCTGGGAGAGCAATGACAGTCACATCAGTCCACCTGTCACATGCCAACAGCCAAGTTAGGGGTCACCAGTGCTGTGAGGGGAACACACGTGGAAAGCTGCTTTATGAATATTTGTTCAGATAGAATGAGATTAAACAGTGAAGTCAGAGCCAATGTTCCCTGCACTCTCTGAGTTTTGTTCTGTTTTGCTGGGTTTCTGTTTTCTCTCGAACCGGAACTAACATCACATCTGTCTGTATGGTTCTCGTGTACCTGGCAGCCAAGCAATTGGACAAACACAGGGCTGGGGCAGTGGGGAAATAATTGGGCTGCGACCCAGTCAGGACGGTCTCCTCTTTCTACGTGAGCCTCAGACTGTGGTTTTCCAGGCTCCAGATGGTGATCATGATTGTTAAAAAGCAAAGCATTATCCCTGTTAATGAGGATAATAAAACTGAACAATTCACGGGCACCGACAACATATGGAGCCCCCTACAAAACACAGATTTACCCAGCATTATCAGGAAATGAGGTTTTCCACATCAGTGAATGTTCTGGAAAATTAGGCCTTACCTCTTTAGGATCAGTATTTTTTCTGAAGATATTAACCATTTGGGATGGAAATATGTGTCAGATATGTAATATACTTTCCTATCTTGCTAAACAGTTGATCAGATACTGCATACACCATTTTACCTGGATGTCTCCTCATGAACATGCCCTGAAGCACAGGTGGGAGGGCTCTCCATCCATAGCATGTCTTGGTCTTTACTGGGACAGCCCGCTTCGCCTTGACTTAGAGGCAGCTGTATGCAGGTCTCTCTGCGGGCCACAGTAAGCTCCTTATGCGGAAACCAGGGCTTTTTATCCTTGACCTTATATCCCCTACAGCCTTGCCACGCAAAAGGTGGTCCCCAGAAGAGCACGTCAGCACCACCTGGGATGTGATTAGAACTGCAGACTCTCTGGCCCCATCCCAGACCTGCTGGATGAATTAGATTCTGAATGTTAACCAGATCCTCAGGTGATTCATATGCACATTAAAAGTTGAGAAGTATCATCCTCCAGCTGTGCTTGCCAGCCTGTCCCCGACCAGTTACATCATGCTCACCTGAGGATGCCTATTAGAAATATAGGACATGGGGCCCTGTTCAGACCCCAGAATCAGAATCTCTGGGAGTGAAAGCCAGAAATTTATTTTTATCTCACTCAAGGGGCAATTCTGATATGCACCAATACTAAGAGTATCCAGCCCTGTGCTTTGCTCATGGGAAGTACTCGATAAGTTTTTTGTGTTTTTTTAAACTCACTTTACTTCCCCTTTCAGTAAACAAAGCAAATCCACGAACTTTTGCAATGCCTTGTAAAGGGTTGCTCACCACCGAACCGTCATTTCTGGAGGGAAAGTAACCATGGCTTCAGGCACATATCTGACGTTTGGCCATGCCCCACGATCAATGCTCTAACATCACCAGGGACTAAAGGCTCAGCGTGAGAACGCCTGCCCAAGCCTCTTTAAAAGAAGTATTACTTCTTCAGCTCCTCCATCCTCTCTTGAGGTTCCGGGAATTTGAGATTGCGCGGGAGCCCTTCTTAATTTCCGCCGCGAGCTCCGCGCTGCGGCGTCCGGGCTCAGCAGCGCCCCCTCTGCCAGCTGGCCCTCCACGCTTTGGCCGGGTTCGCCTGCGCCGGGAGCTCTGGCGCCTCTGCGCGGCGTGGAGCTCAGACACGCTGGTACGATGCTCCGTGAGGACCATAGTGTCCTCCCATCCCTTCCCGCCGCTCGCCAGCTTCCCCCGCTCCTCGGCCTCCCGCGGGAAGCATGGAGCCCGGCCGGAATGCGGCGGACCTGGGGGCGGGAATAGGATGGAGAAACGCACCCTGAGCAGAACCAGGCAGTGGACCCCCCCGCTCCCCACTCCACACCGCAGCCCAGTAACTCCGCTCCCCGCGCGAAACCTCCCCTCGAGGGGCACACCGTGTGGCCCGGCACACCCGCGGTCTTCAATAAGCTTTTATTACATTGAATGGAATGCTTGTCTTTGTTTTCATGGTTATCCTGTCTCCTCCTGCACTAGCAAGCTGACAGGTGTTAGTCCTTTTTGTCTAAGCGACAAAAAGCCCGTTTCTAAGTTTCTGACATAGTGGTTAAGATCTGGCTTTACTAAGTGAAAGAAGGCAGACACAAAAGGCCAGATATTGTATGATTGCATTTACATGAAATGTCCCAAATAGACAAATCCACAAAGACAGGAAGTAAATTAGTAGTTGCCAGGGACGGAGGGAGGGGGAAATGGGGCATGACTGCTAGTAGGTATGGGGTTTCTTTGCGAGGGAGGGGGAATGATAATAAAATGTGGAATTAGAATTAGATAGCAGTGATGGCTACATAATCTTGTGAATATACTAAAACCCACTGGTTGTACGTTTTATAAGATGGAGATGCAAATTATATCTCAATTTTTAAAAGATCTTAGTGTTTAGAATCAGACCATCTGAGTTTGAACCTGGCCCCTTCCACATCCTAGCGGTGCTACCCTGGACAAGTTAATTTACCTCTTTGAGACCCAGTAGCACGGTCTGGAAAGAGGATAATCAAAGTGCCCATGTCATAGGTTTGCTGTGAGATATAAATAGGACAGTCTTTGAAAAAGTGCCTGGTACATAATAAGTGCTAATGAATGTTTGCTGCTGACTTTGAATCCAACAATCTCAAACTTTAAGATGCATAAGCATCACCTGGGGAACTTGATAAGATAAATATCCTCTAAATTTTCAGATTTATAAGCCTAGAGTTTGGCTTCAGAATCAGCATTTTTAATAAACTTACCATTCTGATACAGATGGTCTGGGAATGACACTAAGGGAAATACTGTTCAACACCTTTGTAAAATGGAAAAAAATTGATAATATTTTTAAGAAGCTTCCCACTTAGGATGTAGAAAACTGGGGAAAAAATCACTCCTTACACCAAAAAAAAAAAAAAATGTTGGACAATCTACAAATCCACAACTTTTCTTGAACCCATCAGAGAGCTGGGACTGATGGGTGACAAACTAACCCAAAATTTAAGTAAACTACAGGCATCTCCCAAAAGAGATAAACACGAGCACTTGATAATTTGGAGCAAACACCACTAGACCCAGATAAGAATAATTCAACTAAAACTTTCAACACTTTGCTAAAGGCTGGGTTTAGGCTGACAAGAAATATAGAACCCCTGGAAACACAGACAAAGGAGGATTATACACACTCTCACAGGCTCTTCTCCATAGTGGAAAAGGTGGGAAGTATGCATGATGAGATGAGTAATTTCTATAAAGAGAGAGAAACCATAAGGAAGAATCAAATGGAAATGCTAGAATGAAAAACACGGTAGCAGAGATAACAAATGCCTTCAATGGGCTCATCAACAGATTTCAAACAGCCAAGGAAAGAATAAGTCAATTTGAAGATAGGTCAATAGAAACAACACAAACTGAAACCCAAGAGAAAAATAAAGAGTGGGTTAAAAAAAAAAAAAGAATAGAGCACCCAAGAACTGTGGGACAATATCAGTCTAATATGCATGTAATTGGAATCCCAGAAGGAGAAGAGAAAGCAAGGTAGAAAAATATTCAAAGTAATAGTGCCTTTAAATTTATCTTCATTCATTCCATTTTCAGTGCTTCATTTCTTTGTATAGATCCAAGATTCTGTCTGATATCATTTTTATTGATACCAGAAGAACTTCTTTTAACATTTCTTGTAGTTCTAGGTCTGCTCGAAGTAAATTCTTTGTTTTTATTTGTCTTATAAGATTCTTATTTCTCCCTCAGTTTGGAAAAATGTTTTTGCTGGATATGGAATTCTGGGCTGACAACTTTTTTCTTTCAGTGCTTTAAAAATGCTACTCCATTGGGCTTCCCTGGTGGCACAGTGGTTGAGAGTCTGCCTGCTGATGCAGGGGACACGGCTTCACGCCCCGGTCCGGGAAGATCCCACATGCCGCAGGGCGACTGGGCCCGTGAGCCATGGCCGCTGAGCCTGCACGTCCGGAGCCTGTGCTCCGCAGCGGGAGAGGCCACAACAGTGAGAGGCCCATGTACCGCAAAAAAATAAATAAATAAAAATGCTAATCCATTGTCTTCAGGCTTGAATAGTTTCTGACAAGAAGTCTGCTTTAACTAATACGTTTGTTCCTCTAAATGCAGTGTATCTTTTCTCCTTAGCTGCCTTCAAGAATATCTCCCATCTTTGGCTTTCAGCAGTTTGAATGATATGCCTAGGTATGTGTTTCTGTGTATTTTGGTATTTATCCTGCTTGGTGTTCTCTGAGCTTCTTGGATCTGTGGTTTGGTGTCTTAATTTTAGACTGATCTTTAGCTACCATGAAGGTTCAGGCTAGGAACTGAAGAATGAGTAGGTCTTAGTCAGAAAAAGAAAGAGTGAGAAGTGTTTCACAAAAGGGGGTTCTGAGGAGATGGAAGAAATAGCATGATTAATGGCAAGAGGTGAGGAGAGATCCTCACATTTTGGGCAAATAAAAAAGACTATTACAGCTAAGTAAAAAGAGTGAATGGGAAAGTACAGTAGATAAGATTGGACAGACAGGCAGAGGATACATTTTGGAAGACTGTGTAACCTATATTAAACATTTATTCTTAGGGTAGACACTGAAGGTTTTTAAGCAGGGGAGTGACGTGATCAGGTTTAAGTTCCTAAATTCGTAATTCATAATGATCATCCTGCCTCTTGAGTAGAGAGTATATTATGCCTAATGTCTTAGACCCAAGGGTCTACAATTTCCTTGGATAGAGTTTCAAGCTCTTCTCTTCCATCTTCCTTTGCCCTATACTCTCTATCACCTAATACATACCTCTTAGTCTCCCTGCAAAACTTACCTATACCATGGTCCATTCCTTTGGGTCTTACTAAGTGTTTTTCAATATCCTCTTTTCTCCATAGAGCTAAACTATATTTTCCAGCCTCCCTTGCTGTTAGGTGTGGCCATGTCCCTGAGCTCTGGCCAATATGAGCAAGAAATAAACTTTTATTGTTCTCCATTACTAAGATTTAGGAGTATGTGTCACAGCATTTAGTCTACCCTGACAAATATACATTAAGTAACTACCTAGCTACAAGTAAACTAATTTTTAGATAACTAGCGAATTCCTTGGATTGATATATTATGTGAAGATATTATATTTTATACAACTGATGGGAATTTCAGAAATAGGACTATAAGAATAAGTAAGTAAAATTTTGTGTATTCTCCAACTCATACAACATTGAGGGTCACATACATTACTTTACCAATCTACCTCTTGGGAGTTCCTGACAAAACTCCTAGGATTCGTGCTCTTAAGTCAACATGGTACAGTACAATGGAAAGTGCCTTGTATTTGTAATCCAAAGACCAATATTTCAGCTTCTGAGATGCTACCAATCAGTCATGTGGCCTCAGAAAATCTTTTACCTCTTTGGTGCCCGTTTTTTTAATCTATAAAGGAAGGGACAGTAGTACCAATCTTCGGATTACACTATGAGAATTAAGTAAGGCAATTATCTGTGTGTTAGATTGCTGTAATCTCACCAATGCTTTTCCCTTCCATGTATCTACACCCTTTGCCAGATGACTCTACAATTCCTCCAACAAAAGGAGTGGAGTACATTTCCCCACACCTTGGCACTGACATCCACGTGACTTCTTTTGGCCAGTATGGGAGGCTTTGCATGTTTCTGCCTACTCTCTTATGCCTCCTATATCACCTCTTTCTTTTTTTTTTTAATTAATTAATTTATTTATTTATTTTTGGCTGCATTGGGTCTTCGTTGCTGCGCATGGGCTTTCTCTAGTTGCGGCGCACGGGCTTTTCATTGCGGTGGCTTCTCTTGTTGCAGAGCACAGGCTTCAGTAGTTTTGGCTCACAGGCTCTAGAGCACAGGCTCAGTAGTTGTGGCACACGGGCTTAGTTGCTCTGTGGCATGTGGGATCTTCCCAGACGAGGGCTTGAACCTGTGTCCCCTGCATTGACATGTGGATTCTTAACCACTGCACCACCAGGGAAGTCCTACCACCTCTTTCATCACCATGAGAACGTATCTGGATTAGCTTGAAGGAAGATAGGAGACATGGATCAGGCCTGAGGCATCCAAGTCATTTCAGCTGAAGCCATCCTAGATCAGCTAAGAGACAGCTGACCTCCAGCTATATGAGCAAGCTTAGCCAAGATCAGCAGAGCCACCTAGCAAACCTCCAGACATGTGAGCAGTAAACACTTATTTTTGTATGCCACTGAGATT
Source organism: Monodon monoceros (assembly GCF_005190385.1). Classification (NCBI taxonomy): domain Eukaryota; kingdom Metazoa; phylum Chordata; class Mammalia; order Artiodactyla; family Monodontidae; genus Monodon; species Monodon monoceros. Next base: position 61,714,638 of record NW_021703774.1, on the reverse strand, counting down.
TCATGGTTGTTTGTTACACAGCATCATGTGGCAATAGATAACCAATAGAGTCTGTGAAATTAGGCTCCCACAAACTGTAAAGTGCTGCACAAGTGAGAATAATTAAAGCTCAGGGGGAAAAGAAAAAAATATATATAAGAAAAAAATACATATATATTTTAAATATATATATATATATATATATATATATATATATACACCTCCAAGGACTCCCTTGGTCTACGAGATAGTAGAGCTTATGAAAAACATCTCATTGAGTCCTGATTCAGAGAGTCATGAGATCAAAGTCTGAGTTGGACAGAACCTTGAAAATGGTCTAATCTATCCTCTACCTGTGTATGGAGCCTCTTCTTTTCTCAGCCACATTGATTCTCTTTTGTGTATACCAACAGATTTTTTCCTTCTAGCAACTTTATAAGAGTTATAAAAACTTCATCCTTAAATCCTGCCCTCTCTCTAGCAATCCCTGTGTGGACAAACCAGGTGGCTGGGTGCAGTTCCATCCTTCTCAATTCACCATTTCTCTGCCTTGGCATCTGTTGGTTATGCTCTGACCATGATGTGAGTTACAATTTTTTCAGATGCCTTCAATATGCAGCCACTTTACAAACTAAAATCTGCTAATGCTGTATCATTTATCACATTTTCCTGCATATTGCATTAATCTTAAAGATCCAGCTTAATGCACACAAGGACACCCTCTCTGAATATAGAAGGGTTGGTCGACAAAAGCTCATAAAATAAGCATCCTCCTAGATTTCCAAAGGAATGGAAGACCACAAGAATAAATTGGAAGAGAAACCAAGCAAGCTGTTTTTTATTTTCTAAAGGAAGGAAGAAATTATTCAGCCTGATTCAGGCCTCTTTCAGGCACCTCACACATTATTATCGCTGAACAAACACATTATTTTTCTTAACAATCAGGTAACCCGAGATGGACCTTTTCTTCCCTAAAAGGAGTAAGGAATATTTCCAGGTCCCATTTCTGCATCCTAAATGATATCTCTACCTTACTAGCTGAAGGATCTTTTTTTCTCTAACTGAGAAGAAGGCAGGAGGCAGAGTGCCTGTCTAGAAAAATGACAAATCAGACATGACATACATACAGACCCATTAGTTCTGTCATATTTCTCCTCTTAACTTTTCTCAGCAATTAAGGTTTCCATGAGCCTCCCACTCCTTTTCAAATCATGCTCGTGAGGCAGTTGTAATTAAATCCCTTGATTTCCCAGTGCTTCTTTGTAAAATAACTTTATCTTAGAAAAGTTCTCTTTTACATTTCCCCAAACACCCTTTCCTGACTTGGGCTGTGATGGTCAACAAAATCTCTTCCTCCCTCTCTTCGGTGTCTAAATTCAGGTCAACCACTGCCTCCTCCAGGAAGTCTTCCCTGACCACCTAACCCAGGCTCATTTTAATGCCCTTTCTCTGGGCTCTCACATCCCCTATTCATGTCCCTATCATAATATTTACCACACTGTCTTATAGTCATCAATGTCCTTATTGTCTCCCACACTTAGCCTGTGCAAAGAGGACAGGGTCAAGCTTAGGTTGATTTTGCATTCACAGAGTTAGTTTGGACAGTAGAATTCTAGAGGAGGAACACTGACCAGCTGCTCTTCTACCCTCACAGCAACTATTTTGTTCCCCTTGAAAGTACTCTCAGTGTGCTAAGGCTAAATCCAGCATTGCCTTTGTTTCTGCCTTATTAGCATCACAAAGAGAATAAGATGCCATGATTTACCTGGAAATGAGCTTCATGGAATCCTCTGAAATCATCGCATTATCAAGTAACCTTTGGGTACCTGGTATGGGTCCAGATTTTTACTGGGCACTGTTGTGGGGGGTTGGGGTAAGTTAATAAGGAAATATAAAACTAGGTCTCAGACAACAAGAAATATATTATCTACTTGGAGATGTAAATATATGTATATAAAACACTAATTAACATTAGGGTATATAAATACCAAATAAGTTAAATAGACACAATAGCTAAGGGAAAAATTCAGGTAGAGGGAGACTACTCTAAAAAGGAGGTAAGTTGGAAGGGTTTTCAAGGCAGCTTTACAAAAGAAGCTAGAATTTGGTCTTGAAGCAACAGCGTAAATGCAGGCGAAGAGGCGGAATCTGCACCGTCTATTTAGATTTAGAGAATAATGAATAGACTTGCCTGGCTAGGATGAAGCCCCTGTGATGAGGAACAAGGAAAAAGTAGGTTCCAAAGCCAGACCAAATTATCTTCATTTTTCCCCACTAAAAAGAGCTGTCCAAGTCACCTACGTTTAAGAGGCCCCGTCAAATCCATGTCCTGAACAGGAAATGTGCACTTAGCAGGGAATGCATAGTATTACATAACTCAACCACCACCAACGACTCTTCAAGAGCACCATGTTAACTCTTGGTTAACCAAAGGCTATTTCCCTAGTCTGTGCTTTACCTAATTCAACCAACCAGTATAAATTGTACACCCACTATGTCCTACTCTTTATACTAAACTCCCTAAATCACTAAAGAAGGAAGGAGATATAATACCTAATTTCAAAGAACATATTTTTATCTCATTTTTTTTCTTCCATACTTGTCTATCTTCCACCATTTCTTTTTTTTTTTTAATATAATTTTAGTTATTTATTTATCTTTGGCTGTGTTGGGTCTTCGTTGCTGCGCGGGCTTTCTCTAGTTGTGGCAAGCGGGAGTTACTCTTTGTTGCAGTGCACGGGCTTCTCATAGCGATGGCTTCTCTTGTTGTGGAGCACAGGCTCTAGGCATGTGGGCTTCAGTAGTTGTGGTGCGCGGGCTCAGTAGTCATGGCTCACGGGCTCTAAAGCGCAGGTTCAGTAGTTGTGGCGCACGGGCTTAGTTGCTCCGCAGCATGTGGGATCTTCCCAGACCAGGGATCGAACCCGTGTCCCCTGCATTGGCAGGCAGATTCTTAACCACTGTGCCACCAGGGAAATCCCCACCATTTCTTAAGGACAGTATGCTTTTAGGGATTTCATCAAATTCCAGACTTTCTGTAGCCCTTCCCTATTAAACACATTTTAATCACAATAATAGATTTTAAAAGAGAGGAAAGAAGAAAAAAAGTCAGGAAATATTAATAATTTGGCTTCAGAGGTGAAATGGTTACATTTTGAGAGACTTTTTTATAATATTAGGTCTACAGCTATTCTTTCCTCAGTGGTTAAGAATTGGTTCTATCTGCCAGAAAACTTCTTTTGCATCTCTTTCTCTGATGAGAAATAAGACATCTCTCTTCCTGTCTCAATGAAGTGTTGAAATCGTGGCCAGGCCAAGATAGCACCGTCCAACTCACCCTTCTGAGCCTAACTTCTACCAGCCAACTCCAAGACAGCATGGCACGCCTGGAAAACCCTCCCTCTCACCATGCCAAGCCATGTGTCTCCTATCATTTAAGGAATTCCTGAAATGCCACCCTCTCTGTGGCCCTTACGACTTCAGAGAAGAATAACAAAGTGCTTTCCCTCATCAGATACTGTCAACTCATGCAAGGCATTGGCCGCTTTCCCTGATTGATCACCACCCCAATCTCAACCCTTCCCACCTGACCCCTAAACATATGTGCTCTTGAGCTGGCCTTACTATAAACAGCTTACATTGAACTCATCTGTGGCATAATGAAACCTTTCTGTGGGTCCAAGTAGTCTTGGGTTTGTTGGGATCTAGGGAGCTAGCCCTGTGGGGATATTGTTTTCATAAGGGCACTGGGACAAGACTACACCAAACAAGCAAGCATTCATTCACACATTATTTTCTTAAAACAACTGGAAAAAACAACATTTCTATAGCATTTATAGAATGCTTTCATATCCATGACCTCATTTTTTTCTTCAGCCTAACCCTTCAAGGTAGGATTTATCTTATCCTCTCTAAATAAAGAAATGGAAGTTAAAAGAGGTTAAGTTATTTGCCTTTGGTCAAGCAATAAATGGTGGTAGGAAAACTATTTGGGAATAACGTCATCTAGACCCTTCACCTGATGCCATAAAACAAAATAAATCTCAGATGGATTAAAGAATTTAGCATAAAAAATAAAACTATTAAGGAAAGGAGAAAATGTAGTTGAAGGTTTGCCTGATCTCTGGATGAAGAAAGATTTTTCAGGCATGAAAAAACACTGGACAAGATGGCAAAAGAAAAAACATTAATAGATCAGTCTACGTAAAAATGTAAAACTTTTCCTCGTCACAAAGCCAAATAAAAAGCAAACAACAGTCTGAGGGGAAATGGCCAGGCTGTTGTGGCACAGCCTTGCCCGGTCCCAGCTGGAGACACCTCTAGAGCGCAGGGACGTTGGTGCGAATGCCAAGGCCAGTCCCAAAGTAGGTCGCAGCTGGACGCCATGTCTCTCATGAAGGGAGATCTGAGTAGCACCCCTACATAGAAAAAAGACGGGAAATGCACAAAAATGTTAACAGTGGTTATGGAATTGTGTATGATTTTTATTTTCTTCTTTATCCTTTTCATATTTTCCATGTTTTGGCAAAAAGCATAATAATCAGGAAAAAAGGTGTTATACTCAGGAAAATAGGGTCTTTTATTTTAAAATGAGGATTATCAAGGGATTTCTGTTTTCCTTAATCTCTGTTACTCTTATCCCCACACACTTTTTTTTTTTTTTTTTTTTTTTTTTTTCCGTACGCCGGCCTCTCACTGTTGTGGCCTCTCCCGCTGCGGAGCACAGGCTCCGGACGCGCAGGCTCAGCGACCATGGCTCACGGGCCCAGCCGCTCCGCGGCATATGGGATCTTCCTGGACTGGGGCACGAACCCGCGTCCCCTGCATCGACAGGCGGACTCTCCACCACTGCGCCACCAGGGAAGCCCCCCCGCCACATCTTTTGAAAGTGATAGTTCTAATATATTCATAGTTTGCTTGGAGACATTTGTGTTAGGATATTATTGTTAGAACAAGACAAAGCTTTAAATCACACACATACACACAGAGCACTGTCTTTGGTTCACTTTCTGAGGTCTTTGTTTCCTTCAATGTTTATGAGGAAGTTTCCAATTTCTCTCTCGAAACAACTGCGTTGGGAGGAAGGAAAAGAACTGGGGTCGGGCGGATGAGGGAGTTCACATTTACAGTCTGCTACATTCAGGGCTGGGGCAGGGGTTTCTAGTATCACATAGTGATAGGTAACATCATTACCAGTCTACAAAAAACAAGGTTCAGAGTCAAGTACATTGCCGCACATCTAGTAAGAGCTGGAGACGGGATTCACTCCAGGTCTGTTCGGCCCAAAATCTGTGTTCATTCCTCTACACCTCACTCCCTTCCATCAGAATATATCCATATCCTGCAGCTCAGCAACTCTGGGAGAGCTGATCATTGGAAATGTCTTGGCATGCAAGGTGGAATTCTGCCAAGAGTGGACTGAGAGTCAAGCAATTGTCTTGTAACACTGGCTGTGGCCAAGGTGCCAGATGACTTTGGACAAGTCTTCTTGCCCATAGAAGGAGTGGCTGGGAATAGTGGTTTCAAAAGGGCTTTCCTGCTTTTAACCTCTGGCTCCCTCGATATTCATTTACATATGTGTGAGCGGTGGTGCTGTCAGGAAGCCAGGGCTACTCATTGTGCTGCAAGAGAAAACAGAGGTCTTGAAACAGTTTCCTGTGAGTGCCTCATCCAGAACTACTGATAAAGTCAACCACACACCAGCAAAAGACTGGTAACAATCCAAACACCAATGGATAGAGGACTAGTTAAATAGTCCTCTATGTTATAGCCATACAATGGAATGCAGTGCAGACGTGAAAAAGAATTGGGGGAGTTATCCAGCACTTTCTATGCAGGGCTTCCAGGATGCCACATCTCCTTCCTCCCCGGTTATCCCATCTCGGTCTCTGTTGCTGGCCTTCCCTCTTCCCAACCTCTAAATGTTAGAGGTACCAGGAATCAGTCCCGGCCTTCTCTACATTCTCTCTCTGCATTCAATCTCTGATGGCCATCTGGGCCCAGGGTTTAAAATATCTGATGACACCCAAATTTCTGTCTCCAGCCCTAACCTAAGCTGTGCCCTCTAGACCCATATATCCTACTGGGACAGGAAACAGCCATCCTGAGTATAACACTAAGCCAGAAAATGGCAGTCCCCACCCTACTGGCCACTCCATCCCCATTTTCCCCATTTTAGTAAATGGAGAACATTCACCCAGTCACTCACGTCACTTTGCTTTCTCTCACACCTCACATTGCGCAGGCTCTACTCTCAAAATATAAATCTACTGTTACCACCCTCGCCCACGCCACTGTCACCTGCTTCCTGATTATAGCAACAGCCACCTGCCCATCAATGCCATCCCTGCCCTTGACAGTCTGTTCACCACACAGCAGGTGGAAGGATCTTTAAAAAACATATCAGCTATTATCCCCTGCCCAAACCACCCAATGGATGTATATATCACTTAGGGCCTCGTGGGCTGCGTCCCCTGTCTGCCTCTGTGACCCCCTCTCCCATCACACACTTGTCTCATTCTGCCACATCCACAACAGATGCCTGTTCCTCTCACATACTTGACACATCGCCATCCTCAGGTCTTTGTGTCGTTCCGTCCATCTGGCAAGCTCATGCCCCCCACCTTGGCATGGGTCATGCCTCTCTTTTATGTCATCTTCCTAGGCTGGCCGTCCCTGGCCTTCTTAGCTAAAAGAGCCCCCATCATTTCTATCCTTACCCTGTTTTTATTTTCCTTCATAGCACCCAGAATACTTCTAGAAGGACATACAAATTGTAAAAAGATGGTTGCCTCTGTGAATGGAGACCAAAGGGCGAGAGTAGGAGGGAAATGTATTTTTTCAGTGATAATTACTGGAGCTGTCCAAATTATTTCCCATGGGCATGAACTAGCTTTTCAATCAAAAAAAGAAAATCCCCTTTTGTCTGGTCACGTGTTGTTCTAATTGGACACATTTTGCCTTATTGATAACACTCCTCAGCCTCCCCTATTGCCCTACCAGGGTCTTCAAACATCTCCAGTCCACCTTGATTTCTCCAAATGGGACCACCACATCCTCCAAGTTTTGTTTTGGTTTAGTTTTGTTTTTCAGTGTGGGGAGGTTCCTTGCCACCAAGATCAAAGACCAGAGTTTGACTTCACATATACTATTCTGACAGCTCCAGGGACAGTGGCTCCCCTGCAGAAGGACATTTCTCCACTCCTCTCCCAGGGAAGCTCAGAGCTTTGCTCTGTCCCAGTTACATCTCCCCTGCTCTCCCAGTGATTCTTGATTGTTCTAAACCCCCAGTCTGCCAGTTCCAGTTTGCACCAGTCTCAGAATCACGCATCATTAGTTCGGGCAACACCGTTTGTAAAGGACAGCGGGGATGTGTCTTTCAGTAGGAAGTAAAGGGGCTGTTCCCTGCCCCGCTGCTTGTCCCTGGCCTGGTCCACAGAACCTGAGACCCACAGACATAGCTTCTGTGTTTCTCAGATGACCAAACAGAAGCCTAGAGTGAGGCACTTGCCCAAGGTTGCTCGGTGAGTTAATGAAGAACCAGGACTAAATTCAGGTCCCCAAGTTCCCAGTTCTAGGCTCTTTCCAGCCACATCACCATCAGGGGGCAATCCAATTAGGCTGCCCCTCAGCTCCAGGCTTGGTTTTCGGGGGAATTGAAGGAAGGGGAGGGAGGAGATCAGGTTCACAGCCAGAGCAGGTTCTGGAGTCTCTGAAGGGCACTGGCCTCTCATGGATTTAACCAGGGCTTGGGGCCAGCTCCTGAGCACACTTGGGACCTATAGGGACATAGGTCCCACGTGTGCGCTGAGGGACATTTCCTCAGTCCTCAGCCTCCTTCACATACCTCAACACACATATAATTTCCCTTCCATGATCCAGAATTGGGTATACTTTAAGTTGACTGCAGAAAACTCTTACCTCTAAAAACAAAAAGAAAACAAAGTATTGCAAAAGCAGAGGTCATTAAACAAAACTACTCTTCTCTGTGGTGATGCCTGATCAGAGAAGAATGTTTAAGAAAACACCAAAAGCATGGGATTCCATCTGTAATGGATTTATCCATCAGAGATTACACACTCTTATGGTCAAAATGAGTGACAAGCTTTGGTGGTTACAGGTCTGCTAGGGAAAGAGTCAAGAGGCAGCTTCAGGTGTAGCCTTCACGTAATGCTCCCAAGAAAGTTCATTGTCAAGAGTTTCTCATCCAGTGCAGGGGGTGGTGATCTCATACAATCCAGTGTCGTGAGAAGAGAGATTGCCTGCATTGTGTGTGCTTTTTGAGGCTGTGTTGAAGGTCTGCAGCCACGAGCTGTGCTCCAGCCTCATCTAACACACACTTGGACTGTTTGGTCCTGGAACCTTGTCTGCTGGTCTTGCTGTGCTCAGAACCATAGGTTATCTGAGCAACTTCTCTCTGTGGGATGGCCTTAGCTGAGCAGTTCTTTTGGAATTCTTCTGGGACTGGCTCTAACCTCTGATGGTGTCAAACAGCTACTAATAACAAACTGAATTCTATCTCACCAGCAAATTAGTCATTATTACTGCAATATTATTTATTTGGGGGAACTTAAATTATTGTACTATTCTGTATTGGCTATGATACATTTTATTAATAACTCATAACAATTCTAAAGTCAAACAAAAATAATAGCTACTGCCTTTTCTGAACACTTTCCTATATGCCAGATTCCCTATTAATTATGTCGCTGAATATCAGAAAAACATTGTAGGAATAAAGTATGATTATGCCCATTGTACAGATAACAAAACTGAAGAGGGATTCAGTGAGCTGTCAGTCACACAACTGATAAGTCAGGTCCACCTGACTCCAAATTTCATGTTTTAACCACCATGTTATACAACCTCCCATTACTGAGTATTTAGAGCATTTATAAGATGCTATTGGCATCATGGAGGAAGTGATTCTTTGGTGGCCTCTAAGTTTGACCTTTCTACCCGTTAACCAAAGGGGTATCAGTGAACCCTAGTTTTAGCTTCATGCTACTGCTGCCAGGTATGCAAAGACGATCTTCCTTCCACAGGACATTGTGGAACTTTTTTTTTGAATTTTATTTTATTTATTTTTTTACACAACAGGTTTTTATTAGTCATCAGTTTTACACACATCAGTGTATACATGTCAATCCCAATCACCCAATTCATCACACCATGATCCCCACACCTCCGCGGCTTTCCTCCCATGGTATCCATATCTGTTCTCTACATCTGTGTCTCAACTTCTGCCCTGCAAACCGGTTCATCTGTACCATTTTTCTAGGTTCCACATACATGCATTAATATACGATATTTGTTTTTCTCTTTCTGACTTCACTCTGTATGACAGTCTCTAGATCCATCCACATTTCAACAAATGACCCAATTTCATTCCTTTTTATGGCTGAGTAATATTCCATTGTATATATGTACCACATCTTCTTTATCCATTCGTCTGTCGATGGGCATTCAGGATGCTTCCATGTCCTGGCTATTGTAAATAGTGCTGCAATGAACACTGGGGTGCATGTGTCTTTTTGAATTATGGTTTTCTCTGGGTATATGCCCAGTAGTGGGATTGCTGGATCATATGGTAATTCTATTTTTAGTTTTTTAAGGAACCTCCATACTGTTCTCCATAGTGACCATATCAATTTACATTCCCACCAACAGTGCAAGAGGGTTCCCTTTTCTCCACACCCTCTCCAGCATTTGTTCTTTGTAGATTTTCTGATGATGCCCATTGTAACTGGTGTGAGGTGATACTTTGTTGTAGTTTTGATTTGCATTTCTCTAATAATTAGTGATGTTGAGCAGCGTTTCATGTGCTTCTTGGCCTCTGTATGTCTTCTTTGGAGAAATGTCTATTTAGGTCTTCTGCCCATTTTTGGGCAGCACCACAGAAAAGACCAGGGTCACAGTCAATTCAAAAATTCACTTCAGAAATCTTTATAACATCATAATGCATACTATTAACTGGCAGTATATTGTCATGAACTTAATTTCCTTCAACAAGAGTGATTCAGGACCTACTATGAGTTAGGCATTATACAAATATACAAATATTTACATAATGAATAGGTCCCTGGGTCCCAAGGAGCTCACAGTCTAGTGGGAAATGTATAATTATGGTACATTATGATGAGAATTGTCATAAAGTACAAAGTTCAAGAAAGCCTAGGGTAGGTCTGTCTGGAGGAATCCCAAGAGGCCTAGCATGTAAACTGAAGGAGGAATTTGAACTGGGTCTTATAGAGTAAGCAGGAATTGCAAAACCAACAGAGAACAAGAAAAAGAATCCAAAGGGTAAATAATGTAAAAAGGCTGGGGAACACTGTGAGTGCCAGTGGGTGCCAGCAAGCACCTAAGGGTCTAGTGGTAGCAAACAAGTGTGGGAAGGAGGTTGGGTCAGATCCTAAAAGGCCTGGACTCACACGTGTTAGGAAGATTGACCATCATCTGTCCACAGGACAATGGTGAGCCATTCAAAGTTTCTGAGCAGAGGAGTGGAGCAATTAGAATGGTTTCCTGACAAAGAAAGATCACTCTGGAGGCTGTGTGGCCAACAGATTAATAGGTATCTGGGTCTGGGTAGATTTGATGGTCCTGAATATTTAATTAAATGAATTTCCTAAACACGAAAAGTATGATACATTTTAATGTGTTTCTGTCTCTCTCTCTATGGCAACTAATCTTAATTATCTCAGAACTCTGAGCTCAGGAAGATATCTCACCTGTTTATCTTCAGAGGGAACAAGTCAAGGGTTTACTCTGAGTATTAAATGTGCATTTTTATATGTTAAGGGCTTAATTAAATAGCATTGAAATCCATATGCAGCTTATTGAAAGTGAAAGCACCTGGAATGATAGAGGGAAAAATATATAAAAGTTACCATGTTGAAGCACTGTTATTAAAAGAACAGAAAACTCAAACCAACTCATGGTACCCTGGTGTCTTAATCTGTTCAGGCTGCTATAAAAAATGCCACAGACCGGGTGTCTTATAACAACAGAAATTTATTGCTCACAGTTCTGAAGGCTGGAAGTCTGAGATCAAGATGCTAGCATATTTGGATAAACGCCCTCTTCCAGGTTTCAAACTTCTTGTATCCTCACATGGTGGAAGGGGCCTCTTTTATAAGGCATTAATTCCATTCATGAAGCCTCCACCCATACGACCTAATCACCTTTTAAAGACCCCACCTCCTAATATCATCACTTTGATATTTAGGCTTCAACCATAGCACCTGGATTTCATTTGCTACAGGTAAATTCATGTCCTTTGGGTTCTTAGAGCATCTTTCCCCATTACAAAGAAAGCCTGCGGAGGAAATATGATCCAGCCTACACCTGCTGGCCCCCCACAACTGCTCCCTCCTCCCCCAGAACATAGATGGGCACACACCCAACACCCAACACCAGTGTTATAACCCAGTCTACCACTGTGGTTTAGCTGACTCCAAAAGTTTAAAGAAGTCATCCCCAAAGCAAAATAAATTGGGGTAAGCACCCAGGATAGCAGGACAAGTGGAAAAGAAAGAAATCTCAGTAGAGTCGAACAAAAGGAGTGGGCCCTGCATCATATACACCAGTATATGCAATCGGCTGGTCATCTGTTCATTCAGAAATCAGAGAGCACCTGCTTATCTGCTCAGCTCTGGCCCAGGCACTGGGAATGCAAAGAGAAATCAGAAACAGCCACTCTCCTCAAGGAACATCTATCTATATCTTTTGATGCTTACTGCAATTCTGTAACTGTTTAAGTATTCAAAGGAGGAATCTGAGGCTCAGAGATGCTAATTCACTTTAAGACCAAGGATCCCTGCCTGGGGGTGGGAGGCAGGGAGAGGGTGGTAATAGGCAATAAGACCAAGTGTGAGAGCTCAGGAAAGCAAGCGTCATAAAAGAAGTCCCCAAGCCAGGGGCCAAATTTACACACAGGGATCCCAGATGAGGGGAAGAGCACTGTCTAGACTGGAAGCCATTCAGACCATTATGTTCCCCACAGACCATCTTAACACTAAAAGCATTAAATAAATAAATAAATAAATAAATTTAAAAGGACTGACTTCTTAACTACAGTAAAGTTACTTAGGAATCAGCAGGTATAGAGGTAAACTGTGTAGCCTCTGGAGACACAAAGATCTGAGTTCAAATCCCAGCTCTGCTACCTAATAACTTCGAGCAGGTTACTTGATTTTGCCATGTGTTAACGATACTTATCTCAAGGGCTTGTTGTGAGAATTACATGAGATAATGCACCTAATGTGCTTAACACAGTGGCTGGCACTCAGTGAGAATCAGTAAAAGTGAGTTAGGACACTTCAAACTCACCAAGCTCAAAAATGAAAGAATGGTTTGTTCTCACAAACCTGTTCCTTCTGCACCTGGATTCCCTACCTGCGTGATTTCCACCCATTCACCCAAATCAGGAGCCATTCTCAATTCCATTTCTCATACCACCACCCTTCCCCCTTTCTCTGTCATCTTCATCATCACAGCTAACATGTTTGATGTATTTCTATGTTCAATGAATATGTTCATATTTTTTCTGTGATGCTAAGCTATGCACTTTAGAAGATCTTTAATTGGGCAGAGAAACCCTTATGGGGAAGGCACTATCATTATCTCCATTTTGCATTTGGGGAAATTGAGACTTAGAGAGGTTAAGAAACTTGTCTGTGGTCATACAGCTAGCTCCATTAGACTAATTCCAAAACCCATATGCTTAAACATTACACTGTATTGCCTCCCAACCAACCAGTCACTAGATAAACCCTATGGATTCACCTTGTTTAGTTCTTGTTTGGATATATTTCTTGTCACTGCCCAATGACCACGACCTGCTTTGCTAAAGCCCAGGGAGGGCTGTGGGTTTTAGGAATGGAGGTGTGGGCCACCATGGGGAGCTTTGAATGCCAGGCTGATGGGGAAACTGACCAACACTGAATCTCTGAGCCTGAGAAAGTGTGCTGTTGGGCTGGAAGCAGCCTCAGGAGAGGGTGGTACTGAGGCCAGGGATGAGAAGAATACATTAGATGTGAGGTAGATGGGGCCTGGAGTGAGGGGGTGGGAGTGGGAATGAAAAGAAAGTCTGGATGCGACAGACATTACCTCACCAGGCACAAATACTCCCGAGGCTGGAACGTGGTTTAATAATTCTGTTACTAGGGCAACAGCAAAAGAATCTATCTCAGAAGGAACCCAACGTGGACTGTTTCTGCACAGAAGTGTGGCAGCTGTAAGCTGGGAAAACAGAGGTGACGGCAAGTGGCCAAATGATGCAGCAGGATATATGGACCAGGATTTTCTCATAGGCATTTTTCTGACCTTTAACCCTCTACAGTTTGGGGAGTGGAGAGACATCTGAAGCAAGCTCTCCAGGAAGAAAGACAGCAAGATCTATGAAGCAGAGGCTCTTTAAGCCCCATGACAGACTAGGGACCCTGCCACTGATACTTAGATTAATCTAAGGATACCCACAAGGGAGGAGGATGCCTTGCCCACATCTACCCTCATAGTGAAGCTGAGCAGGACCCCGTGGGGCTCCTGGGCATGGAAGCCTTTCCATGATCCCTGTTCCTTGTTTGTAGAGAACACATTCCAGCGTCCTTGAACTTCCTTGAGTCCCAAAGGGCAGATTCAAACAGTTGCTAATCAGGGAAGGGAGGGGATGCAGAGACAAGGGAGGAGCAGACAAGAAACAATAGTGCAGCCTTGGGGCAGAGTCTTGGTTCCACCTCAAGGGATACACATAACAATATCTTTTGAGCTCCTAATAGAACTAAAACCCCAAATAAATGGAAGATGTCAGTATTCTTCATTCCAGAGAAGACCACCTAAGGCCAGATTAAAAGGAACCAGAGAAGCTCATCAAGAGATTATCTGACACCAGATTGAAGGGGTGCAGGCCCTATACACATCCTAATCTTATCAGCAGCCCCACCCTTGATGTATTGCTCTAAAACTCCTCACCAAATCCTCCCAGGTTGGGACACACAGTTTTCAAGGACAGGAGCCCACTCTGTCCCCCCTTGCCTGGCAAAGCAATAAAGCTATTCACTCTACTTCACCCAAAACTCTGTCTCTGAGATTCAATGCAGCACCGGTGCACAGAGACCAAGCTTTCGGAATCAACAGGAGCTCTCATGGAGAAGAGCTCGGATGGGGAGCATGCCTGGCGGAGGAGGCAAAAGCATTTATCACAAAATTAACCTGTCGCTCAACTATCTACTTTCCTCTGACTTGGTATCACTGGGACTCTGGCCAGGTCTTAAAGGTCATTTTTTTAGTCTATCCAGGAAGTGAAGTTCTAGGAAGACCTGCCCATAGGAGGGTCCATGAGCTCTGAAGGGAAGTACTGATGCTTCTTGCAAGGCCCATAGTACAGTAGGTTTTCTTCCTATGAGCTCCCTGCTTCTCCCTGCCTTTTACCATTTGTCCTGGCAGAAGCAGCATGATGAGATACCCATATCACTCCACGTAGCTCTGATAGCCAGACCTTCCAAAAAAATTAACAGCCTTTGAAAAACACTAGGAAAACTTTTGAGACTTAGAGACATTCTCACCAGCCTCACTCAGGATTAGTGCTATCCTTTTCAATTTCCAAATCAAATACCAAGTTGACTCCTCTACATACCATCAAGCAAAAAAACCTCTAACATTTTCCTGTAGCGTTTGTGTTCAAAGTTTTTACCTCCCACATTATATATTTTCTTGAAAATCTGTCCACGAGGCATGCTGAAGGAGAGACAGGACTCGATTTCCTTCAATCCTCCTCCTGACTTCCTGTGAACCTATGTGAGGTGTAGATTAAGAGACCACCAAAGGCTTTCACTGTATTCAAATTTCAGTATCAAACATTAAAAGAATAGGCCAGGGGGTAGGGTGGTCACACTTGATTATGGAGAGGTTTCCACCCCGAGTGGTTTTGCACTATCAGGGGCTTCAATAAGTATGCACCACCAAATGCTTGGTTTGCTCAAGGGATACAGCATGTACCAGATTGTCTTCAAAGGTCTAATGAATTCCTTCTTACAGGAGCGGCTACATAGGGAATTTGAGTCACCTCAGTGACTCAAATATATATACAAACAGTCTCAATCTTTAGTATAAGAATTTCAAGCTGATAAGTGTCATAAGCTTTTTGAAAGACAAGGAACCCCAAAACATTCATAGATCATATGACAACAGTGGTTTTGATCTTCTCTGAAGTCAAGGTACCATTTGGTACTAGGAGGCAACAATTTATTCCGTGGAGCCTGTAAAAACAATCATGAACATTTTGAGGCATTTGCCCGTGATGCGGTGATATGGTTTAGTAATTAAGGGCTTGCACTTAGAAGTAAAACTTTCTGAACCAAATCCTGTCTGCATTATTCACCACCTCTGTGACCTTGGGCAGATGGCACCTCCTAGAACTTCTCTGTCTTCATCTGTAAGATGGGGGTCATGCTACGTGACTCACTGTGTTCCTGGGAGGATCACATGTGTGACACAAGGGGATAGTAAACAGTAGATGTGTTATATTAAATCATATGAAATCTTTTTTTAACATCTTTTATTGGAGTATAATTGCTTTACAATGGTGTGTTAGTTTCTGCTTTATAACAAAGTGAATCAGCTATACATATACATATATCCCCATATCTCCTCCCTCTTGCCTCTCCCCCCCACCCTCCCTATCCCACCCCTCTAGGTGGTCACAAAGCACCGAGCTGATCTCCCTGTGCTATGTGGCTGCTTCCCACTAGCTATCTATTTTACATTTTGTAGTGTATAAAATCATATGCAATCTTTATAACAACCCTGGAAAAGCAAGATTTGTCATCCCTATTTTATCAAAAAGGAAACTAATACCCCTAGAACTAAGGTGTTTGCCCAAAGTCACTCAATGAGGAGTCTTCTCATCTCAAAGCTCACACTACACCACAGTCCTCTCAGATCCCACGTTGAAATCTACAAAGAGCCCATATTCTCCTCCCACATCAGTGGGCTCAGGCAAAGTCACAACGTGAGTTTCAGGCATAATGACTACTCACCTAAGACTAGCTGTGGGCAATAGGATATAGATTTGTTATAAGCTGAAAATGTGATCCTATCCCCCCAAAACAGTGTGCAGTTTTGAGGCTTCCCCTTGGATTCCTCTGGATAATGAATGTTGCAGAAATGCGTAATGCAGATGAAGCCTGAAGACAAAGGCATCCCTGGGGAACACAGCAATTGGCCTCATTTCCCCTGGCCTGCACTCTGTAAGGTTCCAATCTCCTGCGTGGAACTCAGGCAGCCGGAAGGAAAAAGACAAAAATAGTTCATACCAGGTGGTACTAAAAACAGACCCAAGGCTCATTATAGATAGATAGATAGGTAGGTAGATAGATAGGTAGATTTGGCCCTTAGGCCCCAGGCTTCCCAGCATGTCTTGGGAGTTTTTTGTGTTTTTCTTTCTTTCAGGCTGACCCTCCTATTCATTTTCATCTGCTTTCCACAGGACTTACCCCAAGCCTCATACCTGCTGAGATGACCTTGCTGAAAAGGGCTCAGACAATGTCAAAAGTCTGGAGTGAGTTGGATACCATCAGCAGCTCCTACAGAAATGTCCTTGAAATTTTGACATTCTTTAGATCTAAATTCACTAAATACCCTGCCCAGGAAGCAGGACAAAGTACTAACTTGTGTGCCCCTAGGTTCCTAACCCCATGTAAGTACTGACTTGAACACATTAGCAGTTTTTACTTAATGGCACATGTATTATTTTCTGCTATTTTTCTCCTGGGCAAATAAACGTTATGTCAAAATTACATTTCCCTTAGCACCTATTCCCATGCATCTGGGTGGAATATTTACTGGTTAACTTTTACGGACTTGCTTACACTGTGTCAAGCACTGGGTGGTTGCTTGACTCTCTGTCCCTAGTGCTTGGGTCTTAAAAGCTCCAAGCATCTGTCCTCTCCCTGCACAGACTGGGTCTTCATAGAACTTTAAATTTGGAAGGGCCCTTAGAGAGCATCCTGTCTCATTTCACAGAAAGGAAATCAAGGTCCTGGGAGTCACAAAGTCACACTGCTTTACAGTGAGAGAAATCGAGTGTCTCGGTTGAGTCCACTTTGCTCTATGTCACCCTGCCCTTTCCTTTTATAATATCAGGGGTCTTTTGGATCACGAGAGAGCTGTTTGGAGGCACGCTGGTACCTGAGAGTGATCATTAAGCTGGGAAGTCAGTGTCTCTATCAGATACAGCTAAAAATAGAAGCCTGCCCAAGACCAGACTCAGCAAGAGAAATTGTACTGATACCAGGGGCTTCTCAGCTTGCTCACCTGATACCCCACCTGTGCTAGGGGAAGGATCGTCATGCCGGCCACCTAGGGGGCAGAGGTAGGCTCATAAAACAGCTGTCCATACTAAGGGCAACTTAGCTGAAGCTGCATGAGTAGCTCACTGGGTGGTACCTGACACGTGGGGCTGTGAGGCTGACAGGTGACAGGTGGGGCTACGTGATGTGATTAGAAGGAATAGAAAGGCTCTTCTCTTGGCTCCAAAACTCTTCCCCTACTGGCTCACTGGGTGGTGCCTGAAACCTCTCCATTAAGAAGGAGTTTGGAAGTCCTAAGGAGATTTGGAAATTATCTTGTCCACCTCTCCCAATATGTAGATAAGAAAAATAAAGCCCCAGAGACCTTAAACAACTCCACCAAGGGCAAACAGCCTCATCTAGAATTTCCCAAAAAAGGATCCCTGAGATAGTAGATTCACTAGATGTTCCTTGAAAAAAGAATTTTTAAGGTTCTGAGATCAGGTAGCCTGGCTACATTCTTTACTCTCCTTTTTCTCGTCCACTCATTCACTAACACATATTTACTCAGTCTCAAAATGAAGAACACGCTTTAGGGATCTGGTCTAACCTGGAAAAGCTGAAATTAGCCCGTGGATATTCAGACCTCAGGACCAAAAATTACACAGCTAGCTCAAGCCAAAGGACTATTCCTTGAGGTTAACCACTCATGATGCTTTGTTAAAATAATAATAATTCCGAGAGAGAGACACAGCCACTGTGTGTTGGTCAATAAGCTTTAGTATGCTTTATTCATCTAAGGCTTTTCTAAGTGACAACACTTGTAATCTTATGGCCAGACAGGTAAGCCTGAGCCTGAGGCTAATGTCTTGAGAAAGTTAGTCTACACGAGGGGCTGGAAATTCAATAGGGCAACGTGGAGACACTGGTTCCCTGAGGAAAGGAAGAGTCAGAAAGAGAGAGAAAGTCATGGAAGAAAAGGTGGACTTACTTCACTCAGCATGACCATCTCTAGGCCCATCCCTGTTGCTGCAAATGGCATTACTTCATTCTTTTTTATAGCTGAGTAATATTCCATTGTGTGTGTGTATATATATATACCACATCTTCATTATCCATTCCTCTGTCGATGGACATTTAGGTTGCTTCCATAGCCTGGCTATCGTAAATAGTGCTGCTATGAACATTGGGGTGTATGTATCTTTTCAAATTATGGTTTTCTCTGGATACATGCCCAGTAGTGAGATTGCAGGATCATATGGTAGCTCGGGAGATTGGGACTGAGATATACACACCACTATATATAAAACAGATAACTAATAAGGACCTACTGTATACCCCAGGGAACTCTACTCAATACTCTGTAAGGCCTATATGGGAAAAGAATCTAAAAAAGAGTGGATATGTGTATATGTATAACTGATTCGCTTTGCTGTACAGCAGAAACTAACAAAACATTGTAAATCAACTATACTCCAATAAAAATTTTAAAAATAAAAAGTAAAGTATTGAGAAGATATTTTTAAAAAAGAAAGAAAGGGTGGTACATCAATAAAATCACTCCACGAGCCCTGGTAGGCCAGGCAGCATCATCTCTCATCAAAAAGAAACACAACACACACAGCGCCATCTAAATAAAGCATCCCCACCCCACCCCACCATCAAACCACACCTTTGCCCCAGCCCCGAAAAGAAACAATCACTTTGGAAATTAATTCTTCTCCATAGGCTTCATGTTCCAAACTCCTCTCCTGGGCAATCATGTAAGATCTGGCCAGGAATTTATTATTTTTTTTAATTATAAGGAGAGGGTGACACTTCTATCAATAAAATTCTTCAATTAGTACAATTATCATTTGGGTCATTATTTTAAGTGTTTAAATTTCTACTTAAATAAGGTCACTTTCAATTCGGTAAACACACCAAAGTCATCATCCTAATTCATGGCCTGGGAATGCTGAGTAAGTAAACACAACCAAGCATTAGCTAACCAGCCACAAATCCACTTGAGTTTATTAATTTCTCTCTTGGCAGAGAAACAAGAAAAGGGAGCAAACCATCAGAGACATTCACGCATCATTCATTCAATAAATATTTATTACATATCAGGTGCCAGGCACTGTGCTAAGCTAAATATAGATTTCATTACTTTATTAATATTCAAGTTATGTTATCTATGAATGTTTCAAAGAATGAAATCCTATTTTCCCTAAAATAAAAATTTTAATTCCTGAGATGCTTTTTCTTTGTTTCTGCCCAATGTGCCTTCTTCCATAGAATGGGTGATACATCCTAACACTTAAGCTTCCAGACTCTCCATCCTTCCCTCCAAAAGACGCTCTCCCATTATCCTTCAGGCAGCTAATGGGTATAAATTCATACTAGAAGCACTAGTGAGGCCCTCATTATTTTAAAAATCCTAGAATATAAACGGTAAGAAATAGTTCCTATCATTGCACTCAGATTATTTTTTAATACATTTGGGTTTTGTTTTAGGGGGAATATTTATACTTGCTCAAAAGGCTTTTAAATACTAGCACACATATATATTCCAAATGCAGACAGGGCTGTATGCAAACTGGGAATACAGCCGTAAGAACACCACCTTATTAGGGAATTTCCCTTGCCTCATTTCAAAGGCGCTCCCCCCTCCTCCACCCTTTCCCATCTTCTCCCGACAACACCCCAAAAATGGCACCTATCCAAACTCAATACCCAAGGAAGAGACCCACGCTGAGAACTGACCTCAGGTCACTTTTCACATTAGTAAAAAAAGGGAGTTGGACTGGAGATTTCCGTGATCCCTCTGTGGCCTGCGGATTAGGGGGTCCAATCTAGTCTAATCCACTGCACCTCCCTGGGGAGCTGATTCACACGCGCGCACACGGTGAATCCGTGCGCTTCCCCCCACTCCCCCAGGGACAGCCGGCTTACTGAGTTAACACAAAACACCCTCACACCACCCAGAAGAAGAGTCAGGACTCTCCCTCCCTCAGCTGGGCAGTCTCCGGAGGCTGCTGACATCACAAAGGTGTCAACTGGCAACCTCATTGTCATGTGGCTCTCCCCTGGCTCCCCTTCACTTGCGAACGCAGGGAAAGAGTGAGACCTTTTAAAGCCGCCAAGCCGGCAGGCTTCCAGCAGCAGTCTGGGAGTGAGCAATCAGCAGAGCCACCAAGCCGGGCGGCAGGGCATTGGGCCTCGCGTTTCAACTTCTGTTCAGTTCTCCTGTAATGGAAAATCGCTTCGTCCAAAGCCAGTGTTACAGTTCTTTCCAGCGCCCCTCCCCCCGCCCCACCACGCCCCTCGGCAGCCTCCCGATCAGAGGGACAGCGCCCGCTGGAAAGTGGAAGGAGGGTAGTCGCCGCTTCTTACTATGTCCCGTGCTTCAGGCCCTGGGCCCGGGTGGTTACTCTTTTCCTTTGGAATGGGACTGGTATCGGGGTCAAGGTGTCCAAACAATTGTCAGTGTCAAGCCCAAGAAGTGATCTGCACAGGGGTCCAGTTAACTGAATACCCCTCTGACATACCCCTGAACACCCGGAGGCTGTACCTGAATGATAACAGCATCCGCTTTTTGCCAGCGATGAATCTAGGACTCCTCAGTGACCTTGTTTACTTGGACTGTCAGAAGAACTTGATTCAGGAGGTGATGGATTATACCTTCGTCGGGGTCTTCAAACTCATCTACCTCGATCTCAGCTTCAACAATTTAACCTTGATCTCCCCATACAGTTTCTCCATGCTCAGCAATCTGGTGCAGCTGAACATCTCCAGCAACCCTCATCTGTTATCACTCAACAAGTACACCTTTGCCAACACCAGCTCTTTGAGGTACCTGGACCTCAGAAATACCGGCTTGCAGACCTTGGACCATGCTGCCTTCCATAACCTCATAACACTCCAGACCCTGTATCTGAGTGGAAACCCCTGGAAATGCAACTGCTCTTTCCTGGACTTCACCATCTACTTAATAATGTCCCCTCTGAACCATCCAGGTGAGGACTTGATTGGGTGTGGGGATGAGGATGTGATGGCATAGGAGGAATTGGTTCCAGAAAAAGTGAAGTCAAAAGATGGTCAGTGTGGGAGAGATATCTGGGTAAAGTTGGTTGAAAGCGTTCTTATTGCTCTGCAGGATCCATCCTTGGGTTGACTGGAGAGGCAGTAAGGACCAGTAGGAAAAGTTCTAGAATAGCCATCCAAATAGCTGAGTTCTGCTCCCATACTCAGCCCTTACACACTTGGCTGTCCTTGGGGAAGTCACAATTTCTCTGTGCCTCAGTTTCCTGATCCATAAAGTAGGGACAGTATTACCAAACATACAGAGTTGTCATGTCAACAGGAAATGATATGTGTGGAAATGGTAAAGTACTGTAACTGCAAAGTGACAAAGAAATACAGGGACACTGTATTCCATTGGTAAACTATTTTAATCTGTTTAAGTCAGTGACTGACTTTTTTCAGGATCTAAAAGTAAATTCAGTCATTCATAGCCAGCAGAAAATCCAGTGGTATGATATACAGAAGGGAAAGTTCAACAGAGACAGAGGAGGGGCACGTGAGCGACCTGGACATGAATGAGAGAGAGAGGAGAAGAGAAGGCATTTGATATCTTCTTTGTCTTCAGATGCTAACCTCACGAGGAAGGAGAGCACGGCATGAATGGGTGGAGAATGGACCACCAGTGTCCACTGTGTCAAGCAGGGAGATTCCAATCTCACAGGCAGACTCTCAAGTCTTACCTGGTAGAGTTCCAAGCCAGTTGCTGCCGCTCTATCCACTGTCCCCACCCCTCTGCCATGGTCCCTGGGGCACTCTGGTGCCTCATCCCTTCTTCTTTTCAGTGACTTTACTGTCCCATTCTTATCCTTCAATTCCCCCACTCCACCAATACCACTTTCACCCAGGGAAGTCAGAGCTTTAGTAGAAGTGTGAAATAACCCCTCACAGAAAGCCTGGAGGCACTGATGTAATTAAACCCTATCAGAACCAAATCTTCTCTGCCTTCCCTGGGTGTGTGATTTTGAAAATATTTTCATGCACCAGCTTCACAAAAGTCCTGCTGAAGTTTCCACCCTGAAGTCCTGCCCATGTGGCAATATTCTAGAAAGATTCCTGACCAAAATGACAGACTTTAAGGCGCACTGGGGGAGAAGGAGATGGGTGGTGAGAACAAGTAAAAATGTGCCCTCCTGGCTTTCCAATGCACGTGTCTTGAACTGTCTTCCAGGCAGGGGCTGGAATCTGATGGGCCAAGCAAGGCTTCCAGGATGCAGAATTGAAGGTGGCACCGAGACTGAGTGTCTCCTTAAATTTTGTGCCCGAGGCACCTGGCCCTGCTGCCAGGTACTTCAACTTGAGTTAGAATAAATCAAAAGGAACAAATTTTGTCAGACCATCTTAACAGTACTAATCATAAAAGAACACAGGAGCAGTTTCTTGGGGGGCTTGCCTTGCCTTTCTAGTGATCATGCTTTCCACTTTTCTCAATGACTGGTGCTGTGCTGCTTTCTAGAAAGCTCTCTAAAAGAGGGTCAGTATTAATCATTCTCATGCATCAAATGTGATTCCCCAATGGGATTCTCCCTGTCAGTGTTCATGTAACTAGCCTGTGGACCGGCATCATCTTTTCTTGCCACCTCCCCACCGTTCATACACATTTTCCTTGAGCAGAAACCACCAATTTGCCAGGAGGACCCCCTACTTAGCTGAAAAGGGTAAGTAGCTTGGCTTCTTCCCCAGTGCCTAAGCCTATCACTTCACCACCCACCAAATCTCCTGTAATCAGAATTTTGCTTAAAAAGTTGTATCTTCTCAGAACTTTCAGGCTAACTACTTTGGACTCCTTGACTCAATTCAATCCAGGATTGAAAAGGATTGTAAACCAGGTCTGTTTCACTGCATATTTTCAAAAACGTCAGAGGCGGGTGTCTATCTTGTCAAGCTCATAAGCTCCTCGTGAATGAACAGTCTGGCTTTTGAGGTAGACAAATCTTTCATCCACTGGCCAGTGGGAGCCCCCCACCCTGACACACACACACACACACACACACACACACACACACACACACAACTGCTAACCTGCTCATCTCTCTCTGCTGTTTGGTGGTGTAGAGGAACCCTCCCAGTTCACTTCATACAGAAATATGGTCTCATTGCTGCAGTTCACTATTATTATCCCTTAAAAACAGCAGTGAGCCCCAGCTCAGACATAGAATAATTTAGCTTTGTACGGAGCTTTGCAGCTGCTGAAGTTTTTTCACACATGCTGTTTCAGTTTCTTTACTTGAGTGTCACACCAACCCTTAAATTTTGTGCTCTAGGACTGTGGAAGAGGCTAGGATGGATATTTTTAACCCCTATCTTATGGTTGAGAAGGTAGACTGATTCACCCAAAACCACACAGCTACTAAAAGGCAAGAAAATGGTTTGAACCTCCTGATTT
This sequence comes from Monodon monoceros, assembly GCF_005190385.1. Lineage (NCBI taxonomy): Eukaryota > Metazoa > Chordata > Mammalia > Artiodactyla > Monodontidae > Monodon > Monodon monoceros. The sequence continues at coordinate 61,690,923 of NW_021703774.1, read as the reverse complement.
CAAATTCAAGTCTTTTCCCATGTGGCAACTCTCTCTTAAATCCTCATATTACATAACTATGATCGAATAAGTCACTTTAGTTATAAATATAAGTCATGTTTTAAGCATATGCCCACAGCACCTAAATTTCAGCTTTACCTGTCTACACTTGGAACTCACACTAGATCATTTTCATTGGATAATAAGCCCTAGTCATCATAAACTCATTATAATATGCCTGCACTTCCCTTGCAAACTGAGGTTTCACCCCAATCTACCCGAACTCTAAAAGAATGAACCTAACCTCAGTGTTTGCTCTCCTTTGCATGTTATTCAGTCTGGTTCTCCCTTCCCATACACACACACACACACACAACCACAAACATACACATGAACACACATGCAAACACATACATACATGCACATATACAAACACAAAGTTGTGTCTACACAAACATACCATACATACATATATACATAATACACACTCACCCACATATTACATGTGCATGACACACATACACATATAAATGCACAGATACACATCAACACATGAACACACACACACACAGAAACATACACAAAAAGCTGAAAACACACAATAAAATTCATTAGATGCTTCTCTTGCCCTTTAGCCAGACCTCAACATAATGGAAGATGTTTATTTCATGTGACTCTCATATGATGATTCATGCCTCTGTTAGGTGGAAATATCTTTGCTATTTACAAACACTCTAGTTGAACTCTCAACCTTTAGCCCACCTATTATACCACATTTCTATCAAAACGGTACTCTCTGGCATGTTCTAGAATGGGGTCTACACATCTCTTCCCCATGTGCCCAAATTTCAGGATACAGGAAGAATTTCTATGAAATAAGCTAAATAACCTGGTTATTTATAAAGGAGAATCCAACTTAAAGATGGGTTTCATTTTAGACCCAGGGAGGTACTAAGCCTCAGTATTGGGAGATTTTGCCTGCAGTGCAGTATTGAGGTCTGCATGACAGCAGAATTCCAGTATATAGACCCCTTGTAAAGCAAGGCAGTGAAGTAAGGGACTTCCATGCTACCACTCAGCTCAGGCATTCATCCATTTAAATATTTATTGAGTGCCTATTATGTGCATTGAGACTCATCTGACTACGGGCCACCTGCACCTTATGTGTCCCACGGTCCAATTATGCACAGCAGAACTAACCTCACTGGACACAGCAAGACAAAAAAGGCAAGCATGTGCCTTTTGGGGTAGAACAAGTACTTTGGACAGCCTCAGCTTCAGGTGGTGAAGGACGGCCACCATACAGGCAAGAGAGCCCAGTATGAAGAGCTCAGGTTCTGGAGTGTAACAGTTGTGGATCATAACCCTAGCCCTGCCACTTTGTATCTGTAGGAGATAGATAATTTACTTAAGCTCTCCACACTTCAATTTCCTCATCTTTCAGACAGGTCTAATAATAGAACCAACCTCTCTAGGGCTGGTGTAAGGATGAAATGAGAACATTTATAAACTGCCATTAACATTAAGCCTGGCACAACATAAACATTCAATAAACAAATGGTTGGCAGATGTAGGAAAGACACAGGATACTAAGAGAGTAGCAAATATCATTCAGGTGGTCCCTGGGACAAGCAGTGGACTTCAGGAAGGCTCAGCCTTATTGGAGGACAGTGTACCCTGTCCAGGAGATATGACTCTACAGATGCATTTGGGGATATAAATAGGAGATGGGAAGGTAGGCAGCAGGTCCCAGGATTCTAATCCCTGAGAAAATGGGACAGAGGGAATCCTGGAGTTGAATATTGGATGAGTTATGAATACAGGAGTTCAGACCCTGGGAAATAAAACCAGAAGCTGAAATCAAGGCTTGGTCTCAGCCCAGGCCATGAGACTCAGGGCTGGGCCAGCAGCAGTAAGGTGGCTCTTCCTGAGTCACCTGAGTCTGGAACTGAAGTTCTGTCTTAAACACAAACCCCACTTCCAGAAACAGGTGTGAACATGCAGACATCTTTCAAGGGATGAGGGCAAGGAGGTCAGTTCAACTATGGGGCAGACATGGCCTTAGGAGAAGGAAGTCACCTACATGGTGTAATTTTGTGATCTGAAGAGTAATGAGCAGTATTTTTGCCCCAGTCTCTCCCCATCCACTGCCTACCATTGGGCTAAAATTAGCCATTAGAGATTCATCCTTCTGGGTCCCTAAAAGTGCCCCAATCTTGAAAAGGATTGTGAACAAATATGTAAGTTCCAGGGCAGAATAATACCGGTGCCCCTAAGCTTTTATCAACTTTCATATCAGAGGGAAGAGTGAGTTCTTGGGAAATGCAATTAGCTAAGATTAATTCTGCAGCAGTGGGGGAACCTTGAAGGAAGCCAAGATCCAGGAAAGTAATGGAGAGGTGTTAAAACAAAAGACATGAGGGCAATAATATGTCCTTCCCCTATGTCACACCTTGGCTAAGTTCACCCCCCACAGAGGGGCTATAGAGGAGGCTGAATGTTTTATTCACCTTATTTCATCACAAGGCTACAGCAGATAGGAACATCAAAACTTTCCCATATTGACAAGAGATTTGGCGCTATCATCAAAAGTCTTCCTCAAAGGAAACCCTCCAATGATATACTCACCAGATGCACTGAAAACTGCCCAGTCCTCAAAGAGTTCACGTATTGACTTTCCAAACACAAAAATCATAGCAGAAATGGAGGTGAGTTGAAATGTGCTGGTTGCCTGGATGCTCTGATCAATACAGAGTTAAAACAGGTCCACAGATTCCATTTCCTTTTTGGCTCAGGTCAGAAAATAGGAGAACTAATTCCTGGCTGGAACTGTAATTTTCCAGTCATTAATGCTGTTTGAAGGTGAGAGTAGAAATTGAGCTCTTCCCAGGAGAGAGCTCCCCAGCAGGACAGGGTTGAATGCCTCTGAAGATGCTCTCAAAAACTCATGTAGCTCTAAGCTCCTGGACAGAAAAAGCCTGGCTTCCTACATCCCCTCCACCCTCAAAGTCTGGTCCAGCACTGTCCAACAAAAGCTTCTGCAGCAGTAGAAAGGGTCTAAACCTGTGCTGTCCAATACACTACCCACTAGCCACATGTGGCTGTTGAGCTCTTGAAATTAGGCTAGTAGAACTGAGGAACTGAATTTTTCATTTTACATCATTTCAATTCATTTAAATAGCCACATGTATGGCTAGTGGCCACCATATTGGTGGGCGAAGCCTTTAATATAGGAAGATATAGGAAGCTTAAGCTGGAACTTTAGAATCTAGCCACGTCCCAGGTAAGTGGCTATAGAGCCCAGCCCAGCATGGAGATCTTCTGACACCCAAGTTCAATGCTTTCTCCCATGCCATGGTATTTCCTTACTATCAGGCACGTCACTGTCTATTCAACTCTGAAACATTTATTGTATGTTTATTACATGCCCAACATTGTATTTATGTTGCTGGGGTGCTTTATCACAGGGAAAGAAGTCATAATTCCTGTCCTTAATAAGGCAAATCTAGGGGGATACAAGAGAGAGAAAATGCAGTTGAAAGCCAGGAAGCCTGATCCCAGTCATGCCTGTGTGTGATTTGGGGTGAGTCATTTTTCCCTCTGAGTCTCATTTGTCTCTGAAATAAGGGAATAGGATTAGATACTTTATAAATCCCTTCTCGTTGGCAGCCTATGAACCTAAATAGAAAGATAAGATGCACTTAGATGAAGGAAAAGGAGAGCAGTGGTCAGCAGACAGGGTCCCAGATGAGCAAGTGCACAATGAGTCCGTGCCGAGGTGCAGGTGTTCCTAGAGATGAGGGCAGTGGTCACACAATTAGGAAGTGCAACCTCTAACTCCTGCACTCTCCCACTTCCTGTCTTAAGCAATGGCCTTGAACAATGTCTGGCCTTGAAAAATGCCTCCACCCCCCAGGCACTCAGTGCCCTGGACTTTCCTCCCAGACCTGGTCTGCTCCACCAGTGGTTCTTAAACTGTAATGAGCACAAGAGCCCAGGCTCCATGTCTAGATGTGATGACTCAGTGAGATGTTGGGGCAGGTGCTCCTTAGGCCACATTTTGAGAAACCCTAGGACAATGGTCTGGGTTCTAGCTCTATGGTGGATGCTCCATCTGGTGAATAAATTGATTTACACTAAGATGTTAGTAGCTAATAATGTTTTGATATGTCTCCCTCAAGGAGCATTTGCAATGTGACAGGGAACAACCAGAAACAGTGAGAATTCAGAAAATCACAGGCTACTAACGTAGATGTGGAGGTAGTCTCAGGACAGAGGTTCCGTCTGTGTCAACCCTTAAATTATAGTCCTTAGGCAGTCCTGCTTAGTCCGATGGTGGGGCCCACAAGTCAAAAAGAGGAGTCTGCACAGGAGTGCTGCCGATGCAGGGGGACAAAGCCACTCAGGGACATCTGCAGGGAGCAGATGGGTTGGGCCATGTGCTGTTTCAAGTCCAAGTCATTTTGAGGGCATTTTGAACAGGAACATCTCAGTCTCATTCTGAGGCTATTTCATCCTGTATTCAAAGCTGCTCTCATAGGATAATGGCCCCATTTGAATCCACCAAGTACAAAATCATCTACAACTGCGCCAAAACTTAGATTTCCAGAATGAATTCAGGTCCTCACACCCTTCCACTATTAATGCTAACCCATCTCCTCCATCACGGAAATTGCAATAAAGACCAGACACCAAAAAAGGGAACAGCTGGGCAGCAGTCATTGCCAAGGCTGTCAACTGCTCCGCTAGCACATCTCTCCCACCTTATCACGAACACCCTGGCCTTGTGGCTCCCTCCTGTTGAGAGCCAGAGGAGCAGCCTCATGAGGACAACAAGGGGGCTGAGAGGGGTGCGACTGGGTCAGTGATCCCTAAATCATCCAGAAAATTCGAGAAGGGGTGGGGATGGCAAGCATGTGCGGTTTGGGAAGGACCTCTAACTCAGCCCTGTTGGAATCCCTGAGAGTGGGTGATCTAAAGTTCCCTCGAGCTCAGAAATGCCAGACCTCTATGCATGGCCCCTCTGATCGCCCAACACCACTCAGGCCCCTGGAAGGAGGCAGTGCAAGGCCAGCCAAAGCAGCCAACCTCAGTTTCTTCATCTCTAGAGATGAAGAATTCCCCAAGCTGTAAGGAATCCAGCAAAGCACAGATGCAGCTAGAAAGAGAAACAGGGGTCTGGCCATCTAGGGCCTTTGTTTATGGTTTTTCTAGGGAACATGTAACGTATCCTGAGAAGTTTTGGCAGGCAGGCAAGATGGATACAGGGCTAGGAGGCTCGTATGGGCATTCAGACAAGAGAGGACGGCAACAGTGTGGATGAAGAGGTACAGACAGGTCAGAAGGAACTGTTTAGAAGGTAGAAGCAACAGGACTTGGGACTGAACTAGACCCTCCCAGAGTTCTCTGTACTCCCTTTGTGACTCTTAGCACAATTAACAGATTTGTATTAATTTAACATTTGTCTTCCCTGATAGACAGGAAGGTCTGTAAGAGCAAAGAGCAGGTCTGAATCTTCAGAAAGATTCAGACACAGAGAAAATGCTCAAGAAATATTTGAGTGAATAAAAAATCAATGAGACATGGAAAATAAAGGAAAAGAAAAAAATCAAGTATTGGCTTGGACAGCTATGGGGGCTCCACTGAGAGGAGGGGTAGTGAGGGGATTAGGAGAGAAGCCAAGTCCCATCATGAACGTGTTGAGTGGGAGGTCTTTGTGAGCCAGGAGGCATTTGGATATTCTGACCTGAAATTCATAATAGAGAATAAAATATATGTTTGGAAATCATCAGCTCACTGGTGATCATCAAAACCAAACAAAGGATGAGATCAGCCAGGGAAAGAGCTTAGAATGAGAGGGTAACAGGGCAAGGACAGAAGCTTTGGGGGAATGCCAACATATTGAAGCATCAAGTAAGAAGAGCAGAGAACTTAATAAAGTGAAGGGACCAGCAATGGAAATATGGTGCAGGTGTGTGGTCTTTCTAGACAGAGGGAAGAACAAGTGCAAAGGCCCTGGGGTGCAATGAGCTCGATGTAGCAGAAGGTGGGTATAGCTGAAGCGGAGTGAAGTCAAGGTAAGAAATGAGGTAAAAAATCAGAGGCCAGATCTTATAGGACCAACAGGCCATGGAGAGGCTTTTGACTTTATTCTAAATGTGACAGGAAGTCATGAAAGGGTTTTGAGCAGGAAGTGACACGATCTATGGTTTACAGCTGGTTCCCACTGCTAGATGGAGAGAGACTGTGGAAAGTGGGGACACAAGTTAAGAGGCTGTCACAGTTCAGGCAAAGGGAAGACTGTGGCTTGGCCCAGGGTAATGGTCCAGAAGATAAGAAGAGGTAAGAATTGGGATATATTTTGAAGGTAGGACTAACAGGATTGTCTCATGGCTTAAATTATGGGATGTGAGAGAGGAAACAGGAAGGGCTCCCAAGTTTCTGCCTGGGTGACTGGTGAACGGTGCTGTCTTCCACCACTGAACTTTTCTAAATTGCCTATTATCCATGAGGATAATAGCTGTCCACTATCTGGATTTTTCTGAGAAGATGAGTTATTATTCAGCAGGTCCAGCTCTAGGCCAAACTGAGAGCAAACTAGGGTTTGCCATTAGCTTCCAGGAACTGCTTGGCTCCCCTCCTCCATCAAGAAAGGCAGTAGCAGGGGTTCCCCAGGGAAGGGATTAAGTCATTGGCTTCTTTTTCAGAGGACTTTACACTTTAAGCCTTCTTTTATCAGTGGAATGAATGGTTCTATCTTCTGCTGACAGAATTTTGGGCACTGACAAGCACATGAGAAGTATCATGAGGAAAAGGGGTCTTTCTACCTCTAAATCTTGCCCATATACAACCACTTATACAAAAAAACCAGTCCTGTAGCCTAAAGCACCCTTAAAGCACAGGAATAATCAGGTTGAACCTGCTGGATTTCAAGGTTGTTCCTGTAATGTTCCAAGAGTCTATGAATCAGGTTTAACCTTTACCAAAATATGAACTCTTTATCCAAGAGAAAAAATTGTATCAGATAAGAGCTGTACTGCCCAAGCCCAAATCATCCAAAGCCAAGGACGCTTCAGACCAAGAGTCAGCACACACTTTCTATGAAAGGGCAAATAATAAATATTTTAAGCTTTGTGGGTCTTTGTTGCCACTATTCACTCTGTCATTTGTAACATGAAAGCAGCCATAGAATATACATGAATGAATGGGCATGGCTGTGTTCCAATAAAACTTTATTTACAAAAACAGGCTGCAGGATGGATTTGGCCCACAGGTTGTAATTTGCTGAAGCCTGGCTCATGCCATCAGGGGAAGACAGCTGAGTGATGAGGAAAAGAAGCTCTAGGGTGGCAAAGGTAGGAGCCAATGGAGGACTAGAAATGCTCAGAGGACCATGCATGAGGGTCTAAGAAGGGAGCCTTGCTGGCCAGTTGGCTTTGGTGGTGCTGGGCTGCTATCCGGTCCAGTCTAGGTTTCCCTCTAGGGAGTCTTCTCCTCTGAGCCACCCATAGTACAGCAGAATATGATAGTGATCCCCTCAAATTCTATCAGAAACCCGTCCTAAACAGCAAGGCCAAAAATATGAGATTAAACCGATAATCCACCCATTCTCTATGCATTCAATAGACATTTACCAAGCCTCTACTGTGTACCAGGCACTAGGGGTACAAAGGTGAACAAATAGGGTCTCTGCTCTCAAACAGTAATTGGGGAATAATAATAACTACCTTTTGCCGTCATGCTGGCAGCCCTTGTATCCTCAGCCCCTTCCCCCTCTGCACTTACCCTCATTTCCTTCTCTGCAGTCTCAGAGGACACTTCAAGGCTCACCCCTCCATTTGAACAGAGCAGTCATCTGTTCCTGCCTCCTCCAGGACTTCACACCCCTTAGCTCACTGAATCCTTCCCCAGACTCTCATGAGGTAAGCAGGGATTGGTATTAGCCTAGTGTAGAGTAGTCCAAGATGGCAAGAGGTTAGTTAGCTGACCCACCTATAGTCTTCTATCTCCCCAGGTTCCCTTTCCTCCAGCCGAGCATTATGTCAATGACATTGACCCCAAGGGGCATTAATAACAAACAATATTTAATTCACTCAACAAACATACTTTGAGCTCTAGTATGTGTTAAGCACTATTCTAGATGTTGAGGACACAACAGTGAAAACAAATCCATGTCTTCATGGAGTTCATAATCTAGTGGGCGGAGGCAGACAAATGAATAGGTAGTTGACAAATACATAATTTAGCTGGAGGAAAAAATACTGAACATCTAATGATGTTCAGGCAAGCTGGGCCTAAGGAGGAGAAATGAGGGAATTAGGCCTTTCTCTAGGTTCCAGGTGGAAGTTTCATGACAAAGTGCTTAAGCTGATGGAAACTGGTATTTGCTCTCGAAGTTGCAGTGTAATTGAGAGAGAAGTCTCCAAATTCTATCCTCTCACTTTACGTGGCCACCACATGGAGGCTGGCCTCCTCCACTCAGCCCAGACAGGTCCTAAGCAAGACTGCCCAGGGAGCTCAGAGCAGCCTGCTCCTCTGGAGAGCTAAGCAGACCCCAGAACTGTGGTCACTTCTGCAGACCAAGAAAAGAAGCAGTTCCTCTTGAAACCACCAGGTTCAAGCTGGCTTTCTGAAGGAAGGCTTTCTGGGCTCCTGCATTAACAGGTGTGGTTCTGGGCCCCAGAAACTCTTGCTGCTCCATGCATTCGATTTTGGCAGACAGGTTTTCCACCTGTGAGCAACGTGCCACATGTGGAACTAAATAAGGGGGTAGTTTATGTTTCCTTAGGAACTATTTGCAGGAAGAATTTAAACATTAATGATACCTGTAATTGTACCTGGGCGCTTTAACTGGGGCAAATGTCCTGCACCCATGAAGTAGAGCTGAGGAAGTGATAAGATGGGGCTTAGTCACATGTTTGTAATGTGAATGAAAGCCCTGGGATTGTGCAGAGCACAGAACACACAGCAGTACCTGGTAGCCTTTTCTCAGAGGCAAGGAGATCAAGAAAGGCAGAGACAGAATAATTGATGAACAGTTTATTCGTTCTGTAGCCTGGGAATAGTTAAAACTACTTAGTGGGGTGCTCAGGAGTAGAGTTTAATTTTGTGAAGCACCTTATATGGTGTCTAGCACATATCAGACACTCCAGGATGAGTAGATAGGTCTATAAACTCTAAAGTCATCATACTAGACTAGAATGCATGACTAACAAGCTAAAGAAGAGGAAATGAAATAATAAAATAGAAGGAACATAGTCAAGGGGTAGGATCATTTAAAAAGTAGGACAAATGGAAAACAAATAGTTAATCCAAATATATCAGTCTAACATTAAACATTAATGGGCTGATTAAAATACAAAGTTTGCTAGATTGATGAAAAACAAAACCAAACTACATCCTGCTTACTAAATATGCCTTAAGTATAGAAACATAGAAAGATCAAAAGTAAAAGGATGGGAAAAGCTACACAATGCAAACACTAACCAAAAGAAATTTGGTACATCCATACTTATGTCATCAAACAGAGTACACTTTAAGGTACGAAGCATTACTACAGATAATAAGTCATATTGATCAATGAGAAAAGGATAAATCTACCAAGAAGAGGTAACTTTATATGCATCTAATAGCATAGCTTCAAAATATGTAAAGCAAAACTTGACAGAATTATACAGAGAAGTAGACAACTGCATAATCATAACTGGTGGCTTTAACATACTTCCCCTGTAACTAATAGACAACTAACAATCTAATAGTAACGGAGACAATAGTTTTGAAAAGTCAATAAAGTCAATAAAAAGTCAAAGAATATAAAAAGTCAATAAAGGTATAAATAAAATAAATAAAGATACAGAAGATCTGTATAAAACCACACCCTAATCAACATACAATGTACTCAACAAAGACAGAATACATTTTTTTCAGTGCACATGCAAAAACTACTAAAATCGACTTTATGTCCAGCCATAAAGCAAATTCTCGATAAATCTCAAAGGGTTGAAATCATAAAGAGTATGTCTCTGACCACAGTAGAACTGAGCTAGAACTCAATAATAAAAACATTACTAGAAAATCCCCAAATACTTAAAAATTAAGTAATTCATTCAGTGAATGATAGCTCTTATTATCAAGAGCAGTAATGATCAAACAAGGATTACGTCATCAAGAGCTAAAAATGTCTCTAGTAGGAGAGAAAAGATGTACCCCTTCTCTAGCAAATAACCACCAAGCAACACAGAATGTGATAGGTGCAGTAAGAATGATACTAGGAAATGCTATAGATGAGTTCGAAGTGGGAACAATCACATGACTGCCCTCTGACGTGGTTTGGGAAGGGTTACTGGGGGTAGATGCATGTACACTAGACCTTGAGGGATAGGAAGGACTTGATCACGCAAAAGTTAGAGGAAGAGATATTTGATGCAAAAAGAGCAGTGTAACAAAGCTAGCTACAGATAAGGGGGATATGTAATCAAGGAATAAAGACAGTTTAATTTGAAAAGGGTGGGGTACTGGGAGAACTCGGAATTAAGGTGGGAAAGGTAGGAGGCGGCAGATCCTGAGGGCTCTGAACACCAGGCCAGTCGATCTGGATGCTATTCTGAGCCCCACAGGGGAGTCAGAGGAGGGTTTTGATCCAGAGTGTGCCTGGCAAGAGCCTAGCTTGCAGAAGGGGAAATCTGGCAGGAGTGTGTGAAATGGTCCAGAGCTGGGAAACTGGGAATGGGTGGAGACCGACCTGCTAAGAGTTGAGAGCTCACACCTTGGCGGTGACAGGCAATGAGGGGGGGAGAGTGAATGCAGCAGTAGAAAAACCCTCCCCACAGATCCACCCACATCCCTCACTTAAAAGCAGCCTAACAATGCATTAAAATCACTGCCTAATTGCTCCTTTCAAGGTAATGCTCCAAAATGGAGAAATATGCGTTTAATGTTTAGTCTCATCTCTGCCACCCAAGCCCCAATTTAAAAGCCTAATCTTTTTAAAAATAGAATGAGATAAACTGCCGTAGGCACACTCCAGACCCTCAGAATCCCATGTTCTCCTTTCTCAAATACATCTTTCTTTGTATTTTCCCATGTGGTGTCTCTGGCAGCTTGGGCAGGTGACTTAAGCCCTCTCTTGCTAGAATTCCTGAAGATGGCAGGGGCCTCCCTTACTCCTCACTAGCCCCACTCTTGGGCCTCCTGGGCAAAGCCCCAGAGGTCCTGGAAGCAGGCTGACTAGAGAGAGGTCTTGAGGTGTAATTGTGTTCCTGTCCCTTTACAGCACGCTGAGATGGAGGCCCAAGGCCCCTTTCCCTCTCCCACGGGCCAGGGTTGCCCTGAGGGCCCCTGTCTCACACTCATTCCAGAGAGGGGCTTCTTCCTCTCCTTTCCTCTGTAATCTTTGTAACCAGTGGATGTAGCAGCCCCCATGCTGGCTTCCTCCTCGTATGTCTACAGCCTCCTCCATCAGGGAGTCCTCACAGCACCACAGACTTCAGGCCATCTTCCTGAAAGTAACAAATGACTTCACTATAGGTGCACTGACCCAGAACCAGGGTGCAGGGAATAGTGTCCAGCTTGGAGAGGACTTAGCACTCAGCCTGGACAGCTGTCTCCAGCCACCCAAAGCCAGCTGCCTCCTACCCAGTCAGCTCACTTCTGTATTCCTTTCCCTAATTCTCCTGCTTCTAGCTCCAGTCCAAACCTGATCTCCCTCACGTCCTTGGTCACCAAGGATATCAGTGTCTTCACATAGTCTGCAGTTTCTACCCTGATCTAGGTGAAGCTTCCCCCCACACTTGCCTCTCTCTGTATCTCCCACTTCTGCCAAAAAAGCTCAGATAGCTCAGTCTGGGTTTTCTCTGTCTCCTGTCCCCTGACTGGAACCTGCAAGTTATCCAAAACCTTCAAGTTAGGAAACCTTCCTGAGTCTCAGTTTCCTTATGTGTAAAACAAGGATGATAGCGTGTGTCAACGTTGCTGTAAGAATTAAACGAGATAGCATTTGTATATCACTTAGCATGTAGACAGAACTTGGTAAATGTTAGCTGCTATTATGATTTGGACCATAGTTGTCTCAAACCCTGGTCTCAACCCTGAATGTGAGCTCATTTATCTAATGCTCATTTATATTCACCTGGACACCGCTCACAGGCACCTCAGCATCAACACGGCGGAGTATATGGAGCTAGAAAAATGCAGGGCTGATGACAGGGCTCTGAGTCATCTGTGCATCTATTGTGCACAGTGTATTGTGTGCACTATTGTGTACAATAGCTTGCCTTCTCGCCTGCGGCAGTTAAATCCTCCTAACTACCCTGAGAATAGGTATCATTCTTTGTAAGATGAGGCAATGGTATTCAGAGACACAGTCAGACATCCTGCTGAAGTTTACCAAATTAGTAAGTAACAGTGTGTTTGAACCCTAGTCTGTCTGTCTCCAGAGCCCACTTTGCCTTCTGTTATATACTGAAGTCCGCAGTGCTTGGTGTGGAAAGGTGCTCAGAGAAGGAGCCAGGCAGCTGAGTCAGTGGCTAAAAAGGACTGAAGGCTCATGTAGATCATATGATCATCTAGTGATACCAACATCACCACTGAGAAACAGAACTGCTTCCGGTATTGGCTGTCTCTTTTCCCTGAGCTCCCCCTTTATTTCTCCAGGTTGGGGGCGGGTGGAGCTGAGGGTGAGGCATAGAGAGCACACAGTAGGCATTTCCAGAGAATTTTGTCCCTCCTAAGTGGCGTGCGATGACATTGGGTGGCCTTAGTGATCCCTGGCTGGGCTCGGGAACAGGACAAGGGGAAAGGACAAAGCAGAGGGGGAAGGAGGGGGTCAATAAGAGGAAGGGGAGACAGAGATGACGAGCACTCGTGGAGTTCTGTGGAGTGTCAACACTCCACGGCAATCTTGCTTAAGTTTCCAACCTCCCAGCTCCTGCTGTGGTCTCTCGTTCCTTGAGGAGCCTTAGAAAGCAAAGCCCATTTTCAGGAGGTGAATCTGAACACAGCTAAGCCTCGGGCAAAAAGCAGTCCAGGAAGAGTCTCAAATCTTAATGTGCCCCAGAGATCACCTGGGGATCTTGTTAAGATTCAGATTCGGATTCAGGAGGCCTTGGGGTGGTGCCTGAGATTCTGCATTTCTAACGGGGTCCATGTGATGCCGATATCGCTGGCCCGCAGACCACACTTTGAGTAGCGAGAGTCCAGACAGCCTCTCCGAGTCCCTGCTGGCCTCAGCACCCTGGGGGTTCTGCTGTTTCAGCACTCTGCCTGCTGTGTGTTTCCTCTTAGATGAACAAAATGCCACGTGCCTGGAGCCCACAGAACTGGCAGGGTGGCCCATCACGAAGGTGGGGAACCCGCTCCAGTACATGTGCGTCACGCACCTGGACCACCAAGACTACATCTTCCTGCTGCTCATCGGCTTCTGCATCTTCTTCGCGGGCACCGTGGCCGCCTGGCTGACGGGCGTGTGCGCCGTGCTCTACCAGAATGCCCGCCGCAGATCGAGCGAGGATGAGGCAGAGGATGAGCTCGGGCAGAGGGTAGAAGCCAGCAGGAGGATTTTTCAAAGCAGGGTGGAGTCTGGCCAGGACGGGTTTCCTCAGCTGATTTAGTTGCCAGGCGCTGCTGTCTGATGGACCTTTCCCAGGCTCCCTGCTTTCTGTCTTGCCCTCCCCTTCCCACTCCTCAAAGCTGTCTTAGAGGTTGAAGCCTACTAGTAAAATAAATAAAACATTTGGTGGCCATTTCACAGGTGGTCCTTTCCTGTTCAACCAACCCAGGGATAATTCCTTGATCTCAGAAGGATGGCATAGAACAAAGTCTAGAGAAGCTGTTGGAGGCACCTAAATGCTGAGGAAGGCCACCCCGAAAGCAGGCCAACTTGTGTTTGATGAGCACCTACTATGCTATGCCCCTAAACTAAGTGCTGGAGGGAGGGATGTGACAAATACAAGATTTGAGATCTGTCCTCAAAGAGCAACAATTTAGGGCAGGTTTGTGGGGGGAGGGCAGTCAAGATTAAAATGATTCAAATGGAGAAAAATACAAGGCAAAACGACAAGGACTAACATGAATGGAATATGTCTATGGGCTATCTTCACACTTCACCTCCTAATTATCACAACAATCCTACTTTACAGTGACACTGTTTTACTCAAATGGTAAGCAGTACAGCCTCCCAAAGTCCACATTCTTTCCTTTAAACAAAGCTGCCTTTCAAAGGAATGTTTAGCAACATAACCAAAGGTTCATCGTGTCAGCCTTGGACAAAACGACGGAGAGAGGCACACAGAGCCAGCCACCACTTACTGAGACCTTACCAAATGCCCAGCATCCTACCACGCTTCAGAAACATTTTCTCATGGGGTTAATCCTCACAACAACCAGGTCAGGAGGTCATTGTTTCCTCATTTTTCTGATGCTCAGAGAGACCACAGCTCAAGATCACACAGATGATAAGATGCAGAACAATTGCTGAACCTCAGGCTGCCTGACCCCAAAGCCCATGCTCTATGCACTGTGACCTCCTGTCTCTGATAAAGCAACAGAATAGCTAAGTATGTACCCATATGGTCCTGCTCTCAGGACTGCCTAGGAGAAGACAAAGAGAGCAGAAGGCAGGGGTGGCTCAACCCAAAGACCCATTCCAGGTTTCCCCTTTCTCTCTACCCAGATCAAATCATGCTCACGTTCAAAACTAGATCAAAGGCCCGCCCATGGAGCTAGCTGTCCCTAAACCCCCAACCAGACCTACCTTTACCTCTGCACTTCCGCCGTGAATTGCACGTTATTCCCCAAAATTTGTCTGGTGTGATGGTTAAGAGCATGGGCTCACAAATAGGATTCCTACCCCTGCTTTTGTCCTTACACCTGGTTTTGTCCTTACACCTGGTTTTGTCCTTACACCTGGTTTTGTCCTTACACCTGTGTGAACTTGGGCTTCCTACTTGTCATGACCTTGAGGACAGAGACTGCCTGTTATTCTCCATGGACACAGCATATGCCTTACACAAGGTAGGAGCTCAATAAATGTTTATTATCGCATTCTATTTAAATCCCAGCTCACCGACCATTCTTACTCTGTTATCCCGATTGTGAGGGGTGACCATGGACAAGTTATTTAACTTCTCTGTGCCTCAGTTTCTTCATCTGTAAATGGCACTCATTATAGTGCTTACATCACAGAGGGATATTGTGAAACTAAAATGAATACCAAGTATAATAATATATCCTGGAATAATTTTAGACTTACAGAAAAGTTACAAAGAGAGAACAGAGAATTCCCATATAACCTTCACCCAGTTTCCCCCAAAGTTAGCTCATATTACAGTTATCTCACAGTACATCTGTCACAACTAAAAAAGTAACTTTGGAATATTACTATTAACTAAACTTCAGACTTTATTTGGATTTCACCAGTTATTCCCCAATGTCCTTTTTCTGTTCCAGGATCCAATCGAGGTTACTACATTTGCATTTAGGGTATTCTTAAAAATAACAATATATCTAACATTTATTGGGCATTTCTGTATGTCAAGCATTGTTCTGAGTGTTTCTATATATATTGACTCATTTAACTGTCAAAATAACCCTGTGAGGTGGATATTATCATTATTATTATCCCCATTAGATAAGGAAATTAGGGCTTAAGTAACTAGCTCAACATTGCACAATAAGACCAGAAGTCAAACCAGCTCTGTCTGACTGTTTCCCCCAAAGCACTAGTCAATAGTAGCTCTCAAGAATTTAAACTACCAAGATAGTCTTGGCAAAAGAAATCTGAATTGCAGCTTTGCACAATAGTTTCTCCCCTAAGAGGCCCTGGATCTTTCTACACACACACACACACACACACACACACAAAAGGACTCAGCATCTTCTCTGACTGGCCCTGAAGAGACTGCAGTGAATGGGCAGAATCAAGACGCTCGGGGATCTTACAGTCCAGTTTGGTGGAGACATAAGTAAACAGGTGATTTCAGGCCAGAGTGGTAAGTGAAGGGTAGGCCTCGAGGTTCAAAGGGACACAAGGGAGGGATACTAACCCAGAAAGTAGTAGGGAGTCTTGAAAGGCTTCCCTGAGGAAGAGACATCTAAGCTGAGACTTGAAGGTTGAGTTGGAATGAGCCAGGCAAAGTGGCAAAGAATATATGTGGGCTAGGGGGACATTCTAAGTAACAAGAACTACACATGCAAATGCCCAGAAGTGGGAAAGAGCCTGACACATCATTATAGCTAGAATATAGAGTGGAAGGAGAGGAAGACAGGAGAGAGATCACGTAAGAGAGAGACCCAAGGCCAGACTCTGAAGTCCTTACGCATACCTTGTGTTACTCAGGGTTATGATAGGTTCTGCTGCAGTAACAGATAAACCCCAAAGTTTCCTTGGCTTAACACAACAAAGACACTTTTCACTCATGTAAAGTTCAATGTGGGAAGGGCAGCCCTCCTCCATCCTGCAGCTACAGCCTCTAGAACACGAGCCTCAGGTCCACTGCAGAAGAGAGAAGAGATGTAATGGGCATGTAGCTCTTATCTCCCCGGGCCTGGAAATGACACATGTCACTTTCCCTCACACTTTGCATGGCCCCAACCTCATGGCAGTCTGTGTGCCAGGAAAGCAAAAGGCGATGGTAGACAAAATACTGTGTCTAGCCTACCGTGATAAGGAATTTGAAGTGTCCCCTGGGGACCCCAAGGTCCACTCGAGAGTTTTTAGCATGAGAATCACATGGTCTAATTTGTGCTTTAGAAAGCTCACTCTGGCTGTAAGGTCTTCACCTTAGGTGAAGGGAGGGAGGTATGATGGCAAACAAGGAAACTAGCATATTGCGCCTTTCCAGGGGAGACAGAGGGTGACGGAGCAAGGGCTGTGGCACTGGGAACAGAGAGAAGGAGATGAATGTCAGTTATGTCGGAGGTAGAGTTGACAGAATTCTGTGAGTGACTGGACAGGGGAGGTAGGGAAAGAATGGATGGGTGGAGGATACACAGAAAGTAGAAGGAGTTAAGGAGGGTGCCCAAACTTCTGATTTGGACAGCCAGGGGCCTGGTAGCACCAGTCACCCAGGCAGAGAGAACCATCGTGGTGTACTGGATGTAAAAACTGGCCAAACAATAAAACATGAGGAGCGGGACAGGGCGTGAGTGGCAGGCGTCGGGGGACGTGGGGAGACAGAAGGTTAAATCATTATTCTCTTCAGTGGAAAGTCAATAGACAGTGCCTAAAATTGAAAAATCAGATAGAAGCAATATAAGCATATTCTTTAGAGATACCAAAAAAAATCAGTCAAAAGAGTTTCAAGTGTCTGCCTCTGGGGAGGGAAAAGCATGGGGGAAAAGAATGGAAGATTGCTGTTTTTCATAACAAATTTTGTAGAACTACAACTCTTTAAATAAACTATGTGCTTCTGTATTTGATTAAAATGGTTTTTTTTTAAAAGAAAAGACTGGCTTGTCTAGGGTGTTGCTACCTTCAAGAGGTGTCTTTAACCACCTTTTTTATGCAGAGGGGTATCCACATGATTTCAAAGGGCAATGTGCCTGCAAAGGGAATGTTCCTACTCCCTGCCAGATTTCTTCATTCACACCGTGCCCCTGAGCTTGAGTCCCAGAAAAACCAGAGAAGGCTTTCTAGAGGAGACCATGTTTAGCCTAGATCTTGAAAAGTCATAGGATTTCATGGAGGAAGGGACACTTCAGATGGATGGTAAGAGTGAAAGCATGGAGGTATGACAAAGAGAGATGTGTTTGGGGAATGATTGTGGTTCTGTTTGGCAGCCTGAATGACAAATTGAAGTGACTCTAGGATGGAAACAGAAGATCAGTCAGGTAGCTAATGAAACTGATTTTCACAAAATCTGGCCCATGGGCCACCTGTATCAGGGTTCTAAGGATCCCTCAGTGCTTCTAAATCCTCAGGAGAGGGTGAGACAGTAATCTGCATTATAATATGTTCTCCCGGTGAATCTTATACATACTAAAATTTGAGAAACGCTGGTCAAGCACGAGGAGATAAAGTCCTGAAGTAGTGACCATGTGAATAGGAAGGAGGAAATGGTCACTAGACCTAGGACCCCATAGAATGCCAGGGCCTCTTGGGTCCAGAGTTGATCTCGGCCATCAGGTCAGGGTAAGTGGCCCTCCTGCCTGCAAAGAAATGCAGATGCTGGGGAACCAGCAGCACCCAACAGCTCCTGCCCACCACCTACTGCCATTCCTGCCTCACTAAAAGGACGCCCACTTCACACGATATGGTAGGAGAAGTAGTAACTTCCAGTTTCAGCTTTTCCATTACACGTGTGATCTTAAAGATGTCACTTCATTGCTTGGGTCTTAGTTTCCCCAAACGTAAAATGAGGTGGTTAGACTAGATTACCTCAAAGTCCACCTCATATCTAACCTTCTGAAAACAACTATGGATAATATCCAGAATATACAAGGAACTCCTGAAAATCAAAATGATAAATAACAAGAACCCCAATAAAAATATTGGCCGAGAATATGAATGGGCAACTTATAAAAGAAGAAACCCCAAAAAACTAACTAGCATATAAAGAGGTGTTCACACTCATTAGTATTCAGAGAAATGCAAATTAAAACAATAGATGTTACTTTACACTTATTAGATTGGCAAAAAAAATTGAAAACTGGATCATGTCACATGTTGGCAGGGATGTGCACTGCTGAAGGAAGTAGAGATGGGTACAGCCAGCCGGGAGAGCAATCTGGCACTATTTAAGTCAGATTGAGTGTGTGCCTACCTTACCACCCAGCAAGTCCACTCACTCCTAGGTAGATCTCCTGCAGAAATGATCACACAGCCTATAATGGAGCACACAGGAAGACATCCATTGCAATGTTATGTGTAGTGGCACAGAGTTGGAAGAGTGACTAGGTAAAATGTACAGAGTGCTATCGAACAGTTATAAGCAACAAACTAGATGTACATATAGCAAGATGGGCGGATCTCAAAAACACAATGCTGAGTGAACGAAGGGAGAAATATAATGAGAAACCTCTGTGATTCTCAAAATCCTGAAACCCTGTGGTAAAATATAAAGTCCTTACACTGTCCTACAAAGCCCCACATGATCTGCCTCCCCTCTCTCCATCACTCTATTTACCTCACTGACATCATCTTCTACCAGTGTCCCCACTACTCACTCTGACCCAGCCTCACTGGCTGCCCTGCTGTTAACACACGCCAGGCACTGAGACTGCAACAGAGTCTTTGCACTGGCTGTTCCTCTGCCTGGAATTACAAGCCCTCAAAATCCCCTCCACACACACACACACACACACACACACACACACACACACAGAGTCCCCCTTACCCTGCTCTATTTTTACATGAGACAATAATGAAATGTAATAATAAGTAAATTTTATAATCGTCTGAAAGATAATGAGTATTGTCCCACATTTACCACTAAAAGGTGAGCTCTGTGAGGGCAGGAACTTTCACCTGTTTTGTTCCCTGATGTCTCTCAAGGCCTAGAACAAAGCCTATCATAAAAGGGGCCTTTATAAACTTTGGTTGACTAAATAAATGAATGGTGAGTGGGAATGAGAGTAAAGAATATTAAATAAAAAAGAGAGGCACCTAGCACAGGAAAATGATGATGAGGCTCAATTTATTGAGGGATATGAGTAATTTAACTTTGTGTGCCCAAGATTTACAAAGGGGGGTGACAGGCGAGCAATGTCTCATCACCCTCACCACCCCCCACCCCAGCCCATCTGTTGGAGTTCCTCTTCCTGCCAGGTCTTTGTGGAATGAGCAGGAAAAGTCCTGGCTGTGGAAAGAACCCACTGCTTTGTCCACACAGCTGCTGTCTCTGAGATTTCAAGGCTGCAGCAGGGCTGAGGGCACCTCCTGGCATTCACGACTCCACCCAGTATCTCACACTCCTCAAACACAGGACCTACCCAAGGAGGAGAGGACTGGGCTCCACACAGAACAGCACCTAATATCGTTAGAGTGACTTCCAACTCACAAAGGCTTTCCACAACTTTGAAGGAAATTACTGTCCCATTGGATGGATAAGAAAACTAACATTTAAAAAGGATAGCATTTGGTCAGAATGGCCATCGTCAAAAAGACTACAAGTAAATGCTGGAGAGGGTGTAGAGAAAAGGGAACCCTCCTACAATGTTGGTGGGAATGTAGATTGATGCAGCCACTATGGAGAACAGTATGGAAGTTCCTTAAGAAACTAAAAATAGAGCTACTATATGATCATGCAATCCCACTCCTGGGCATATATGAGGAGAAAACTGTAATTTGAAAAGATACATGCACCCCAATATTCATTACAGCACTATTTACAATAGCCAGGACATGGAAGCAACCTGAATGTCTATCAACAGAGGAATGGATAAAGAAGATGTGGTACATATATACATTACTCAGCCACAAAAAAGACTGAGATAATGCCATTTGCAGCAATATTGATGGACGTAGAGGTTATCATACTAAGTGAAGTAAGTCAGAAAGAGAAAGACAAATATCATATGATATCACTTAAGCATGGAATCTAAGAAAAAAAAAGATACAAATGAACTTTCTTACAAAATGGAAAGGAAAGAGACTCACAGACATAGAAAACAAACTTATGGTTACCTAAGGGGAAAGGGAGGAGGAAGAGACAAATTAAGAGGTTGGGATTCACACATAGACACCACTATATATAAAATAGATAACAAACAAGGACCTACTGTATAGCACAGGGAACCATACTCAATATTTTGTAATAACTATAAGGGAAAAGGATCTGAAAAAGAATACACACACACACACACACACACACACACATAACTGAATCACTGTTCTGTACACCTAAAACTAACACGATATTGTAACTCAAACTTATGGACTTGATACAGGCTATCTAAAAATTAATGTTAGAAAATAAGGCCAAATAAATCATCTCCTACTATTAAGACTTTAAAGGGATTATCCATTCCTTGCAAGCAGCCAGATGGTGGATCCTGTATACTAGCCATCATCAGCTCTGGCAATAATAGTTCTGGTACTTTTGGGGCTTAAGGGAGGAACCACCAGGAATATGGGGCAACCTAAAGGCAATGCTAAGTGCAGTCAGATTAGGAAAGGGTGCAGGCTGGCTGGTTTCTTAAGCAGGCCAATTATTTAAGCCAAGAGATTAACGTTTAAGAACAATACAGTCTGGTGTTATGACTTGGGGTCTTCTTGTACATCACTCCCTGGACTCATTTAAGTGACACTGGCCTCATTCCCAAAGAGCAAAGTGGATCAGAACTGGCTTAATCTTTTGATCTGGTCTCCCTCGGAAGTAGTCCATGGCTTGCAGTTCTTTATCTCCAGTGAACTTGGCACCATGCAGTGCACATGGCAGGAGCTCCATAAAGCTCCCTGAGCTGCAGACTCACTGAAGCCCACACGGCACAACTTTACATTGAAGCACTGAAACCCTGCAACTCTCCTTCTAAGAAGCCTCTTAGGGATTACCGGCTTCCACTAAATATCGATTTAGGCTGATCTTGTCTTAACCCCCCAATCCCACCCAGCAAACAACAAGTAAAAAGAAATTCACCATAATGATCAGTGTTACCTACATAGTGAGATATTTCCTTGTAAGCTGCATGAACCTTGAACACATGATAATCTCTGTCATTCTCATTTTCCCTCAAGTTAAAGTGGGGATTAAACTCTGTTTGCAGTTCTAAAACTGAGAGATTCTTTACATAAAGGACCTACACCCCAAATCACAAACACAGAAATTTAGAGGTGTAAGAGATATCGGAGCTCTTGTCCACACCTTTATTTTTATTAATGAAAAAATTGAAGCCCTTTAGGCTTCACCTCTTTAAGGTGAAATGACTAGTTTAAGGTCACACAACTGGTAGGTGTCAAGTAACATTAGTCTCTGAGTCCCATCTGAAAGGCTAGCTTCCTGTACATTGGTGCTAAGGCGGTTCATTTTCTCCCTGAAGTTCCTTAGAAAAAGTTCATTTTTCTAAGGCCTACATTGCGCCAGGGAGAAAATGAATGGGGTTTAGTCCAAAAGAGTTCTACAAGCAGAGAATTTTGGTTTCTTTTTGTAACAGTTTTATTTAAACTCAAAAGAATTTTTAAAAGCATTGTTTGGAGAATGCGACAAAACTCTCAGACCTTAAAGCCCAGGCAGAGAGTTACATAAGCAAACAATATCATTACAAGACACATTCTGTGAACATAAAGATATGCATAAACATTTTTATATCATAAAAGAGAAAACAGCTCTCAGCCTGGAGAGGCTGGGGAATGCTTCAGCAAGGACGGGACATCTGAGCTAGGATTTCAGGGTCAGAACTTTCCATACAGAGGGAAGCATGTGCAAAGTCCCCAAGGTAGGTGAGGGCATGACACACTCAAGGATTTGAAAGGGGAGAACATTGTAGTGTTCAATACAGACAATGAGAAGAATAATGCAAAATAAAACAGGAGAGAGAGAAAAAGCCAGATCACACAGGACCCTCAGGGCCATGGAAAGGATTTTGGGCTTTATCCTAAAAGCTATAGCAAGTCATAGAAGAGTTTTAAGCCAAAGGGAGAAATGGCCAAGTTCAAATTTTTTTAAATGACTCTAGCTGTAGTTGTAGCACAGAAAACAAATTAGAAGGGGAAGGAAAGAACACAGGGAGACAACTGGGGCTATTGCAGTAGTACAGGTGACAGAAGATCATGATCTGGGGTGGGGGTGGGGTGGGAGGAGATGGAGGGAAGTGGCTGATCGGAAAGGCCCTTAAGAGACAAAGGCAAGGTAACCTGCAAATGGACTGGATAAGCGAGGGAAGGAGAAGGAGGTAGCAAGGATGCATGCTAGTGTTCGATGTATACAAATGGCTGGATGGTCTGGTCCTAGAGGGTATACATAGAGTAACAAGAGTTGGGTTTTGTTATATTGAGATTTATATGTCATTATAATAGGATGTCACGTGGGCAGCTGACGATATGGGTCTGGGCCTCCAAGGCATCTGAACTGGGAATGTTGAAAAAAGATTCTTCAGAGAGTAGTCAACTAAAGCCATGGTTCTGTATGAGGTCAGCCAGAGAAGAGAGCATAGAAGGAGAAGAGAAAGGGGCCTAAGAAAGCCAACATTTAAACCAGTAAATAAGGATGGATCAGCAAGTGGCTGAGAAGAAAAAGAGTTAGGAAAATATTTTCTCAGACACTGACAAATTATCTTTTATGAGCTTTGCTTTTAAAAAGAAAAACTGAAAAAGCAGACAAACTGCCATAGCCAAAGAGAAAGATAAAAACAAAGAAGCCCAAATATTCCATGTATATAATTATTAATCTTTGGATTACCAAGAATTGCCTCCATCAAAATTCTTACTTTTTAATATAGCTTGTTTATTCTTTTACAAAGCCCATACCATGCTTCCCTTTAGGTAAAGTACACTTCCCCACCAACTGACGTAGGGTTTGGCCATATGAAAATGCATGTGAGCAGATGTGATATGCACCATGTCCAAGAAGAAACTTTAAATACACTTATATTGCTTGGCCCCAGCTCTTTTATTTCTGCCCTCTGCCATGAGAAAAGCATGCTTCTTCAATCAGGATCCTGAAATGAAAAGATACAATGAGCAAAACCAAACCCAGTGCAGCCCAGCAAAGGAACAGTTAATTCAGCCCTCAGGTGACGTGAGCAAGAAACAATGTATGGGATTTTTAACCACTGAGCTTGCAAGCTATTTGTTACTGCAGCAAAAGCTGACTAATATACTTGACCACAGTGAGATTTCTTTAAAACTAAATATAGTTATTTCAAACTCCCATAGAAGGAAGCAAAGGTACTCTTTGTCTAGAACATATTATACCCCTGGCACTAATAAGCTATTTATAGACATTCTCTCATTTTACCCCTTGTGACAATTATTTTCGCAATTTTACATGAACAAACTGAGGCTTAGATAAGTTACATATACTTCTCAGAACCACAAAACTAGCAAATAATGGAAATGCAACAAAAATTCATCTAACTGATTCCAAAGCCTAGGAACTCTCCATAATACCCTATTAAAGGATTTGCTAGAAATCAAACCTAGATCTCCCACGTGGGAAACAAGAAAAAAACTGGTGAACCATCAGACTCAGCTTTAGACTACACTCATGTACATGGATAGTTGTGCTGCTGTTGAATAAGCCCAGAGTAACCAGCAACTCTGGATCTGAAATCTCACATTGTCACAACCTCCACCTTCCTCTCACCAGTGATATCGTACTTGAGAAAATGGAAGCTGTAAGGTGGAATTTAGTGCTCATGATGTCACACTGAAAATTGGAAACAAAGGTGGCCTTTTATCTCCATCTCTATAGCTATCTAAACCCGGTGACTTTTTGTAATACCTCACTGTGATCACCTCTTATGAATTCAGCTTGGTTTTCCCATCTAATCCTTGGTGATGAAAATCACATCTGCCATCCTTAATCTCAAGGCAGAATTAAACCTTTAACATGTTAAGTAAGATAGATAAGCAAGATATATTAATCACTTAACACTATCCATTTTTCCATTGAAGAGTTATGTATGTGTTTTGTCCAGAATTTATCATTGTCTTGTAAATCCCCTGATGAGACTTGGTGGGGGTAGTGGGTGTGGTGAGGTGTAAAGGAAAAGCAGAAGCTTTGAAGTTAGAAAAGCCTGGGTTTAAATCCTGCTCTGCCTCTTACTAACTCTGTGACCTTGAGAACTTGACTTTATCTTTCGGAACATCAGTTTCCTTGGTGCAAAATGTGGATGAAAATAGCTAATTCAATAAGTTGTCTGAACAGAGAAAGACAAATACTTTATGATATCACCTACATGTGGAATCTAAAAAAATACCAAAAAAAGAAGCAGACGCACAGGTACAGAGAGCAAATTACTGGGTACCAGCGGTGGATGGGGGGAGCAATACAGGAATAGGGGAATGGGAGGCACAAATTATTGGGTGTAAGATAGGTTCAAGGATGTATTGTACAACACAGGGAAAATAGCCAATATTTTGTAATAACTGTAAATGGAAAGTAACCTTTTAAATTGCATAGAAAAAATTTTAATTTTTTAAATAAAAATTAAACTTTTAAAGTTGCTTGAAGATCAGATGAGCTTGAATGTTCACTTCTTCACTGTGAATCATTGGCATCTGCCTTGAGCTGCAAGGAGACTCAGTGTCCAGGATGAGAACCCTTTAATAGCACACACACAATGCTGTATAATCATCATCATTATCACAGGTACCAACAACGTCAAGCACCAAATAGTGAACACCCATATACTCCAACATTTTTCCAAGCCTTTCCACACATTATCTCTAATTCTGACAACCTTGAAGCAAAATAAATGCTGTTATACTCATTTTAGAGAGCAGCAAACTGAGAGGTTAAGTGACTTGCTAAAGATCAGTGTTGGTCCTCCTGATCCTCAGGCTAGTGCCTTTCCCACTCACCACACTGCCTCCTGCTCTTGGCTGCTAAGCTATGCCTCTCTCTCTCCACTGTTGTCCGTGAGAGCTCTGGGGAGAAAAAAATTACGAGCAAACAAATTTCCCTAGCAGGACCACATGAACGCTCAAAAAGTATTGATTGTAAGACTTGCACACCAAAAACTATAAATTATTACTGAGAGAAATTAAAGATCTAAATAAATGGAGAGACATTCTGTATTCATGGATTAGAAAACTTAATATTGTTCAGTTGGCAACTGTCTTCCAAATGGATCAATAAGTTCAACAACACACACACACAAAAATCCTAGCAGGCTTTTTGCAGAAATTTGACAAGCTAATATTTACACAGAAATACAAAGAACCCAGCATAGCCAAAAAAATTTGGAATAAAGAAGAACAAAGTTGGAGGGCTTATACTTTCTAATTGCAAACTTATCATCAAGCACATAACCAAGGCAGTGTGATACTGACCACAAACAAACATATAAATAAACGGAATGAAATTGAGAGTCCAGAAATAATCCCTTATATTTATGGTCAATTGATTTTCAACAAAGGCACCGAGGCAATTCAAAGGGGAAAGAATAGCTTCTTCAAATTGGTACATGAACAACCGGACATCCACATGCTAAAAGATTAGCTTAGATTCCTACACACACCATACCTAAAAGTTAATTCAAAATTAATCAAATGCCGAGGAAGTTTTCACAAGCCTCTTAGATAGCCTCATCCACCAGAGGGCAGACAGCAGAAGCAAGAAGAACTACAATCCTGAAGCCTGTGGAACGAAAACCACATTCACAGAAAGATAGTCAAAATGAAAAGACAGAGGACTATGTACCAGATGAAGGAACAAGATAAAACCCCAGAAAAAGAATTAAATGAAGTAGAGATAGGCAACTTTCCAGAGAAAGAATTCAGAATAATGATAACGAAAATGATCCAGGACCTCGGAAAAACAATGGAAGCAAAGATCGAGAAGATGCAAGAAGTGTTTAACAAAGACCTAGAAGAATTAAAGAACAAACAAACAGAGATGAACAATACAATAACTGAAATGAAAAATACACTAGAAAGAAGCAATAGCAGAATAACTGAGGCAGAAGAATGGATAGTGACCTGGAAGACATAATGGTGGAATTCACTGTTGTGGAACACAATAAAGAAAAAAGAATGAAAACAGCCTAAGAGACCTCTGGGACAACATTAAATGCACCAACTTTCACATTACAGGGGTCTCAGAAGGAGAAGAGAGAAAGAAAGGACCAGAGAAAATATTTGAAGAGATTATAGTTGAAAACTTGCCTAACATGGGAAAGGAAATAGCCAACCAAGTCAGGAAGGACAGAGAGTCCCAGGCAGGATAAACTCAAGGAGAAACACACCAAGATACATAGTAATCAAATTGACAAAAATTAAAGACAAAGAAGAATTATTAAAAGCAACAAGGAACTCCCATAAGGTTAACACCTGATTTCTCAGCAGAAACTCCACAAGCCAGAAGGGAGTGGCACAATATATTTAAAGTGATGAAAGGGAAGTACCTACAACCAAGATTACTCTACCCAGCAAGGATCTCATTCAGATTCAACAGAGAAATCAAAAGCTTTACAGACAAGCAAAAGCTAAGAGAATTCAGCATCACCAAACCAGCTCTACAACAAATGCTAAAGGAACTTCTCTAAGTGGGAAACACAAGAGAAGAAAAGGACCTACAAAAACAAACCCAAAACAATGTAAAAAATGATAAAAGGAACATACATATTGATAAGTACCTTAAATGTGAAGGGACTAAATGCTCTAACCAAAAGACAAAGGATTGCTGAATGGATACAAAAACAAGTATGCTGTCTACAAAATACCCACTTCAGACCTAGGGACACATACACACTGAAAGTGAGGGGATGGAAAAAGAAAGATGGAGTAGCATACTCATATCAGATAAAATAGACTTTAAAATAAAGGAAGTTACAAGAGGCAAGGAAGGACACTACATAATGATCAAGGGATCAATCCAAGAAGAAAATATAACAATTATAAATATATATACCCAACATAGGAGCACCTCAGTACATAAGGCAAATGCTGACAGCTATAAAAGAGGAAATCAACAGTAACATAATAATAGTGAGGGACTTAAACACCTCACAAATGGACAGATCATCCAGACAAAAAAGTTAATAAGGAAACACAAACTTTAAGTGACACAATAGACCAGATAGATTTACTGATATTTATAGGACATTCCATCCAAAAACAGCAGACGACACTCTCTTCTCAAGGGCACACAGAACATTCTTCAGGATAGATCACATCTTGGGTCACAAATCAAGCCTTGGGAAATTTAATAAAAGTGAAATCATATCAAGGATCTTTTCAGACCACGACACTATGAGATTGGAAATAAATTATAGGGTAAAAATGGTGTAAAAATGTAAAAAACCCAAACACATGGAGGCTATTACTAAATAACCAAGCGATCACTGAAGAAATCAAAGAGGAAATCAAAAAATACCTAGAGACAAATTACAACTAAAACACGATGATCCAAAGCCTATGGGATGCAGCAAAAGCAGTTCTAGGAGGGAAATTTATAGCAATACAATCCTACCTCAAGAAACAAGAAACATCTCAAATAAACAATCTAACATTATACCTAAAGGAACTAAAGAAAGAAGAACAAACAAATTCCAAAGTTAACAGCAGGAAAGAAATCATAAAGATCAGATCAGAAATAAATGAAGAAAACAATAGCAAAGATCAATAAAAATAAAATCTGGTTCTTTGAGAAGATTAACAAAATTGATAAACCATTAGCCAGACTCATCAAGAAAAAAAGGGAGAAGACTCAAATCAACAGAATTAGAAGTGAAAAAGAAGTAATAGCTGACACTGCAGAAATTTGAAGGATCATGAGAGATTACTAAAAGCAACTATATGCCAGTAAAATGCACAACCTGGAAGAAATGGACACATTCTTAGAAAAGCAAAACTTTCTGAGACTGAACCAGGAAGAAATAGAAAATATAAACAGACCAATCACAAGCACTGAAATTGAAACAAACAACAAAAGCCCAGGACCAGATGGTATCACAGGAGAATTCTATAAAACATTTAGAGAAGAGCTATCACCTATCCTTCTCAAACTCTTCCAAAATATAGCAGAGGGAGGAACACTCCCAAACTCATTCTACAAGGACACCATCACACTGATACCAAAACCAGACAAAGATATCACAAAAAAAGAAATCTACAGGCCAATATCACTGATGAACATAGATGCAAAAATACTCAGCAAAATACTAGAAAACAGAATCCAACAACACAGTAAAAGTATCATACACCATGATCAAGTGGGGTTTATCTCAGGAATGCAAGGATTCTTCAATATACACAAATCAATCAATGTGATAAACCATATTAACAAATTGAAGGAGAAAAACCATATGATCATCTCAATAGATGCAGAAAGAGCTTTTGACAAAATTCAACACCCATTTCTGATAAAAACTCTCCAGAAAGTGGGCATAGAGGGAACCTACCTCAACATAATAAAGACCATATATGACAAACCCACAGCCACCATCATTCTTAATGGTGAAAAACTGCAACCATTTCCTCTGAAATCAGGAAACAAGACAAGGTTGCCCATTCTCACCACTATTATCCAACATAGTTTTGGAAGTTTTAGCCACAGCAATCAGAGAAGAAAAAGAAATAAAAGGAATCCAAATCTGAAAAGAAGAAGTAAAACTGTCACTGTTTGCAGATGACATGATACTATATATAGAGAACCCTAAAGATGCTAATAGAAAACTACTAGAGCTAATGAATGAATTTGGTAGAGTAGCAGGATACAAAATTAATGCACAGAAATCTCTTGCATTCCTATACACTAACAATGAAAAATCAGAAAGACAAATTAAGGAAACACTCCCATTTACCATCACATCAAAAAGAATAAAATACCTAGGAATGGACCCACCTAAGGAGGCAAAAGATCTGTATGCAGAAAACTATAAGACACTGATGATAGAAGTTAAAGATGATACAAACAGATGGAGAGATATACTATGTTCTTTCATAGGAAGAATCAATACTGTGAAAATGACTATACTACCCAATGCAATCTACAGATTCAGTGCAATCCCTATCAAACTACCAATGGTATTTTTCACAGAACTAGAACAAAAAATTTTACAATTTGTATGGAAACACAAAAGACCCCAAATAGCCAAAGCAATCTTGAGAAAGAAAAATGGAGCTGGAGGAATCAGGCTCCCTGACTTCAGACTATACTACAAAACTACAGTAATCAAGACAGTATGGTACTGGGACAAAAACATAAATATAGGTCAATGGAACAGTACAGAAAGCCCAGAGATAAACCCACACATACATGGTCACCTTGTCTTTGATAAAGGAGGCAAGAATATACAATGGAGAAAAGACAGCCTCTTTAATAAGTGTGCTGGGAAAACTGGACAGCTACATGTAAAAGAATGAAATTAGAACACTCCCTAACACCATACACAAAAATAAACTCAAAATGGATTAAAGACTTAAATGTAAGGCCAGACACTCTAAAACTCTTAGAGGAAAACATAGGCAGAACACTCTATGACATAAATCACAGCAAGATTCTTTTTGATCCATCTCCTAGAGAAATGGAAATAAAAACAAAAATACACAAATGGGACCTAATGAAACTTAAAAGCTTTTGCACAGCAAAGGAAACCATAAACAAGACCAAAAGACAACCCTCAGAATGGGAGAAAATATTTGCAAATGATGCAACTGACAAAGGATTAATCTCCAAAATATACAAGCAGCTCATGCAGCTCAATATCAAAAAAAACCAAACAACCCAATCCAAAAATGGGCAGAAAACCTAAATAGACATTTCTCCAAAGAAGATATACAGATTGCCAAGAAACACATGAAAAGATGCTCAACATCACTAATCATTAGAGAAATGCAAATCAAAACTACAATGAGGTATCACTTCATACAGGTCAGAATGGCCATCATCAAAAAATCTACAAACAAGAAATGCTGGAGGGAGTATGGAGAAAAGGGAACCCTCTTGCACTGTTGGTGGGAATGTAAATTGATACAGCCACTATGGAGAACAGTATGGAGGTTCCTTAAAAAACTAAAAGCAGAATTACCATAAGACCGAGCAATCCCACTACTGGGCATATACCCAGAGAAAACCATAATTCAGGCACCCCAATGTTCATTGCAGCACTATTTACAATAGCAAGGTCATGGAAGCAACCTAAATGCCCTACGACAGACAAATGGATAAAGATCATGTGGAACATATATATGATAGAATATTACTCAGCAGTAAAAAGGAACAAAACTGGGTCATTTGTAGAGACGTGGATCGACCTAGAGACTGTCGTACAGAGTGAAGTAAGGCAGAAAGAGAAAAACAAATATCATATATTAATGCATATATGTGGAATCTAGAAAAATGGTACAGACGAACTGGTTTGCAAGGCAGAAATAGAGACACAGATTTAGAGAACAAACATATGGACACAAAGGGGGGAAAGTCGGGGTGGCGGTGGGATGAACTGGGAGATTGGGATTGACATGTATACACTAATATGTATAAAATAGATAACTAATAAGAACCTGCTGTATAAAAAATAAAATTCCGAGGCAATAGAAAAAAATTAATCGAATGTCTAAATACAAGAGCTAAAACTACAACTGTTTTAGAAGAAAATCTAAAATCTCCTAAAATCTAGGAGAAAACCTTCATGATCTTGAGTAGGCAAAGATTTCTTAGATAAGACACCAAAAGCAGGATTCAAAAAAGAAAAAATTGATAGAGGGTTTCATCAAAATTAAACATTTTTGACCTTCAAAAGACACCATCAAGAAATTGAAAAGACAAGCTACAGAATTGGAGAGAATATTTGCAAATCATATATCCAATCAGGAACATTATCTAGACTATATAAAGAACTCTTGCAACTAAATAATAAGACAAACAAGCCAACTTAAAATTGGGCAAAATATTTGAAGAGACCTGTAGCTAAAGAAGATATATGAATGGCAAATAAGTGCTTGAAAAGATGCTGAACATCATTAATCATTAGGCAGATGCAAACTAAACCATGATGAGATACCATGTCATACTCACTAAAATCAAAAACACAGGAAACAAGTGTTGGTAAAGATGAGGAAAAACTGGAACCTTCATGAATTTCGGGTGGAAATATAAAATGATACAGCCACTTTGGAAAACAATTT
The DNA here is from genome assembly GCF_005190385.1 of Monodon monoceros. Classification (NCBI taxonomy): domain Eukaryota; kingdom Metazoa; phylum Chordata; class Mammalia; order Artiodactyla; family Monodontidae; genus Monodon; species Monodon monoceros. Next base: position 61,659,218 of record NW_021703774.1, on the reverse strand, counting down.
GGCAGGTTCTTAAACATATATTACCATACAAATTAAGAAGTCCACTCCAAACTACTTACCCCAGAGTAATGACACCATATGTCCACACAAAACTTATACATGAATGATTATAACAGCATTAGTCATAATAGCCAAAAAGTGGAAACAATCCAAATGGCCATCAGTTGATGAATGGATAAATAAAATGTGGCACATCCATACAATGTAATACTATTTAGCAATAAAAAAGGAACAAAATATTGATACATGTTACAACATGGATGAACCTCAGAAATATTTGCTAAGTGAAAAAAGCAAGACACAAAAGACTACATATCATAGACTCCATTTATATGAAATGTCCAGAGAAGGCAAAACTATGGAGGTAGAATGCAGATTCGTGGTTCCCTGGATCTGAGCTGGGAGTAGGAACTGACTGAAAACAGGCACAAAAGATCTTTCAGGGTAGGGGTGATAAAAATATTCTAAAACTGGATTGTGGTAATGGTTGCATAGCTCTGTAAAGTTACTAAAACTCATTGAACTGTACAGTTAAAACAGATGAAGTTTATGTTATGTAAATTACACCTCAATAAATCTGTTTTTTTAAAGTCTTAATTGAGTTCCTCCACAAAATATCTCAGACAAGGTGAAGGAAGAAGCCTGGGGGAGTCTACTCCCCGGCCTTGCTCCTTTCTGTTCTCTGGGAAGGACACATGAGCCCCTCTGTCAGTGCTAAGAGCTGTTTCCCCAGGAGCCTGGAGTGGCTGTGCCTGACTCCTCTACCTTAGTGACTCTTAACTGCCCCAATCCAGGCCTCTGGCAGCAAAGCTCACCTTGCAGAAATACTGTAAGTGTTATAAATACTTTAGGTCCTCAGGGAGCCCTGTCAGTTCTCTACTATGGCATCAGCGACCTTGGGCAAGGAAAATTCTATTTCTAGGCATACTGAGTGTCTGTGACCTGCCTCAAGACAATAAACTGTTTCTTACAGGGCATGGTTTGGACCCTTAAGATAGCCATGCTCTCTTAAAAGCTAATTCCTACAAGCTAATTACAGCCTACACTCGCAGAAAAACAGGATGAATACACGAAATTCAAACTAAAGCCCTGGTGGAAGGGCTGTGGAACCTGGGTTTAGAGCAGTGCAACGTTCTCAATCTGGGCTGCGTGATAAAACCATAAAACCACCTGGGAAGCTTTTCAAATGTATTAGTGGAGATGAATGTCCCTAAATGTATTATAACTGCCAATTAAAATATATTTTGTTTGATCAAGTTAATAGTAATCAGTAATAGCATAAACACATAAAATCTAAAAAGTAAAAACAAAAAAATGCCTATTGAGCTTTTTGAAAATACTATAACTGTGTGCCCCCCAAAGATATTCAGATTTAACTGGCCCAGAATATGGTCTGAGCATCAGTGTTTTTTAAAGCTCCCCAGTGAATGTGCTGTGCATCCAGGGCTGAAAATCACCAGCTTTAGAAGGAGATGGGTGTCAAAACAAGGTCTTCCATCAGTTACTCATTCACGCCTTAGAATGCATTTCTCTCTGAATAAGCATCGTCTTCCCATCTAATAAGGGCAGCAACTGGACAGAGCCAGCTGAATGTTGGACCCCAGGATGTCGTCCTTTGCAGTGTAGATGCCTCCAGTTCATCTCTGTTTATCCTAAATGAGTTCACGTTGAGCGTATTGATCTGTACATCCTTAACCATGACACTCGAAAAAGGGGCTAATGCTACAAACGTAACTGGTGGTGGAGAGGCTAAAAGAAAAAGACAGCCTTTATTATCAGTATTCAAGGACTTTTCTTGACACCAGGGACCAAGAATAAAACCAGTTAGGACCTAGTGCAATAGTAACACAATATTGAATATCAAAGGCAATCAAACATTCACCTCATCATGAGAATTTAGGGTAGAGTTCCCTGCTGGCTTGAGTGGACAAAAAAAGCTTTGTGGATGAAGCAGAACTCCAGCTGGGCCTTGTAAGATTGACAGAATTTGAACTGGGGAAGGGGAGGGACAGTAAAAATAATCTCCAATAACAATAATTGCAACAGCATTTACCATAAAGCAGCACTCTTACTCAAGCATCATTTTATTTAAGCCTCACAACCACCTCATGGTCCTCATTTTACAGGTGAGGACATGGGGGCTTACAGAGGTTAAAACATTTGCCCAAGCTCAGTCAGCAAGCAGGACTTGAATCCGTGCAACTTGACTCCAGAATCCAGGTACCTGGGCCAAGGCAGAGAAGCAGAAAGGAACCCCATAACTTGTGTGATATTGTGTAAGGAATCCACTATGCTGGGAAGAAAAAACAGCCTAACTGGGACGAGTCTGGATCACCCACCCAGCCTATGACCAAAAAGTGGGATACCCAGATATTAAGCCAGCTACAACAAGGAGAACTGAATGAGAAGCAAACTAAAATGGTATTTCTTTTTTTTAGAAGCACAAGATGAGAAAAGCATCTGAAAAGGTGAGCATGACTAGGGAAGCACAGGTCTGGAGATTCCCAAGGGGTGAGATTTCACCAGAGGTGGGGAGAAATGCTGAGAACTGGAACTGGAAAGGAATCACTAAGCGTCAGTCTACATTCTACCCATCTAGGACCCTCCAGGATCATGTAAAGGGCAGAAGAGCTAGAGAGGCATAGACTAGGAGGAGAAAGAACACAGAGGCAACATGAAATGTTAAGGCAAATAGTTGAGCATATATACCTTGGCTGAATTACAGTTTTCAAAATGCCTAGTTGTAATCAGGTCATAGGTACACAGTGTGTGTTTTAATTGGGGGAAGGTACCCATGTAAGTATCTGTGAAAGGCACAGAGAGTACACAATGCCTGCCTGCAAGGAATGCACAGTCTTGTTGGAGAGTCAAGGAATAGTACTTATGCATAATCTCCTCAAATCATAGGAACCAAATCAACAGAAGCCTCAAAAGAAAGAAAGGAAAAAAGGAAAGAGGGAGAGATGAAGGCAGGGACAGAGGGAGAGAGGGAGGGAGGACGGATGGAAGGAAGGGCACGGGAGCAGAAGGAAAGCGAAGATGAAAGGATAGGAAGAAGGAAGGAAATGAAGAAGAAAAAGAGAAGGAGAGAGAGGGAGAGAAAGGAAGAAAAGAAAGAAGGGAGGGAGGGAAGAAGAGAGAGAACCAAGTTCACATAAGAAATTCATCTAGGGTAATGTTCATCAAAGTGTGCATCACATACCATCTGCATCAGAATCACCCAAGGTGCTTCACAACACGACAGACCCTCAGAAGCGGGGTCTGGTAGTCAGAACTAGCACAGGTCTCCCAGAGGAATATTACACACTCTGAAATCTGAGAACGACTGGTGTGGCATCGCCTATGGTCAGTCCACACACTCAGCCCCCTGCACCTCCTGCTACATCTCCAGCTACCAAACTGTACAAAACAATCTCATCTTCAGAATGGTGGGCCTCAGGCGAGATGAAGTCCTGAGCCATCAGATAGACATGAAATTATATTCATAGTAGAGCATGGTCTTTTTCTGGAGTGAGGCAGATTCCAATTCAAATCCCAGTGCCACTTCTTCCTAGCCTTCCAGATTTCAGGCAAATTACTTAAACCCACTGAGTTTCATGTTCCTCATCTGTAAAATCTTCATAAGACTGTTTGGAGGAATAATTTGGGCAGAACCCACTTCTTTCTGTCAGCTGCCTTTTATTTGCTGACTTTTAAGACAGGACATCCTAGAAGGATTCTTTAAACACTAACCTTAGATATCAAAAATTGAATGCCTCTCCTGGCCACAACTAATGGGGAAAAATTACCCTTAAGTATTTCATCAGCTTCATGTTTCTTATTCCTCAGAACATTCTCCTGACATCCATGTTCTCCAAACCTTCACACATAAATTTCTCTCTATCTGAGATACACACACACACACACACACACACACACACACACACCTCCATACCCTCTTTATTCTTGTAAATTCTTACTCTTCCTTCAACATCCTGCTCAGGCTTCACCTCTACATTAAAACCTCCCCAAATCCCACACCGCTGCCCCACCTCACCCATATCCACTGCCTAGGACGGCTCACAGAACCCAAACAAACTCCACAAGTGTGATCTTACCTCATTATGATGACTGATCTTATTCTCCCCTCCCACCAGATGATGGATCCCCCAAGAAGAAATACATATTAAACTTTGCAACCCCTCCCCTTAATATCATGCCTACTATGTAGCAAGCACCCTGTAATTTGAGTTCATATACTTCATATGTAAAATATGAAACTATGAAACTGATTTTTAGAGTGTTACAACTTACTCATCCTATTGTTTTCAAATGCCAGTCAGAGGCCGGGGAGGGGGGAATCACACTAGTTTAGTTTGATTTTTTAAAATCTGAATCAGAATTACTCAGCTTTATCCTTCACCTTATTCATTAGATTTGGCTCTGAATTACAAAATCCACCCTCCTAGAAGGAAGATTTGCCACCATTAAAGGCTTAAGAAGACTGTCTCTGACTTTGAAGGCAAGTCCAGTCAGTGCAGCAAACGCTGATCAAGGAAAAGGCACTAAGCCAGGCACTGTAATTCTACAAAAAGAAGACTTCCAAAATCACAGAATCTCCGATGGAAACTTCCAAAGTGCTGACCTCCTGGCTGGCTGACAGGCTCTTCTCTAGACCATCCCCTGGTGGGGGGGGGTCTGCCTTTTTTTTTTTTTTAACATCTTTATTGGAGTATAATTGCTTTACAATGTTGTGTTAGTTTCTGCTGTACAACAGAGTGAATCAGCCATATGCATACATATATCCCCATATCCCCTTCCTCTTGAGCCTTGCTCCCACCCTCCCTATCCCACCCCTCTAGCTGGTCACAGAGCACCGAGCTGATCTCCCTGTGCTATGTGGCTGCTTCCCACTAGCCAACTATTTTACATTTGGTAGTGTATATATGTCCATGCCACTCTTCCACTTCGTCCCAGCCTCCCCTTCCCCTGCTGTGGGGGTCTGTCTTTTTATCATAGTTCTGATACAAAAAGCAAAAGCCACATTTCTATACTTGGGCACTACCCAAGCTTACCTTGCAGTCCCCACCCCAAACTCCCTCCTTTATGAATCACTATCCATGTCCTTTTCTTGCCATTTCCAATGCCTGAGTTTGATTTTTCATTTTAAACCATTGATGGCCACTTCAAAATTCTACTCAAATAATAGCTACCATTTATTGAGTGGCTCCATGTGCCAGGTACCCTTTTAGAGGTTTTATGTACAGTCTATCATTTTAAATCCCAACAACCCTATGATGCATGTACTATAAGTCCCCTCATTTTACACCAATAACTTAATAAGTGAAGATGCTAGATGTGACTCTAAAGTCCATGTTCTTAGCTACAAAGACATACACCTTCATGAGCTCATTAAATATTCACATAATTCTCTGTGCATGAGGTATTATTGTTCCCATTTTACAGATGAAAAAACCAAGGCTCAGCCATAATATTTCTCAGACTAATTCCGAATTATTTAAGCCACTCTAGTTACTCATGTCTCTTTAGGTCTATGCTGGCAGCTGTCTTGCCAGCACAGACAAAATTGCAGCCAACCAGGAGGAGGACAGAGCTGAGAGGTGGAGAGAGATGGGCCTTGGAGACACAACCAAGGCTTACTAATATATCTATGGTCTTTCCTGTCACATAAGGCATTAAACTGCAAATTTAATTAGACTGACTTGGCTTTTTAACTGTTGCTTGCAAACCAAGGAGTCCTATCTGATACAAAAATGAAGCCCACAAGGTGAGACCATAAAGTACGGTGGATGACTTTTTATAAAGTTACAGGTAAAATTGATTCATCCAAATGAGGGCAGTTCCCTTTAATGTAGTTGTCTTAAGGGAAATAAAGTTGCAACTAAAGAGGGGGCAGGAAGCTATGAAACTATATCTCCTAAGTTACAGTATTAATCAAGCACAGGCTAATATTTTGGAATGAACAATGTACATCATTTTGCAAGCATAGTTGCTTCATGTTGTAGAATGAAGTAGATCAAAGGACAGGAAAGAAAATATTTGCTTCTACTCCTATTCAAACTATTGAATAGACTGTTGCTCTGTCAATTAGCACAAGAGAAGCCCATTCTGGACATTGGTATATAATTAGGGAGCAATCAGTTTCCCACACTGAACTAAAAGCCTTGAAACAAGCAGATAAAATACGAATTCTCAGCAAAATCAGGCCTGAAATCCCCAAACAAGTCATATGCCAGAGTCTACCTTTGACCTCAGATTCTCCTATTCCCTTCCCTCACGGGACTGAGACTCAGTGGATTCTCTCCTGGGATGAGGTCAGTAGTTCAGCTAAGGCAGCACATTTCCATGCCCGGTTCATGACCCACGGCCGACACTGCTGCCCAGACTGTTACACCAGGGGGATCAAGTCACAAGACCATGCTAACCACAAGCTATGAAATAGGGGGAAATTGCCAAAAAGTATCCCTTTAGAGCTGTGCTATTTCTCTTCATGTAAATAAAACGATATTCATGGCCCTTCTGCAATTATAGAAGGATCAGATTAGCACCAAGAAGAATTTCCTTGGTTTAAGGACAAAAGAGACTTCAGAAGTGTAGACTCTCAGAATTCTAAACTGAGGCTCTTTGACTCAGGCCTAACTGTGACCTGCACCGACAGAGCTGAAGAGATGAGGGAGAAACTTTTCCTTTGGCATTTCCCTTCAGTACCATTGAGCTTGGACATAACACACTGTTGACCTCTCTTTCCTTACCTAACTGCACACGAGTGTGTGAAAACCTAGACTCTCATCTTGGCTTTCTAGCTCACATAACAAACACCCATAAAGCTAGACCAGCTGTACAGAGGCACTGAATCCAAAAGAACAAGCCACGCTTCGAGGAGATCTGAAAGGCAATTGAAATCTTTGCTGCAATTTCTTTAAAAGGTACCAAGGAAGAATTCCATTCATAATAATAATAAAACTTCTCAAGACCCTCTTTCCCCATCCCCTTCCTACTCTCCCATAGAGTGCTGATGTTCTACCAAGCTCATGGCCCACACTCCCCACATGCCCAGAAACTACCTCTTAAATCTCAGCCTGCATTTACTGTCATCCCCTTTCCTGCTTCCCTTCCCGAAATACCTCTTTCCGTCCAGCACGTCCCTGCCCTTACCATTGTAGTTCAATCTTCTGTTCCCCTCTCATGTGACTCCACAGAACAGAAGCTGCTGCCCACCTGAGAAGCCTTCCTTTTAGAAGGCAGGGGAAAGGAAAACTTCTGAAAGTGAACCCTTTTTTTTTTTTTTGTCTTTATCCCATTTGCTCAGCAAAATATAGACTTAAATGTACAGAAGGAAGATGATATCTGAAGTCAGATAACTTGGATAGTCTCAGTCACTGTGTGTGACTCTGGGGCAATTAACCTAAACTGTCTGACCTCCATCACTACATCTATAAAACAAGGTAAGAGTGATGTCTCCTTCACAAGGATGTGGTGATGATTAAATGAGAAATCATGTTTTGTCATAAGGAATAACAAGTAAATCAGAAAGTGCTCTATGAACATGATTCCCAGTCCTACTGGCATAATTCCTTACATTGGTTTGGATATTATATATGCATCATTCTCAATCCTTATAAAAGATTTAATAAGATACTTAGAGATATAAAATAGTCTGTTTTGGGACTTCCCTGGTGGTCCAGTGGTTAATAATCTGCCTTCCAATACAAGAGATGTGGGTTCGATCCCTAGTCGGAAAACTAAGATAATACATGCCATGGGGCAACTAAGTCCACGCGCTGCAACTATTGAATCTGCACACCACAATTAGAGAGCCCATGTGCCACATGAAAGATCCCATGTGCCACAACTAAGACCCAGCCCAAAAATAAATAAATATTTAAAACAATAAAAATAGAAAATAAAATAAAATACTCTGTTTTCCAAGTTGGTCACTCTTCACAATCTTGGCTAGAATCTTAAAAATTAGATACTTTTGCCTGTGTTGTGAGTCACCTGATTCTTCCAATCTGTTTTGGTGTACACCATAAAATGGAATCCAGAATCTTTAGGCTATCAGTTTGAAATCTGAATTTTTAAGTCTCAACCTGAGACTCCACATAAAACTTCCAAATCTCAGCTAGCCATAGCACAAAAGGTCTGATCTGATCCTCTTTTTAAAAGAGACTCTTAGAGGAAAACATAGGCAGAACACTCTATGACATAAATCACAGCAAGATCCTTTTTGACCCACCTCCTACAGAAATGGAAATAAAAACAAAAATAAACAAATGGGACCTAATGAAACTTCAAAGCTTTTGCACAGCAAAGGAAACCATAAACAAGACCAAAAGACAACCCTCAGAATGGGAGAAAATATTTACAAATGAAGCAACTGACAAAGGATTAATTTCCAAAATTTACAAGCAGCTCATGCAGCTCAATAACAAAAAAACAAACAACCCAATCCAAAATTGGGCAGAAGACCTGAATAGACATTTCTCCAAAGAAGATATACAGACTGCCAACAAACACATGAAAGAATGCTCAACATCATTAATCATTAGAGAAATGCAAATCAAAACTACAATGAGATATCATCTCACACCAGTCAGAATGGCCATCATCAAAAAATCTAGAAACAATAAATGCTGGAGAGGGTGTGGAGAAAAGGGAACACTCTTGCACTGCTGGTGGGAATGTGAATTGGCTCAGCCACTATGGAGAACAGTATGGAGGTTCCTTAAAAAACTACAAATAGAACTACCATATGACCCAGCAATCCCACTACTGGGCATATACCCTGAGAAAACCAAAATTCAAAAAGAGTCATGTACCAAAATGTTCATTGCAGCTCTATTTATAATAGCCCGGAGATGGAAACAACCTAAGTGCCCATCATCGGATGAATGGATAAAGAAGATGTGGCACATATATACAATGGAATATTACTCAGCCATAAAAAGAAAGGAAATTGAGCTATTTGTAATGAGGTGGATAGACCTAGAGTCTGTCATACAGAGTGAAGTAAGTCAGAAAGAGAAAGACAAATACCATATGCTAACACATATATATGGAATTTAAGGAAAAAAATGTCATGAAGAACCTAGGGGTAAGACAGGAATAAAGACACAGACCTACTGGAGAATAGACTTGAGGATATGGGGAGGGGGAAGGGTGAGCTGTGACAGGGCAAGAGAGAGGCATGGACATATATACACTACCAAACGTAAAATAGATAGCTAGTGGGAAGCAGCCGCATGGCACAGGGATATCGGCTCAGTGCTTTGTGACCGCCTGGAGGGGTGGGATAGGGAGGGTGGGAGGGAGGGAGACGCAAGAGGGAAGAGATATGGGAACATATGTATATGTATAACTGATTCACTTTGTTATAAAGCAGAAACTAACACACCATTGTAAAGCAATTATGCCCCAATAAAGATGTTAAAAAAAAAAGAGAGACTCCTGCTAATTTTTAACTATAGAAGTCAAAATCCCCCTACTTCAAATTTCTAATGAACAGCAGGCAAAGACATAATACAGTCTGTAAGAGAACTAAATTAGAAGGGAAAAAGGGTGGGGGGTAAATTGACATATACATATAAATATATATAAAATAGATAACTAATAAGAACCTACTGTATAGCGCAGGGAACTCTATTCAATATTCTGTAATGACCTATATGGGAATAGAATCTAAAAAAGAGTGGATATATATATATAACCGATTCACTTTGCTGAACAGAAGAAACTAACATAACATTGTACATGAACTATACTTCAATAAAAAATTAATTTTAAAAAAGCATTTAAAATTTTTTTTAAAAAAAGAAGGGAAAAGAATGTAAAAACCCAAGACCGAAGGAATAAAGAATTAAGGAAAATCACCAGAGTACTTACACAAAAATAACAAATCTATTCCTTCTGAAACAGGAAATGAAAAAATTGTGGGCACATGTGGATCCACTGATTTCCAGTGAAAATGATTCCAAAGTAATCCCTTTAGGTTCCATGTGGGAAGGTGTCAGGGTGAATAAGCTGGATTGGGTAAAAGGGGACAAAAAAAGGGGAGGATGAAAGCACAAAGTGATGTGCAAGCTAACAGAGGCGGCACCCAGGATCTTCTTTATCTTTGAGCTTCACATTTGGCTTATGGGTACCTATGAACCAGGTGGAGGAAGAACCAGACAGCTCCTGTAGCACCTGTTCAAGAAGGGCAGTAGGTTTTGGGTGTCTTTTACCACCCTCCTCTCCCCCAGGATTGGAGGAACCTCATCTTTCAATGAAGATGTGATATTTTCCTTGGTTCACTGGATATCACTGGATAAAGGGAGGAAGATGGATAAGAAAGGATAGCGAGAAACAGCTAGAAAGAGATTTTTTTTTAAGAGTATTAAATTGCTCTCTTTGCCAGACTCCATACCAGGCAGATAATCAGAAACAAAGTTAATTTTCCTTGGTCTTCTCTAATGAAGATATGCTTTCTTCTGTAGGATACACAGGTGGATTGTCCTGGAGAGCTCACAAAACCTGGATAACCCCTTCTTTATGTGAGAGTTTTCCCTTAGATTATCCTCACCACCATCAACAACAGCAGCTAAAGAGGAGGTAACAAAACCTGGATTCCATTTTCAAGGAGGAATTTAGCTCTGCCCATGCTGGTAAGAAACTATGAGATCCAACTGATTGTGTGCTCAAATTATAGGCTTAAACTTGACATTGAAACCCAAATAAATATAACACCAGAAGACATTTTCCATTGATCCCTCCTCTGAGTTCCACTGCATTTAGCTTAACAAGCAGCTCATCCACATGTGGCTAGAGCGGAAAATACCCTCAAAGGCCAGAGAAAGCCAAAGAGGCCCATGCAGGATAGAAAGTTTAGCCATGGAAACTCCACACTCCAGATTGAATTTCACAAGCAGGACAGACAGGCACCACCAAACTGGGTCCAGTGTCCTGGCTATGGCTCCTAATTCTCTAATCTGGTTCTATCTATGAGTCAAGGGAAAACCCGGAAATATTATATGGTCACCAAACGTGAAGATATTTCCAAAGGATACAGAATGCCATTCTCAAGACAAGCATCTTTTCCTTTTCCCTTAATATCTACCCAACTTCAAAGGCACACTCTAAATGTTGTGACACCAGAGGGAGACCACATGAAACATCTCAAGAATAACCAGACTGGATGTTGAGATACCCCAGAGAACTGCAGATTTTTCCCCAAATAGGAAAATTTAGTTCTTTAGAGCATATCTCAAAAATCAAATAGCTAAGACCACATGCAGAGGTGGGGATAAAACAAAAGCTGAACCCCAGGGATGGGGTGACTAAAGAAGAAGACTGAAAATCTTTCCATCAGCTGTACAAGCTGCAGATTAAATCACTGTGATCATCTAGGTAGACCCTGCATCTATGGGATAACTGAGTTGACAATGAGTTTTCCCACAAATGAAAATGATCTAGCTCTGGCAGCGGTGGACTTTGGGGACAAGCACATGCAGGAACTGGGCCACATCAGACTCTGAGTGGTCCTCACAGGGCCCACAGCAGGTCCAGAGACCAGCCCAGAAGCAGAGGAGAGCCTCTTGGGGAGGTGGAGGTGGGCTGTGGCTCACGGCGTGTGCAAGGACACTTACAGCAGAGACCCCAGGGAAACATAATTATTACTATTAATTTTATTAGGTTTTGGTTCATTCTGTTGTTGGTTCTGACTTTTTTTTTTTTTTTAGTTTCTTTTTCTTTCTTTTTTGTTTGCTTGTAGTTGTTTTACTTTTTTTTTAGTCTTTTGGGATCTCCATGTTTTATAACATATTTTTAATTTTTTAATATATATTTCTATTTTTACTTTGCTTTTCTGTTGTTCTGTGTTCTTTTACCTTATTTTTTTCTCTTTTTCTTTAATATATATATATTTTAAATTTCCATTTCTACTTTGCTTTTCTGTCACCCTGTGATTTTTCCCTTTTTATTTTATTTTATTTTATTATTTTTAAATCATTTTTATTGGTTTGTTCTGTTTCCTTGCTTTATTCTTCAGTTGGTCCACTTCTTTGGTTTTGTTTTTAGGTTATCTGTTTTTGCTGGTTTTAATCTTAATTGTTTGATTTCATTCTTGGGTTCTTTTCTTTGGTTGTTGTCTTACTTTTTGCTTTATTTGGTTCTGTTGTTGTTTCTTTTGTGTGTGTGTGTTTCCTTGTTTCTGTTTCTTTTGTTTGATTTTACTTTTTACCATTTGTCTGGGGTTTTGTTAGTCTTTTTTTTTTTTTTTAATCCTGTTTTTTGCTGGGATCAGCAACTTGCGGGGTCCTGGTCACTCGACCAAAAGTTGGGCCTGAGGCTCTGAGGTGGGAGCACCGAGTCCAGTATACTGGACCACTACAGAATTCCCAGCCCCAGGGAAGATTAATCACCAAGAGCTCTCATGGAGACCTCTGCCTGATTCCAAGACCTGGCTCCACCCAACTGCCAGCAGGTCTCAGTGCTGGATGCCTCACACTAAACAACAAACAAGACAGGAACACAAACCCCCCATCATCACGCAGACTACCTAATGTCATACTAAGCTCACAGGCACCCCAAAACACACCACCTGATATGGCCCTGCTCATCAGAGGAAAAAGACTCAGCTCCACCCACCAGGACGCAGGCAACAGTCCTCCCATCAGGAAGCCTATGCAAGCCACTGGACAAACCTCACCACCGGGGCAGAGAACAGAAGCAAGGGGAACTGCGACCCTGCAGCCTGAGGAAAGGAGACCTCAAATACCATAAATTAGACAAAATGAGAAGACAGAGAAATATCTTACAGGCAAAGGAGCAAGATAAAAACTCACAGGACCAAATAAATGAAAAGGGAATAGGCAAACCACCTGAAAAAGAATTCAGAGTAATAATAGTAAAGATGATCCAACATCTTGGAAACAGAATAGAGAAAATACAAGAAACGTTTAACAATGACCTAGAAGAATTAAAGAACAAACAAACAGTAATGAACAACTCAATAACTGAAATTAGAAACTACTCTAGAAGGAATCAGTAGCAGAATAACTGAGGCAGAAGAATGGATAAGTGAGCTGGAAGATAGAATGGTGGAAATAACTGCTGCAGAAAAGAATAAAGAAAAAAGAATGGAGGACAGCCTCAGAGACCTCCAGGACAACATTAAATGAATCAACATTCAAATTATAGGCATCCCAGAAGAAGAAGAAAAAAAGAAAGGGTCTGAGAAAATATTTGAAGAGATTATAGTCGAAAACTTCCCCAACATGAGAAAGGAAATAGTCAATCAAGTCCAGGAAGTGCAGAGAGTCCCATACAGGAAAAACCTAAGGAGAAACATGCCAAGACACATGTTAATCAAACTAACAAAAATTAAACACAACCAAAAAATGTTAAAAGCAGCAAGGGAAAAGCAACAAATAACATACAGGGAATCCCCATAAGGTTAACAGCTGATCTTTCAGCAGAAACTCTACAGGCCAGAAGGGAGTGGCAAGATATATTTAAAGTGATGAAAGGTAAAAACCTACAACCAAGATTACTCTACCTATCAAGGATCTCATTCAGATTCAACTGAGAAATCAAAAGCTTTACAGACAAACAAAATTTAAGAGAATTCAACACCACCGAACCAGCTTTACAACAAATGCTAAAGGAACTTCTCTAGGCAGGAAACACAAGAGAAGGAAAAGACTTACAAAAACAAACCCAAAACAGTTAGGAAAATGGTAATAGGAACATACATATTAATAATTACCTTAAATGTAAATGGATTAAATGCCCCAACCAAAAGACACAGACTGGCTGAATGGATACAAAAACAAGACCTGTATATATGCTGTCTACAAGAGACCCACTTCAGACCTAGGGACACATATAGACTGAAAGCAAGGGGATGGAAAAAAATCTTCCATGCAAATGGAAATCAAAAGAAAGCTGCAGTAGCAATACTCATATCAAACAAAAGAGACTTTAAAATGAAGACTATTACAAGAGACAAGGAAGGACACTATATAATGATCCAGGGGTCAATCCAAGAAGATATAACAATTGTAAATATCTGTGCAACCAACATAGAAGCACTTCAATACATAAGGCAAATGCTAACAGCCATAAAAGGGGAAATTGACAGTAACACAATAATAGTAGGTGACTTTAACACACAACTTACACCAATGGACAGATTATCCAAACAGAAAATAAGTAAGGAAACACAAGCTTTAAATGACACATTAGACCAGATGTCTTTAATTGATATTTATAGGACATTCCATCCAAAAACAACAGAATAAACTTTCTTCTCACATGCTCACAGAACGTTCTCCAGGACAGATCACATCTTGGGTCACAAATCAAGACTTGGTAAATTTAAGAAAACTGAAATCATATCAAGCATCTTTTCCAACCACAATGCTATGAGACCAGATACCAATTACAGGAAAAAAAAATGTAAAAAATACAAACAGATGGAGGTTAAATAATACACTACTAAAACAACTAAGAGATCACTGAAGAAATCAAAGAGGAAAACAAAAAATACCTAGAAACAAATGACAATGAAAACACAACGACCCAAATCCTATGGGATGTGGCAAAAGCAGTTCTAAGAAGGAATGTTATAGCAATACAATCCTACCTCAAGATACAAGAAAAATCTCAAATAAACAACCTAACCTTACACCTAAAGCAATTATAGAAAGAAGAACCAAAAAAAAACCAAAGTTAGCAGAAGGAAAGAATTCATAAAGATCAGATCAGAAATAAATGAAAAAGAAATGAAGAAAACAATAGCAAAGATCAGTAAAATTAAAAGATGGTTCTTTGAGAAGATAAACAAAATTGACAAACCATTAGCTAGACTCATCAGGAAAAAAAGGGAGAAGACTCAAATCAACAGAATAAGAAATGAAAAAGGAGAAGTAACAGCAGACACTGCAGAAATGCAAAGAATCATGCAAGAGTACTACAAGCAACTATATGCCAATAAAATGGACAACCTGGAAGAAATGGAGAAATTCTTAGAAAAGTACAACCTTCCGAGACTGAACCAGGAAGAAGTAGAAAACATGAACAGACCAATCACAAGCACTGAAATTGAAACTGTGATTAAAAATCTTCCAACAAACAAAAGCCCAGGGCAAGATAGCTTCACAGGAGAATTCTATCAAACATTTAGAGAAGAGCTAACACCTATCCTTCTCAAACTCTTCCAAAATATAGCAGAGGGAGGAACACTCCCAAACTCATTCTACAAGGACACCATCACCCTGATATCAAAACCAGAAAATGATGTCACAAAAAAAGAGAAAACTACAGGCCAATATCACTGATGAACATAGATGCAAAAATCCTCAACAAAATACTAGCAAACAGAATCCCACAGCACATTAAAAGGATCATACACCATGATCAAGTAGGGTTTATCCCAGGAATGCAAGGATTCTTCAATATACACAAATCAATCAATGTGATAAACCATATAAACAAAGTGAAGGAGAAAAACCATATGATAATCTCAATAGATGCAGAAAAAGCTTTTGACAAAATTCATCACCCATTCATGATAAAAATTCCTCCAGAAAGTAGTCATAGAGGGAACTTACCTCAACATAATAAAGGCCATATATGACAAGCCAACAGCATTCTCAATGGTGAAAAACTGCAACCATTTCATCTAAGATCAGGAACAAGACAAGGTTGCCCACTCTCACCAGTATTATTCAACATAGTTTTGGAAGTTTTAGCCACAGGAATCAGAGAAGAAAAAGAAATAAAAGGAATCCAAATCTGAAAAGAAGAAGTAAAACTGTCACTGTTTGCAGATGACATGATACTATACATAGAGAATCCTAAAGATGCTACCAGAAAACTACTAGAGGTGATCAATGAATTTGGTAAAGTAGCAGGATACAAAATTAATGCACAGAAATCACTAACAATGAAAAATCAGGAAGAGAAATTAAGGAAACACTCCCATTTGCCATCACATCAAATAGAATAAAACACGGGGCTTCCCTGGTGGCGCAGTGGTTGAGAGTCTGCCTGCCGATGCAGGGGACACGGGTTCATGCCCCGGTCCGGGAAGAACTCACATGCTGCGGAGCGGCTGGGCCCGTGAGCCATGGCTGCTGAGCCTGCGTGTCCGGAGCCTGTGCTCCACAACGGGAGAGGCCACAACAGTGAGAGGCCTGCGTACCACAAAAAAAAAAAAGAATAAAATACCTAGGAATAGACCCACTTAAGGAGGCAAAAGACCTGTATGCAGAAAACTATAAGACACTGATGAAAGAAATCAAAGATGATACAAACAGATGGAGAGATATACCATGTTCTTGGATTGGAAGAATCAACATTGTGAAAATAATTATACTACCCAAAGCAATCTACAGATTCAGTGTAATCCCTATCAAACTACCAGTGGCATTTTTCACAGAACTAGAACAAAAAATTTCACAATTTGTATGGAAACACAAAAGACCCCGAATAGCCAACACAATCTTAAGAAAGAAAAACTGAGCTGGAGGAATCAGGCTCCCTGACTTCAGACTATTACTGTAACTACAAAATTACAGTAATCAAGACAATATGGTACTGGCACAAAAAACAGAAATATAGATGAGTGGGACAGGATAGCAAGTCCAGAGAAAAACCCACGCACATATGGTCATCTTACCTTTGATAAAGGAGGCAAGAATATACAATGGAGAAAAGACAGCACCACTTCAATAAGTGGTGCTGGGAAAACTGGACAGCTACAGGTCAAAGAATGAAATAAGCACACTTCCTAACATCATACACAAAAATAAACTCAAAATGGATTAAAGACCTAAATGTAAGGCCAGACACTATAAAACTCTTAGAGGAAAACATAGGCAGAACACTCTATGACATAAATGACAGCAAAATATTTTTTGACCCACCTCCTACAGTAATGGAAATAAAAACAAAAATAAACATATGGGACCTAATGAAACTTCAAAGCTTTTGCACAGTAAAAGAAACCATAAACAAGATGAAAAGACAACCCTCAGAATGGGAGAAAATATTTGCTAACGAAGCAACTGACAAAGGATTAATCTCCAAAATATATAAGCAGCTCATGCAGCTCAATATCAAAAAAAAAAAACCAAACAACGCCATCCAAAAATGGGCAGAAGACCTAAATAGACATTTCACCAAAGAAGACATACAGATTGCCAACAAACACATGAAAGGATGCTCAACATCACTAATCATTAGAGAAATGCAAATCAAGACTACAGTGAGGTACCACCTCACACCAGTCAGAATGGCCATCATCAAAAAATCTAGAAACAATAAATGCTGGAGAGGGTGTGGAGAAAAGGGTACCCTCCTGCACTCTTGGTGGGAATGTAAATTGATACAACCACTATGGAAAACAGTATGGAGGTTCCTTAAAAAACTACAAATAGAACTACCACATGACCCAGCAATCCCACTGCTGGGCATATACCCTGAGAAAACCATAATTCAAAAAGAGTCATGTACCACAATGTTCATTGCAGCACTATTTACAATCAGGTCATGGAAGCAACCTAAGTGTCCATTGACAGATGAATGGATAAAGAAGATGTGGCACGTATATACGATGGAATATTACTAGCCATAAAAAGGAATGAAACTGAGTTATTTGTAATGAGGTGGATGGACCTAGAGTCTGTCATACAGAGTGAAGTAAGTCAGAAAGAGAAGAACAAATACCATATGCTAATGCAGATATATGGAATCTAAAAAAATGGTACTGATGAACCTAGTGGCAGGGCAGGAATAAAGACGCAGACACAGAGAACGGAGTTGAGAACCCGAGGGGGGTGGGATGGGGAAGCTGGGACGAAGTGAGAGAAGTAGCACTGACATATATACACTACCAAATGTAAAATAGATAGCTAGTGGGAAGCAGCCGCATAGCACAGGGAGATCAGCCCACTGCTTTGTGATGACCTAGAAGGGTGGGATAGGGAGGGTGGGAGGGAAGCTCAAGAGGGAGGGGATATGGGGATATAGGTATACATATAGCTGATTCACTTTGTTGCACAGCAGAAACTAGCATAACTTTGTAAAGCAAATATACTCCAATAAAGATATTTTTTAAAAAATCAAATAGTTACCTAAGCTTTCTACCGCCTTCATTGACACTACTGAAAATCAACTTTTCTCTAACCTAAGCTATGAGTCTACATCATACAAATGAGAGGGCAGGGCACTAAAGCTGCTCAGTCTAAAGAGATGATTAAGGGGAGTTCCCTGGTGGCCTGTGGTTAGGGTCCGGGCTTTCACTGCTGGGGCCCGCTTTCAATCCCTGGTCAGGGAAGATCCCGCAAGCCATGCGGTGTGGCAAAAAAAAGAAAAAAAGAGAAAAAAGATGATGAGAGGAAAGACTCAAGTCTAGTTTTGTATAAAGAGATGATTAAGAAGGAAATGTCCAGAGATTGCACAGATCGTGACAATAATGTCAACTATCCATTCATTCACTCAGTAAATAAATATTCAGCAGAACAGCTACATACAAAACACCTATGTGATAAGCAAAATGAGGAATAGAAAAATAGTTGAGATAGACTTTGCCTTCAAAAACTAAAACACACATATATTTTTAAAACCCATAAGTTAGAAAGCATTAATTGCCCTAAGAAAGGTACAGATAAAGTGTCATACTCACTTGAGTTCAGAGAAGGCTGAAATTATTTCTGGTAGAAAGGGTCAAGAAAAGCTTCACAGAGAAAATAATATTTCAGATGACCTTTGAAGGATGGGTTAAGATTTGGACCTGAAAGATGAAAGGAAAGTGCATCCATGTGGAAGGATTGGCCTGAGCAATGGATCTAAGGAGGCAAAACACTGGAAACAAGACATTTTTCAGTCTGGCTGGAAGAGAGGCTGCAAGACACGTAATGCAGTGGGGGAAAGATTGGAAAAAATAAGCTAGAGCTAGTTCATAGGTGGTCTTCAGTAACAATTTGGAATTTATATTGTAAATAATGAAGAGCCCCTGAAGGTTCCTGAGCTGTGGGTGGCATGGTGAGGCTTCAGAAGAGTTCATGGGCAAGGCAGATTAGAGGAGAATGCAACCAGTGGTAAGAAGACAAACTAGGGGGCTTCCCTGGTGGCGCAATGGTTGAGAGTCCGCCTGCCGATGCAGGGGACACGGGTTCATGCCCCGGTCCGGGAAGATCCCACATGCCGCGGAGTGGCTGGGCCCGTGAGCCATGGCCGCTGAGCCTGCGCGTCCGGAACCTGTGCTCCGCAACAGGAGAGGCCACAACAGTGAGAGGTCCGTGTACCGCAAAAAAAAAAAAAAAAATAGACAAACTAGGATAGAAATACATGGTGGAGGTAAAAAGCAAAGAACTGGGTTATCAGTGAGGGCATGAAGAGGAAGGGGTAGATGAGAGAAATGTTGTCGAGTAAAGGCCAACAGGATTTGGTCATTGGTGGTCATGTGGGAAAAGGACATCAAAGATCATCCCAAAGTGTATATTCTGGATGTCTGAGAAGGTAGTCATATTATCAACAGAAATGGAACTTAGAAGGTGACAAAGGCTGTGGAACACCCAAGTGCTTATGTTTGGTCATCAGCTGGAAATGTGGGGCTGGTGCCAGGAAGACACAGAGAGAGAAACCCAAAGGTTCTGTTCAGTCCATGTCTTATTTTACCTCTGTGGTATTTTCATTGTTGATCCCTCCCTCCTCAAAACTCTCCTCTTGGTGGGACTTCCCTGGTGGTGCAGTGGGTAAGACTCTGTGCCCCCAAAGCAGGGGGCCCAGGTTCAATCCCTGGTCAGGGAACTAGATCCCACATGCATGCCGCAACTAAGAGTTCACGTGCCACAACCAAGGATCCTGCCTGCCACCACTAAGACCCAGTGCAACCAAATAAATAAATAAAAATATTAAAAAAAAAATTCTCCTCTTGGGTTTCTGGACAACATCCTTTCCTTGTTTTCCTCCTTCCCCTGTAGCAACTCTGTCCTAGGCTCCAACAGCTCCTTTTCTGCTTCTTGTCCCACAATAGCTATGTTTCTCAGTCTTTTTCTCATTCTGCATCCTGTCCCTGAATGTTTCATCTTTGCCCATTACTTAACCACGCCTCCATGTAGATGGCTCTGTAGAAGGCGGTGGTTGAGAATGCAGGTTTTGGAATCAGCCTCGGCTCAAATCCCAGCTCCACCATTTCCTGGACACGTGGTATGAGACGAGTCATGTGCCTTGATCTTTCGCATCTATAAAATGTGGTTACAGGGTTGTGAAAGAGGATTTAACATGAGGATTAATACAGAATGTGGTACATAATAAATCCTCGGTAAACGGTTATTATCAGTAATCACAATTTGTAACTGGAAATCTAGATCTCTCTCCTGATGGCCAGATGCATATAGTAAGTTTTCACCTGGGCAGGATCCCCTGAAGTCTGAAAGTAAACTCATCATCTTTCTCACCTCCCACAACCCTGCCCCTCCTCTGTGTTATAAACATTCATCCAATCATCCAAAGTAGAATCCTGGGAATCATCCCACATTTCTCTCACTTTCCAACTCCCCATTTCCATCTGCCGTGAATTCCTATAAGATAAAAGTCCCAGTAACTCAACAGGCCATAAAAAGCCCGTCATTATCTCACTCCAGCTTCCCTGCCCAATTCCCACCACTCCTTCTATTCCCCAATGTACTCACATAGTCTACTCCAGCTTCATACCAGGTACTTGCCATTATTCACAAACACCAAGCAATCGAATATGTGTCTTTGTACATTTCATTCCACTGCCTGAATGTCCTTCTTCCAACTTCTTATGCTCAATACAGATAATTTCTATTTGCCTTTAAATACTCAGCTTGTGTCACCTCCCTGTGAAGGCTTTCCTAACTGCCAGTGGGTATTTAGGTGCCTTTCTTTCTGTTCCTATAAAGAGGTGTGCTCTCCTGTTGTAGCAGTTACCACACTGGAAGTATTGATTTGTTTTTCTCTCTTCTCCAGTAAATTGTAAGGAGCTCACAAGCAAGGACCATGTCTTATGGCTCAACTCTCTCCCTCACCCCCCAGTCTAGCACAATATATAGCACATAGCAGGTTCTTCAATGTTTTCGTATATTCGTGAATAACTGAACAATTAAACAAAACAAGGTAATCCTAGAAGTTTCATGCCCCCTTTTTTGTCAGCATGATTAATCATAAAATTCACAATCATATAATTCAAAAGGTTTTCTGGCTTAGTCCACACCTCTGGAAGAGTAAACAACGGTTTTTCTATCTTATTTTTCAAGATATGTGTCTTTTCAAGCTAATGAGTAGTTTTTATTTTCTCCTTCATGCTTTCCTGCATTCTCTAAATGTTCTCTGGTTAATCTCTCGATCCATACCAAATCAGTCACCTGATAAAAATCAGAAAATGTAAAGGAAAGCCTGAAATAAGTTTAAGTCTTCAAATATGATTAGACCCTGTTTAATTCAAATGGTTGGGTAATGTGATGTCTAAAGATTATCATTCAAAGTGCTAAATGGTCATTGTATTGGGTGTTGAGGACCAGGGTGAGGGATAAATCCCAGGTAACAAGATATAAAAAAAAGAATAATTTTTAAGCACATCCTTCTAATTCAAAGACAATACGTCCTGGGACTTCGCTGGTGTTCCAGTGGTTAAGAACCTTCCAATTAAGGGGATGAGGGTTCGATCCCTGGTGGGGGAACTAAGATCCCACTTGCCATCCCACATGCCCCAGGGCAAGTAAGCTTGTGTGCCGCAATTTCTGAGGCCACCTTGGAGCCCGCACACCACAACTAGAGAGCCCGCCCGCTGCAACTACAGAGGAGCCCACGCGCCACAGCAAAGAGCCTGTGCCCGGCAACTAAGAACCGACGCAGCCAAAAATAAATAAACAAATTTTTTTAAAAAAAGGAATTGTTGATAATATAAAAAGACAGTAGGCCCTACTAAGGGAGGATGAGGGTAAGAAAATTAATTCCTAGTTATTACAGTGACCGTACAAGACCAGCGTTTGTTACCTATCAGCAGCCTCTGTTTGTGGAGGCTCTTAACGTTTTCATGCAGTCTCTTGGGATCAGCCTCTCTACCCTCTCCTTCGACACACCTGGACCTTTGGTGATCACCTGCTGGAAAGCATTTCATCCCACCATCACTCTCCCAGGCCCATCTACAATGGGAACCTTGACTCTGGCCCTGAGCCATCTCCCCAAGTGTCCGAATGGACAGAAGCTCTGGGTCCTGGGCTTCCTCTAGCACTTTGGGAGCTGACATTGTACTCCAGTGTCCTGAACTTTTTGATGAAAAGCTCTCTTCCTGATTGAGAGAATGAACCACAGATAATGAAAGGCACCAAAAAAAGGAAACTCTGAGGGACCAGCCTGCTCAGAGATCAGTGACTTGGACAATGCTGCCACCCATCGGTCAAAAATAAAAGTACAACTGGTCATTTTACCGAATTTGGAGTGATTTAACGGAACATTTCACGTGGAATTGGAACCGGCAGTAGCTGAATTCTTATTACCATTACTACTGGTGCTTTGACAATAAGCCGTTTATATTCATAACACAATCATAATTACAGCGGGCATATGAGCAGGGGCTGCTGCAGAAATGGAGATTTGGGGAATTGGAGTAGGAAAACTGTTCAGATCCTGAAGAGAGTGAAGGGCAAAAAAGGTTGGGCAAAGTGCCCTGATGAGAAAAATAGCTGGAGAAACTGGAAGATAACGGCTGAGCGCCTCCCGTACACCACAAACCGACTGACCTAGGTAACTTCACAGGACGAATCTAATTTAATCCCCACTAAAACTCTACCAGACTGGTACTTCTGTGCCCATGACTAGAGTGGGAAGGGCCAAAGAAGCGACAGATTTGTGTAAGCTCACAGCTCAGCCCCAAGAGGGCTGGTTTGAGCTCAGGTCTATCTGTCCTGTTCCCAAAGTCCGTTCTCATGCTACCAGCCCTAAGCACCTGTTCTCACTTCTCAAACTTGTGTAGGGCAGATGTTGAGTCTATAAGATGGGTTTTTGTTGTTGTTGTTGTTGTTGTTGTTGTTTTTGCGGTACGCGGGCCTCTCACTGTTGGGGCCTCTCCCGTTGCGGAGCACAGGCTCCAGACGCGCAGGCTCAGCGGCCATGGCTCACGGGCCCAGCCACTCCGTGGCATGTGGGATCTTCCTGGACCGGGGCACGAACCCGTGTCCCCTGCATCGGCAGGCGGACTCTCAACCACTGTGCCACAAGGGAAGCCCTATAAGATGGGTTTTTTTGTTTTGATCACAATGTCCTGCTGGGGTGTCAGATAAAGGAAGTTGATGCTTTCTGTTTAAAGTTGAAATGTTGGACAAAAGGACACAAACCCTGGGAAATCTGGCGCCATTGATGCTCTATATCCAGCAAGGACTTTTTTTTTTTTTTCCTCTCTTTCCTGCCCCATTTCTCCCTCCCCTCTGAAATCCTCTGCTTAACTACAGATACAGTAACAGTTTAAAACTGTGCTTCCAGGGCTTCCCTGGTGGTGCAGTGGTTGAGAGTCCACCTGCCGATGCAGGGGACACGGGTTCGTGCCCCGGTCCAGGAAGATCCCACATGCCGCGGAGCGGCTGGGCCCGTGAGCCATGGCCGCTGAGCCTGCGCGTCCGGAGCCTGTGCTCCGCAACGGGAGAGGCCACAGCAGTGAGAGGCCCGTGTACCACAAAAAACAAAACAAAACAAAACAAAAAACTGTGCTTCCAATTCAACAGCCACTAACTACAAGTGGATTTTGAGCACTTGAAATGTGACTGGTCCAAACTGGCATACGCTGTACATGTAAAATACACACCAGATTTCTAAGACGTTGTACACAAATTAAAATATAAAAATCTCACTAATGATTTTATATTGATTACATAGTGACACGGTACTATTTTGAATATATTAGGTTAAAGAATATGGTTAAGATTAATTTCACCCATTTATTTTTACTTTTTAATGGGACTACTAGAAAATATTTAGTCACACATAAGGGCAGCACTATATTTCTGTTGGAGAGCACTGTGTTTAAGTCATGCAAACATGCTTTCATAAATAAGGGCATTTCATACATTAATTAGTACAAGATCATGGATATGAAATGAAATCAATTCTTCCTTAGTTGATAGACAGAAAGCTGTCACCTGAGGTTCAATTAAAACAGCTGTAATTATAAAGCAGGAGTTTCACATTGTGAGGAAATTAATGAAGTCTGATTTTCTCTGGTTGCGTCTTATAGGTGACTGAATTGTTCACCAGTCATCCCAAAGTTTCTATGCTGCAGATTACATTAATAATAGTGCAATTTATATACTAGAAGCATGTGGCCTATCAGGCTGAACAAAGAACTTCACATTCTCACGTTAAAGGAAGTAGAACCATTGCTGCTCCACTCAGAGGTGTGTTCCTAAGGCTGTGGAACCTTCTCACCCCTACGTAGTTCAGTGCCTTTAAACTGGTGGAAATCTCATTGTAAGCTAGACTGTCACACCCTAAGATTAAGGCAATTCAGCCTCCAAGGCTCAATTCCAGGCTAACCAGGGTTTCTTGGCAGGTTTCTCTTATCTCATCAAAAACACCCTGGAAAAATGGCCCTGGAGAAATCTACAAGCCAATGAACTCCTAAAGATAGGATATATTCAAAATTCCTAACCAGGGATTTAAAGAACAGGTTTAGTCAATGGCTCCCCAGGGTGACAAACCACTGGTCCAAACCACATGGAGTTACTTCCTCTGCAGGGCCCTCAGAACAAGTGAGCTGGGACTAGAACACAGCAGCAAGGGTGAGCGCCAGCAGGAATGCTTCCTGCCTGCCCCAAAACTTTAAAGAGCCTCCTTTTGCCCTGGAGACAGACTCTCTGTCCATCATGATGCTGAGTTTCCAGACAGGAGGAGGATGGACTAATTGATTTCTCAAGTTCACCTTTAAAACCAGACTCTGATCTTCAGCTCTCTGCAGAAAGGAACACACAGAAAATTATACTGAAGTAACAAACAGCCTTGGTCTGAGGTCTCCTAGGAACCCATTTGAACAGTGCACGATGCAAACTCAACAGATATATTCTGCCAGCTCTTCTCAATTTTCTCTGCTATGTGTGATATTTTCCATGGATAAGACCAGAGATGTTGGTTGTAAATGATAGTCAGATGTTTAAACAATTTCGTTGCTGAAACATGATAATTTCCAGAAGCCCCTTTTCTGTACACGGTATCTTTTGGTAAGACCCACCACAAGGAAAATGAGTTGTACAAGAAGAATGGCAGAAGATCTGTAAATTAACAAGGAAACTAGACCATAAAATACCTCAAACAAAACAAAAAATCATTAATAGGAAACAGGCCAGTTTTTAGGGGCCATGGAAAGAATACACCCTGGGTTCTCAGCACTGGCTACATTTCAAAGTCAGTAACCTCCAACTTGTCAGGGAGGATTGTGGTTAATGCTGCAAAAGACATGTGCTGAAAGGTTTCTAGTTGCCCTTAAATTCCTGAATTTCTTGTCAGAATATCATACCACACATGTGCAAAACAGAAAAGTCTGGTAAAATTTAAATGGGTCCTGCTGTAAGTAAACCCAGTATATAAAATCTTAACTTATAAAATCCATATATTAGAAGGTGACCATTTATATCGAAAAAAGGATAACTTCAAAATATTTAAGTGAAATTTTCCTTATTCAGATATTAGGTTGAATCACATGAAATTGTCCATACTTGACTGTTTTGACCAAATAAAATCAAAACCCTGGCAATCCCATGTGGTTCAATACATACATTTCACTAACAACATAGGGGCTAGGAAAATTTAAAGAGAGAATTAGGAATGCCTACTAATTTCAAAGTGGCAGAAATAAAAATTCTTTTAATGCGTCTCAAATAACAATGCAATGTCAACAGGAAAATATTTTGTTCAACATTTTCAATTTTGATCTACATAACCTTTCGGTAGCACATTTATAGCCTGTTTTAATCCTAGTGCCACAGGATGTAATCAGCGATGACTAAGAATTTTGGTAATAATTTGGTAATGACTAAAATAATAGTAATAAACTCCATGTTTATATTTTTCACATTTCAAAGTAGCTTTAATTGAAATAAGTCTATTAAGTCTTGCCCCACATCCTTGTGAAAATGTGATAGATGGAAGAGAAGGAGAAAAAAAAAAGGAAAGATGAACTAATTTTGATTATCAGAATTTATACATCCAGACGAGGATTGCTTTTCAAAGGAGTCCCCCTAGGAAGCTATATGTCTACTTCCAGGTGACATGACAACATTGCTCAGAATGTCTATGGAATTCCTCTTGGAACTGCCTTCAGAGCTATATAAGAAAACCAGTACATTACTTAAAAGTCATATTTCTCCTTTTCCTTCTTCTTGCTTTTAAATTTCAAACTAGGATCAGCCAGCTATTAGCCTGCTATTTCACAAACTTAGATCCAAATGCTTTGGGGTTATTTGCTAAAATACATGCATAGTTTGTCCAAACTCATAGAACATACAACACCAAGAGTGAACCCTAAAGTAAACTGTGGACTTTGGGTGATGATGATGTGTCAGTGTAGGTTCATCAGTTGCAATAAATGTATCACTCTGGTGAAGGATGTTAATAATGGGGGAAGCTATGTGGGTGCGGGGTGAGGAGGTATATGGGAAATCTCTGCTCCTCAGTTTTGCTGTGAACCAAAAACTGCTCATTAAAACTAAATTCTTAATTTAAAAAAAGGGAAAATTTGCATACATACATAAAAATAAAATTAAAACTATTTTGGGAGAGGCAAATTTGTCTACACTGAGGATATCCAAGAATGCCTGGTAGATGATACCACTTTCCCTCTTTGTCTGCTTATTCCTCCTCTTCTCCATTAGTATCCTCCATCTCTGAGAAGAAAAAGCATTCTGTTACCTTTAAACCAAGGCTATTAGGAATGGGATGGTGGGGAAATATCCCTAACAGTGGCCGACTCCTATCCCACTCTGAGTGACTTCAGAATGTTCCTTTACTCTTTCTTGCATCTGTTAACGTATCTGAAAATTTCAGAATGTGGCAGGGATTCGTGATGTAATCTCTCTGTGAGAAGAAATACAAATGTCTAGCAAGCATATAACTAACAAGCAGGGAAAGTGTTTTTCTCATAGAAAATGTAGGGAAATGAGAAAAACGCTGCCTGGCAAAGTTTTCACAGTTTACTTATTTTTAAAAATTGCATTGACCCATAAAATAAAAGTATTTCTTATGCCCATGTCAAGGCAAGTGGATTTTTACTTTGAGGGTGACAAATAAAAATACTTTGGAGATAAAGAATAAAAATGACAGAAATGGGGCAATCGAGGCTACTCTATCTCTTCTGTCAATCTGGAAAGGCTTGCTGAGGAAATTGGGGTTAGTGTCCCCGGCATGACCGTGGGTTCAACGCTCGGCCAAACTGCAGACGCCGGCCCCGAGCTTCCGCGGTTGCTAAGGCAACAGACCTCCTCCGAGAAGCTGCCTCTGACCAAAAGGTCCCCGCCTGGTCGCTTGCTTTTCGAACTAGTTTCCACTGCCTACAACGCGCGGAGAGACTGCCCAATGGCATCAGCCCTCTCTAACGAGCCCTCCATTATCCACCAATCAGGTGCTGATACATAAAGTCCAACGCTGAATGGTCAGTTCCAAAGGTGGGCGGGGTTGAGGAAACAAGATGAACGGAGGTGAGTGCTGCTTTTCGCTCGCTTTGTAAAATGGATGTTAGTCACTAATGCCCAATGTTCTATTTAGGGCAGGGACGGGACCCTCAGTCGGGGTTCCTGTGAGGCTAGGAAAGCAAAGTCAGAGGAACCCCAGGAAATGAGAGTCCCCTGGACTCATGCTGGGATGTAGGAAGGACCTCCGCCGAGCCCACCCGCATCCGAGATTACACGGTTAGGTCCGGACAGTACCCTCTGCCGGCATCTGATAAACCCACCGGAGAAGGTGACTGGATCACCAACCGCAGGCTTTGTTCCCTAAGATAGGAAAACAAAACATTATTATTATTATTATTACCTTACTGCCCCTGGGAAGGGACAGTAGCAACAGGTCATATGAAAGTCTGTAATTGAGAGTAAGCACACGGAAGATTTGGGCGTGTAGGGGAAATAAGGTTCTGAGTTGAAGAAGAAAATGTTTTACTTTGTTCTTCAGAGGAAGAGAACACTGTCAGCAAAAAAGTGAATGCAGTGAGGTGACTAGTATTGTACCAGCCCCATTCTACAGACCAGCGAGACCTCCTAGTCAGGCCGAGGGTTTCAAGAAGAAAGGAAGACAAAGATGATGGAAGATAACAAAGAAAAAAGAAGAGGGAAATATTTGAAAAGCCTAGAAGAAGAAGGGGAACAGCTAAGCCAGTGGGAAACAGTAGAAGAAAATGAAAATTCTCAAAGCTTCTGCCCTGCGGTAGAATGACTATTTTCCTGCCCACCGTCAGGATATATGAACAAAAGCCGCTGAACTTGTGGAAAAAATTGAGGCTGATTTAAATTCGTCCTGACCCTGAAAATCCAGGATGCAGGGGCTTGCCTGGTGGCGCAGTGGTTGAGAGTCCGCCTGCCGATGCAGGGGACACGGGTTCGTGCCCCGGTCCGGGAAGATCCCACATGCCGTGGAGCGGCTGGGCCCGTGAGCCATGGCCGCTGAACCTGCGCGTCCGGAGCCTGTGCTCCGCAACGGGAGAGGCCACAACAGTGAGAGGCCCGCGTACAGCAAAAAAAAAAAAAAAAAAAAAAAAAAATCCAGGATGTATGTTTGTCCGTCCTAGGGTTGATTCAACTCATAGGCCAGGAGGCCTGCCCCAGTGGAGGAAGGATACAGAATGGCTAAACGTCAGGAGAAGAATTCTCATCTATCAGCACTCAGAGTGGGTAGGGTACTGTCCTCAGGAAGTTTCAGAATATGGTCAGTCCTTTATCAGAATTATTTTAGATTCACTTAAAATTTTTCATCAAATGTACATAAAACATGGAATTGTGCTTCTCTTGAAGCTGTGCTGACCTTGTCCTTTGTCTCAAAGCATGCCTGTTCTGAGAGGAATAATAATGATGATTTTTTAAAAGCCCTACATACATGACATCTTTGTACTTTTCAAATTATTGTCTTACCCCATTTCCTCTTCTTCTGACAGTGTGCCTGATTCAGTCACCCCTGTTCTCACAATGACTCACAGAAGTCACTTCCTACAGCTCGCATCATTACACTGTTTTTTATTTCTTTTTCAAATTTGTTTCTGATTTCCAGAGAGGCTGTTGTAATTCTTAACTTACTATATAGAGAGTTCCTTTTCCAGGAACATTATTAATGCAAGGAAAGGTCTCTCTTTTCCATCATGGATATATACCAATGCTTCTTACCTTGGGCTTTGATGGTCTTCTCACTCTGTGTTATGAAACCAGCTTTACTGTAATTAATTTCCACTCCCTTGAGCAGCTCTGCTCAGTCAGTTCTCCATTTGCCCCTCAAGAGTTTCTCTTGTTTCATCCTTGCATTTTAAGAGCTGGGATCTATCCTTATTTGGAGTCTAGTATCGTGTTCCTCACAGAGCTCTGAAATTGTATAGCAGAGTGAAGGGTGTTGACTCTCTTTAATTTTCAAACAACTTAAGCGGCAGTTGTTTAGCTTCTACTGTTTCCTGTCTCTTCCTTTTCCCTTTCCATACAGCCGATCCACCTTACTGATGTTTTAAGTCATTCTATCTGCTAGTATTTAGATGAATTGTATTAAAGGCTTTGAAAAACTTCTAGATCTTAGACCTATTGGCCTGAAGGTTTCAGTATTCACTCCCCCGCCCCCATATGGGCAGATGGTGTGTGTTGTTCTTCGATTTCACCTTCTATCCACCTTAGCATGACCCTCTGCATGCTAAGCCTTAGGAAGGAAAGAATTGAATAGGAATCACCTCCCCCAACTCCTGCTCTGCCATCGTTTTTTTAAATGTCAAATATTTGGGACATTCCCATTTATTCCTGAATCAGCATAGTCTGAGTGTTTGGAAAAGAGGTATTAGGGGGAGAAGAAAAAGATGAGTGAAAAAACTGAAGTGAAAGGTTTCTCTAAAGAGCACCTGCTCAGGGGAAATAGCTCTGGAGGACAGACTACTCTAGAAGTAGTAGGATACACAGAGGAAGAACGGGAGTTCACAGGCAGATCTGAAGTCAACGTTCTAAATGGAATGTAGGGATGAGGGAGATTGTGCAAACTGGGGGTCACGAGAACAAATGTCTGGGTTCATATCCCAGCTCTGGCACCTACTATCTGGGTGACCCTAGAGAAGTCACTCAGCCTCAGTCTCCTTATCTGTAAATGGAGATAGAATGGTACCGACTTCATAGGGTTGTTGTGAAGAATTAAGTGGGTTAGGGACTTCCCTGGTGGTCAAGCAGTTAAGACTCTGTGCTCCCATTGCAGGGGGCCCGGGTTCTATCCCTGGTCAGGGAACTAGATCCCGCATGCCGCAACTAAAAGATCCCACGTGCCGCTACAAAAGATCCTACATGCTCAACGAAGACCCTGCATGCCGCAACTAAGACATGGTGCAGCCAAATACATATATATATATTTTTTTTTTGCGGTACGCGGGCCTCTCACTGTTGTGGCCTCTCCCGTTGCGGAGCAACAGGCTCCGGACGCGCAGGCTCAGCGGCCATGGCTCACGGGCACAGCCACTCCGTGGCATGTGGGATCTTCCCAGACCGGGGCACGAACCTGTGTCCCCTGCATCGGCAGGCGGACTCTCAACCACTGCGCCACCAGGGAAGCCCAAATAAATATTTTTTAAAAAGAAGAATTACGTGGGTTAATTATATGAATTGCTTGGAATAGGACCTGGCCTTTGGAAGTGCTAAATAGGTATTAACTATTGTTATTATAAAGCCATAATCTCAAACCCACAGCAGTTTGCCACTATGTGAGTATCTCTGACAGAATTAATCTTTGGGTAAGGAGAGTGGGGCATAGTTTCTCATACTTGCTTGTTCCTTTCTTGCAATAGGCCATACTTGGTGTCTAGGATATTAATTAAGCAAACAAGCTTTTGCTTAAAATTCAGTAAAAGCATCAGAATCTGTTTTCATTTCTACTACAGTACAAGGATGAAAATGAACCCTCATGCATTGATGGTGGAATTTCCCAACAGTAGTTCCACTGTGACCGTATTAGTAGCAGCAGCAGTAGAGAAGGAAATACATGAGAGCCTCTTCTATTCCCCATCCCTCTCCCCCATAGCTCTCAGAATTCCACAATTAGATCCTTCATTGCTACAAAGAGAAGCAAAGAAATCAGTGCCCTGAGATCCACCACTGAAATTAAGCATTGCTTGTGGGCATGACTCAAGTGACTTTGACATTCAAACGTAGGTAGGGATAATGGGAAATGCAAAGGGAGTGAGAGAAGGTGAAGTGTTTGGTGGGAACTGATAAGATGGCCACAAGGTGGCACAGGATGACAACCAGAGTGCTCCCTTTCTCCCAAGTGACTGCATTTTCAATGAGGGCTCTGTTTCTGCTGCCCTGACTCTCTTACATCTTAATACCCTGAAACACTCTCTGCATCTTCTTTCTCTTCCACATTCCACAGTCTGTGGTCCTTTCTTCTTTGAAAGTTCTCCTCAATTCTCACTGTTACACTGAACATGGATTCCCTTCTCTCTCAGTTGACCCTGATGGCTGGTCCTGTACTCAGCAACCCCCCACCTCTGGAACGTGGGCTCCTCCAGTATATCTCGAAGTCACTTTCTTTTTTTTAATTGAAGTATAGTTGGTTTACAATGTTGAGTTAGTTTCAGGTGTACAGCACAGTGATTTAGTTATATATATATATATATATATATATATATATGTTCTTTTTCAGATTCTTTTCCCTTATAGGTTATTACAGAATATTGAGTAGAGTTCCCTGTGCTGTACAGTAGGTCCTTGTTGATTACTTTATATATAGTAGTGCATATATGTTAATACCAACCTCCTAATTTATCCCTCCCTGCCTCCTTTCCCCTTTGGTAACTATAAGTTTGTTTTCCATGTTTGTGAGTCTCTTTCTGTTTTGTAAATAAGTTCTTTTTTTTTTTAGATTCCACATACAAGCAATATCATATGATATTTGTATTTCTCTGTCTGGCTTACTTCACTTAGAATGATAATCTCTAAGTCCATACATGTTGCTGCAAATGGCATTATTTTATTCTTTTTTATGACTGAGTAATATTCCATTATATGTATATACATACCATATCTTCTTTATCAGTTCATCTGTGGATGGACATCTAGGTTGTTTCCATGTCATGGCTATTGTAAATAGTGCTGCAATGAACCTTATGGTACATGTATATTTTTGAATTATGGTTTTCTCAGGGTATATACCCAGGAGTGGGATTGCTGGGTCATATGGTAGTTCTATTTTTAGTTTTTTTAAGGAACTTCCATACTGTTCTCCATAGTGGCTGCACAAATTTATATTCCCACCAACAATGTTAGGAGGGCTCCTTTTTCTCCACACCCTCTCCAGCATTATTATGTGTAGACTTTTTGATGATGGCCGTTCTGACCAGTGTCAAGTAATACCTCATTGCAGTTTTGATTTGCATTTCTCTAATAATTAGCAATTTTGAGCATCTTTTCATGTGCCTGTTGGCCATCTGTATGCCTTCTTTGGGGAAATGTCTATTTAGATCTTCTGCCTATTTTTTGATTAGGTTATTCGTTTTTGTGATATTGAGCTGCATGAGGTGTTTGTATATTTTGGAAATTAATCCTTTGTCAGTTGCATCATTTGCAAATATTTTCTCCCATTCTGTAGGTTGTCTTTTCATTTTGCTTATGGTTTCCTTTGATATGCAAAAGCTTTTAAGTTTAGTTAGGTCCCATTTGTTTTGTTCTTGTTTTTATTTCCATTACTCTAGGAGACGGATCCAAAAAGATCTTGCTGTGATTTACGTCAAAGAGTGTTCTGCCTATGATTTCCTCTAGGAGTTTTATAATATTCAGTCTTACGTTTAGGTCTTTAATCCGTTTTGAAGTTATTTTTGTATATGGTGTTAGAATGTTCTAAGTTCATTCTTTTTAATGTAGCTGCCAGTTTTCCCAGCACCATTATGTATGTTTGCCTCCTTTGTCATAGATTAATTGACCATAGGCATGTGGGTTTATTTCTGGGCTTTCTATCCTGTTCCATTGATCTATATCTCTGTTTTGTGCCAGTACCATACTGTTTTGATCACTGTAGCTTTGTAGTATAGTCTGAAGTCAGGGAGCCTGATTCCTCCCGCTCCATTTTTCTTTCTCAGGATTGCTTTGGCTATTTGTGGTCTTTTGTGTTTCCATACAAATTAAAAATTTTTTTGCTCTAGTTATGTGAAAAATGCCATTGTTAATTTGATAGGGATTACATTGAATCTTAGGTTGCCTTGGGTAGTACAGTCATTTTACAATATTGATTCTTCCAATCCAAGAATATGGTATATCTTTCCATCTGTTTGTGT
This sequence comes from Monodon monoceros, assembly GCF_005190385.1. Classification (NCBI taxonomy): domain Eukaryota; kingdom Metazoa; phylum Chordata; class Mammalia; order Artiodactyla; family Monodontidae; genus Monodon; species Monodon monoceros. Next base: position 61,625,734 of record NW_021703774.1, on the reverse strand, counting down.
GGCCTTCAATTTCTTTCATCAACAACTTATAGTTTTTAGAGTACAGGACTTTTGTCTCCTTAGGGAGGTTTATTCCTAGGTGTTTTATTCTTTCTGATACGATGGTAAATGAGATTGTTTCCTTAATTTCTCTTTCTGATCTTTTGTTGTTAGTGTATAGAAATGCAAATGTATATTAATTTTGTATCCTGCAACTTTACCAAATTCATTGATGAGCTCTAGTTGTTTTCTGGCAGTGTCTTTAGGATTTTCTACATATAGTATCATCTAAGTCATATTTTCAGTGGAATCTGAGCAAGGCATATGACAGGGCTCCAATGAGTTTAGCATCCCACCAGTCAAACTGGGGTCCATCAGGGCTGAGTAATGAAAGGCTATTGGCTGACCTTATATTACCTTCCAATTTTTCCTGAGCAGTGTCTATCTAAGTTCTTTAGATGATATGATCTACTGAGGACATAGATTGGGGCATTAAAATTTGGAGAGCACCACATCACTGGATTTGGGTTAAAGCCATTGCCCAAAGACAAGTGGCCTAAGAATCAGAAAACCTGGTTCTAGTCCCAGTCCTGGCACTTATCCTGTGTCATCAGGCCAGTTACTTCATTTTTCTGAGTGGCATCTCCTTATCTATAAAATGACGGTAATAACCACCTTTTAAGATTTATTAATATCTTACTCAGTAAGTGTTAGTTCTCCCTTTTCCCCTCACATGCAAAATGAAAGACTGGAATCGATCTTTGAGCCCCTTCCAATGTAAATATTCTGTGTTCTATGTCTTGTTATCATGATGACTGACAAATTAATGGAAAACTAGTAGCAGGTGAATTGTAAAGTATCTCCTGATTTGAGGGAAACAGGAGGCATCAAAAACTAAAATAGGGTTGCTTCATGCTTCTCTGAGCATTCTCCACCTCTCCTTCTCCAAACCTTTCGAAGTCTTTGAAGAGGTATAACAGTGGCCTGTCCCTCAACCAAGAGCCACGTATGAACAGGGAGTGGCCCCAGCCTCTGATGGCACCACTCTAGAGTGGGAAGACTCAGAGACTTCCCAAAGCACTGAGTCCCAGCAGAGAGGCTCACAGTGTGATGCTTCCCTCAGGAGTGGCTTCCTTTCTCCGCTCCTGTTACACCCTCTCAACCCCAGAGATACTGCAGATGCCAGCATCAAGGATGCTCTGGGTAGAAGCTAGTGATTACACAAGCATCAGCTCTTCTACAAACCCTGACGCCTGAGCCCAATGCTCCAACCTGGAAGACACGTCACACAGTATCTCTGGAAGCTGACTGCAGTCATTCCCCTCATTCTCCCTATAATCAGCCTCCACACATCCCTGGATCCTAGAGGCCTCCTGGATGGAATTTGGTCTCTAGAGCAGCTGTGGAAAGATCATATAACAGCTATGAAGAAATAGAATTGCTTTCTGACTTTAACCTATTTTCCCTCTGGTACTGGCCTTAAACAGAGAGCTAGGTTAAGAAAACAAATTCCATGACTCAAGTTAATGTCTCTAGGGCCTAGAAGCTTTTTCTCTCAGGGTTCACAACTAAGTTGATGTTTTCAGGACTTAACATTAAGGAGCATGGGTTCTCCATATTGGGCAAGTATTATGGGCTGAACTTTGTCCTTCCAAAATTCACATGTTAAAGTCCTAAACCCCAGTACCTTAGAATGTGACTGTATTTGGAGATAGGACCTTTAAAGAGGTAGTTAAGGTAAAATGAGGTCATATGTGTAGACTCTAATTCAATACCATGGGTATCTTTATTAGAAGCAGAGATTAGGACACAAATACATGCAGAGGAAAGAACCCGTGAGGACACTGAAGGAAGATGGCCATCTACAAGCCAAAGGGAGAGCTCTTAGAAGAAACCATCCCTGCTGATACCTTGATCTGGGACTTCTAGCCTCCAGAATTATGAGAAAATAAATGTACATTGTTTTAGTCACCCAGCTTGTGTGCTTTGTCATGGTAGTCCTAGCAAACTAACATAGGGAGCATTATCAAGACATGCCCCTTATTTCTGCCCTTTCCTGATGCCTCCCCCGAGATGTATCTGCTTACCTATATCTACTTGGCAGCCTGGAATAGCCACTTACTAAGATTGGAACTTTCCTGGTTTGATGATGGGGTCAGAAGGACACTCAGAATCAAAACTGTGTAAGTGTTGGTACCTAAGACCCTTACTTGCTGCTTCCCATACTTAATTCAGATACTCACTGGATGTTTATCATGTCCTAGGGCCATGGGAACATAGAGGAAAGTCCTCTAAGGCTACAGAAGAAATCTTCCCTGAAAAAATGATAATTTAGATAATTTTAAAGACTGAGTAGGAATTGTCAGAATAGGAATTGTTAGAGAAGGTTGGGGCAGGAGAAGAGAATTCAAGCAGAGCAAACAGCTTGTACAAAGGTACAAAGATGTGAAACAGACTGACCTGTTGGAAGAATATAAGTAATCCTCAGTGACGGGAGTGAAGTATCCATGTGAGCTGTGGCACTGGGACAGGCAGGAAACCAAACACTGGGTTCTTGTGCATTCATCTGAACTGAGCAGCTTTGGTAGGACTTGTAGTCTCAATGCTGTCTCTGGGACAGTTCACCTTAGGGTAGGCATAGGGTGAATTATACAGGAGGAAGTAGAGACTCAACAAATGTGGATACTTTTTTTTTTTTTTTAAAGAAACTCCACTGAGAAAGGAAGGAGAGGGCAATAGCTAGAGGAAAGGTAAGGTCAAAGTGAAGGAGAGCCATGGGGGCTGGGCCAGTAAAGAAGGTAAGATCCAAGAGAGTGGGTGGCTATGGCCAGAGGCTGTGTCTCTGAGGAGACAAGAGAGGAGGGAGCCCAGAGTGGATGTGGAGCAATCAGACCTAGACATGCAGAGGGACATCCCTTCTGCCACTATCGGGAGAGGGGCATGTAGCACTGGGGAGTGGGGGGGGCTGAAGGAGAAAAATTGAGCAGAAGAAAGAGAAGAGGAGGAGAAATTTGGAGGAATTCTTTGCTGGCAGCCTTCATTTTCTCAGGAAGGTCATCCACTTGGTGTGAAAGGAGAGGTGAGAAGGAAAGGGCCTTAGAAGGATGGCAAATGTTTTAAACACACTTCAGGGGATGGGTGAGGAAGTAATTAACAAGCGACTCAGACTTAAATGAGAAATGCCTGACATTGGAAACTATCACACTTTGGGTTCCCTTAGAACCAAACCAGACCCTGAGGAGGGATTTAACTACAAGTAGTTTCTTGGGGAGGCAGTCCTGGGAAACACCAGAAGAGAATGAGAAAGTGAAGCAGAGAAAGGACAGCAACCAAAAAGTTACCACTGTGGTAACTGCAGAGCAAAACACACTCTTCAGTGTTACCCCACCTATTGGGGAAGGGGATGGAAAATTCATACACCAAGTCCTGATAGCCATTGGTTAAGGGATGGGAATGTTCTGGTTATCTGTTGCTGTATAACAAATCACCCCAAACTTAGGGGCTCTAAGACAGCAACAGTCATTATCCCTCACAGTTTCTGTGAGTTAGGAACTTAAGAAGGATGTGGCTGGGCTCTTCTAGCTCAGGGTTATTGTCAAATGGTGGCTAGAGATGGAACAGCATGGGGAACTGGGTCAGCTAGGGGATGGGCCAACATCTCTCTCTTTCCATAGTCTTATGGCTCTCCATTGTTTGGGATTCCTCACAACATGGTGTCCTTGAGGCAGTCAGACTGCTTATATGGTAACTGGAAGAATGCAAAGGATGGTAGTCCAGTAAGCAAGGTAGAAGCTTCATAGCCTTTTATGACCTAGTCTCAGAAGTTACATAGTGACATTTCCACTGTGCTCTGTTGGTTGAAACAGTCCCAAAAGCCTGTCCAATTTCAAGGGAAGAGGACTTATACTTCACTTTTCAGTGGGAGGAGTGTCAAATTCACACTGTAAGAAGAGCACATGGGATGGGAAATATTGTTACCCTTATTCATTTGGAAAATACAAGGCTGGGGGGGACAGTGGCGGGAGGAAGTGTCAGGTAATTCTTCAGTATCTATAGCGTGCACATCGCTTCTTGGCCTTGTGGCTAAGATCAAGTGCACAGCATGCCCATGTAGAGTAGGCTTCAGCAGCCAGTGGATGCCCTCAGGCAGAGAGTAACGGCTGCTGGTGATTGGAAACCTTAATTTATGGAAATGATAAACACTGAGGAGATATGAGTGGACACCTCCAGCATCTGCTATATTGGTTGCGAGCAGTGGTGTGGTTTTCTTCAGTAGGTCTTGATTCAAATTCTAAATGCCTCCCACCACCACTATAGAGTTGTTTTGACTACTTGGTAAGACTCCCAACTCCTCCCTTTGCGGTTTAGATGACTTGATTCAAGCCTGCTGTGCCTATTTCCAAGTTCCATTGGCTTCCATATTCCATACTGCCTATCCAGCCTTTGTAAACCACTCTCTTGAATACTCTGGCAGTCTATACCTTCCCAGTTCTTCTTGCATGATTGCTCACTGGTTGCAGCCCTATACCTTTTCTTGAATTCCAGCTATTGATCCTGACCTAAATATGTCATAACTTAAAGAAGCTTAGATAAAGGCCCACTGGGGCCTCAGCAGGATTCAGAATTTTTGGTTGAACTCCTAACTCTAGTCCCTTACCCATAGGGAACTAGGCTTTCCCAAAAGAACACCTCCAATAGTGGTCCACACATGCCCGAATTCTAGCAAGAACTAAATTTAGGCTCAAACCATGATCTCTACAAGAAGCTAGTTTGTTTTTTGTCCCATGAATTTTTTGACCATCTCCTTTCTTTCTATATACAGCTACTTCCAACCCAAGTCTATGTCATTCTCCTGAATATAATTTGGTTTTGTTCTTGATCTTGTCCATAGCTAAGTGAAATATAGACCCTGCTTCTGAAAAACAAATTAAGAACTGAAATTGTAGTGCAGTTTTAACCTTCTTAGGACCATATTCTTACTTTACAAGCTTAGCAGCTGGCTCACTGATTCCTGCCATGCCTCCAGAGATGAATTGGTGAATCTAATAAACTTGTTTCTGTAATATAAATAGCATAAATTAACTCTTTATGCTTTCCGGATTTTTCTGTTCACTTCATATTGTCAGTAAAACTCTTCATCACCCCCCTCCGAAATAAAGAGTACCTCCAATATATTCACTCCATCAGGGTCAGTCCTTCCACCCTCATCTAAATGTCCATAGCCTGAAAAGACCACTGATCTCGGCAATTTGACCCAATTCTCCAAGGCTTCCAAAGGAGGGCATGTCTCCACCTAGTAAGACCCAGCTAGACCGACCAACTCCAACCCCTCAGGATTCACTTTCCTTGGGCATCTCTCACAAGCCAACACTGCCACCCACACACCAGCCTCATCAGCGCACAGTTCTCCATTCCCACCTTGACCCAACAGTTCTCTCTTGATTTGCTGCAGATCAGTTGTCACATTTCACAGGGATAATAAAAGGAAAGCAAAAGTAGATCAATGGTTGCCTAGGGCCAGGAGTGTGGTGGGGGATGGACCCATCTCGTGCAAAGGAGCGCAGGGGAATTTATTAGATTATGGAAACGTTCTATACCTTCATTGGGTGGTGGTTACACAAGTGTATGCATTTGTCAAAATTTATGGAGATGCATGCTTTGAATGGGGGAATTTTGATTCATATAAGTTATATATCAACAAAGCTGATTATTTTATTTTTAAAATATTTGTTTATTATTTATTTATTTTGGCTGTGCTGGGTCTTAGTTGCGGCTCATGGGATCTTCATTGTGGCATGTGGGCTCTTAGTTGCAGCATGCGGACTCTTAGTTGCAGCATGCATGTGGGATCTAGTTCCCCGACCAGGGATCGAACCTGGGCCCCCTGCATTGGCAGCGTGGAGTCTTAACCACTCGGCCACCAGGGAAGTCCCAATAAAGCTGATTATTTTTAAAGAGGGGTAGTAATCAAATCAACCATGGAGCGTGCATGCCATTAATCTGATCTATTGGATGTGGCCATCTATCCAAAGCCTTCAGTACTATCCCACCTCTGAGAGGAGGCATCCTGGGCAGTCTCCCCTGTTTCCCAACATGGCACCCCAAAGACTCTGCCTTGGCTGTCTTCCCTACATCTGGGTGGATGGGGACAGATTTTTCACAAAAACATATAAACACATTCCACTCCACTCTCCTAAATTATTTGTATGACATAATGCATGCTAGAGAATAGGCACTCAGTTATATGTTGAATGAAAGAATCAGTGGTACCAAGTTAGAGTAGATGTGTGAGAAACACCCAAAAAATACATGAGATTGATTGATTTTCAATATATCAGTTTAAATGATTTCATCCATAATTGCTCATTTCCTTTCAGCTGTTTCAACTAGAAGTAGAACCTATTCTATAAAATTACAGGATTAAAAAGTATTGTAATAGATACTGGGTACCAAATTTTTAAGTACTAACTTAGATATATGTAGGGGTCGAACTGGTCCTAAAAGTAAAAATGTTGGGAAAGGAAAAAGGGATTGAATTGTTTAGTTACGGTTTAAAGCTCAATCTTAGAAAAGATTTTGAATATTTGAGATTTTTCACCTTGATATAGTAGATATTGATTTATTGCTTTTTTGTTTGACAATCAAGGTGCAGTGCATCACGCTCCAAGGTGGGGATGCAAAGATGAATAGGACATGGTTCACATCATAAAGGCACGTAAACCAGAAAAAACAATATGTGACCAACTAAAGATTGAATCATTATTTGCTTCCAAAATAATAGCTGAAGTGTAACCTGTAACATTCATGGTATTGCATTTTTTTGTAATTTATTTATTTTGTTTATTTTATTTTTGGCTGTGTTGGGTCTTCGTTGCTGCATGCGGGCTTTTCTCTAGTTATGGCGAGCAGGGGCTACTCTTTGTTGTGGTGTGTGGGCTTCTCATTGCAGTGGCTTCTCTTGTTACAGAGCATGGGCCCTAGGTGCATGGGCTTCAGTAGTTGCGGCTTGCAGGCTCTAGAGTGCAGGCTCAGTAGTTGTGGAGCAAGGGCTTAGTTGCTCCACGGCATGTGGGATATTCCCGGACCAGGGCTCGAACTCATGTCCCCTGCATTGGCAGGCAGATTCTTAACCACTGCGCCACCAGGGAAGTCCAACCAATGACATTTTTATCTCAGTCTTCTTTGTATCATTATCTGGTAATAGGTGCTACAAAACTTCTGTTGTTAACATTTTATTTTGTGAATTAACTTTGCTTTATGTATTTCTAAAACATATTTCCACACCACTCATTGTTTACACCACTAGTTTAAATATGTAGCTCATAATAGAAGATAAAAGTACTATCATATTTCCATGGCCAAATGCCATCCCCAAATCACTCCACTAAATAGATACTTTGTAATTTCAAAAGGGATGCACTTAAAATACAGTTGTAATAATATTCTCCATGGAGGATATTCACAAAATCATTGAAACTCAGTTTTTCAAAGTTTTTCACGCTTCAAGTATGTCCCTATGTGCCGATTTCACCTGAAACCAATTGAATTCACTAATTCATATCTAAAAATAAATGTAGGTGATTTATTACTACTTAATCAAAAAAACCCAAAAATTACAAAACAGGAGAAAATAGAATAGAAAATTTATCCCATCTCAAGTAATAAAGGAAGTATTATTTTACAAAAACTTATTTCATATATGTATATATGTGTGTCAATTTGCATGAACATGTGTATTAGGTTGCAGTGTAAAAGCTATTTCTCACTGTGAGAAAGTGATCAAAAAAGATTGGAAAACAAATGCCCAGTTGTTTTCAATAGATTGGCCTTCTGTAGCCTTGATTCCTTGTGATTGCTAAATTGAGATCAGGAGCAGTGGAGCAGGTAAGAGAACCAGATTGCCTTCAGAGCGGTGTGGACCTGCAGGGCTGCAGACCGTCTATCTTGGAAAATAGCCAGTCATCGTCTACATGAAAATTCTCAGTGATGAAACCTACTTTAGGAGCTGCGCTGGGTGAGAGGAGCTTCGAGTACAAAAGTCTGCTCTCAGAGGAGTCCCGTGGACCTGCAACGTCCATGTGAAAACTGCGTGAGCTTCTTTCTCATCTGGTTGGTTTTCACCCCAGGACATGTGTATGCCTGCAGACACTGGTTTCCCCTGATAATCCTGCAGAGCTCCTGATTCCGACTCTGTATCTTTTATTTCAGCTCCTCCCTTATGCAATACCGCCTCTCCTTTTGAGGTCACCCAACGGACATTTAAAAAAATGTTTTTGGTAATTCTTTGTTGTATTTTTAAGTAAATTTATATTTGTGGGTAAGTAATAGAGGTGTTGAACTCAAGTTCACAAGCGTAACGCCTCTCCTTTTCCTGTCCTCCTGCCACCACTTTCCTCCCCAGAGGCAGTAAATGTTACTAGATTTTTTTTGCTGAGTAACAACCACTCTCACATTTAAAGCTGGGCTGGGAAGGAGGTTCCTGGAAACTGGTTTTGCAACCTTTGGGCTTCTACCACCTGAGGGGTGAAAAAGTTGGGAGAGAGAGTTGGAGATTCATAGATTAGGAGAGAACTGTTAGGGTCCCACACCTGCACTCCTAAACTGTAAGCCTGTTGGAGCAGTTTTGGTCCACCTCTGGCCCTATGACAGCACCACCTTCTTCTGATCCTTCCATACCTCTGGGAATGAATCACCATGGCCTTATCATGGACATTCCAGTGCCCAGGAAGGAGGTGTGCCCTGGGAGCTCCCCTTGTGCACCCCTCTCGGTGCCCCTCCTGCTTTCGACTTAGGATCTCACACAACATTCACTCCTCTGAGGAACAGCAGCTTGGTGTGATCAGTTATCTGCCCATTAGGCTGCTTTCTCAAAACAATCCACCTCCCTCCTTTCCACAGGTGTTTCCATGAGATTGATGGCCAGTCCAGTATCACTAGGATCACCTGGGGTTCTTCTTCCTGACACACCTCACACCCACGGGCAAGATGAGATCACTACCCAGGCTCTGACCACCATGAGAGACTGTGTATGTTCAAAATGGATCTTAAAGTCAAACGCAGAGCCTTGGGGGCAGAGGTTAGAAAAATAGCTGTGGTCCAAAGCCTGAGCGAGTAGCTGCTGTGGAAGGAGGCTCACTGATGAAGCAAGGGCAGGAGAGAGAAGCAGGAGCCAGAGCAGACCCCAAAGCCATGGAACACCCAGCAGAGCATCCGGGAGGCAGAAGGGTCTGCAAGCTGATCATGGAGAATTTCCAGGAATGCGCCAGGATCAGCAGGGCTAAGCCCTGGGGGGGAAGGTCATGGAAAGCCAGGATTCGTGAAGTGGCAGGACAGCAAAGAGCCCAAGGAGTCCCAGCCAAGGGTGTGGGAAGCGGAGATGGAGCTACTTGCTGAGAACTGCATGTGCAGTGGAGAAAAATCTCCCTGCTACTGGGAGAGAATTATTTGTCACTGGGTGTACTGAAGCTTCAACGTTGGCGCCCCTGATGCTCATACAGTGGTAGAAGGCTTAATAAGCATTTGTAACATCCTAGGATTCCCATGCATGATCCCAGTAGATTTGACTTCTAGCAGAGACAACGGAGTATCTGGGTAAGTGTTTTCAATCCTAATATCATCCTAACACATCTGAGTGGATGGAAGAGTTCTCTGAGACTGTGAGGGATGTAACCTGAGCCTGTGTGTGGGATTATCACAGAAATGGGGATAAAAAAGCCAGTCACCTTGACCTACAAAGTGGACAAGTAAGTCCAGCACACTCACCAAAGACATGCAGGGAAGCTTGGGTGGACTCTGTCTTTCAACAAAGATATAACTCAGTCACATAGACACACCACCTACGAGGAAAGATGGGAAGTGTAGTCTAATGGAGAGCTATGGACTGAATGTTTGTGTTCCCCACAAAATCTATATGTTCAAACCCTAACCGCCAATGCAATAGTATTGTCAATTCAAACTCCACCTAGGCCTTCCCAGACTCTTTCATACCCTAACTGGTGAGGGCTCAAGGCTTGCAACACCAGTTTTCAGTACTTTTCCAAGTACTACAAAGGTCCACTGGCATCTCCCTGAGAAACATGGGAATATTTGAAACCCAGAGTCCTGGAACCTTAGTCAAAACTGAGACAGCAGAGTCCCATTCTCATATCCTATTGTCAAATCATTTTTTGGAGGAAAAAAGAGCATACATCTGCATCACACTCATATTTACTAGTATGTTCTCTGCATAGAATATCTCTGGGAAGGTTCACAAGAGAGTTAAAAGATAATATTTGTTTTTCTGAGGAAAGGAACTAGTTGATGGGACAAGCAAAGACAGAAGGCTTTCACTTTTATAACTTTTGAATTCTAACCCATATTATTATCTATAAAGTTACTTTTAAAAAGGAAAAAGAGCTGAGAATTCAAAAAAAATTTTTAGAACCTTATAAGGAGAGACAGGATTGCATAAGGAAAAGCACACGTGGAGAGGCTAAATTCTGGGAAGGCAAAATAGCCCAACTGTTCTGTGGTCCAAGTATGCTCTGGGGTTAAAATGAAGTAAATGAAAGCAATTTGTGCAGTTTTTCTACAAATATTGCAAGTTCACAGGATTTTCCCTCTAAAGGATGGATTCCACCAGAAGACTACAAAATCAACGTATTCGTTCATCCTTTATTTCAACAAATACTTGGGTACCTGTTATGTGCCAGCCACTCTTCTAAAGTGCTGAGCATAAAGGATTGACCAGAACAAAACCCCAGGCCTCATATATTCTAATGCAGGGAGAGGTCAGAAAGTGTAAAATCAAGGTAAATAAATTATACAGTATAGCAGAGGGTGGGAAGTGCTAAAGAGAAAAAGAAAATTGTAGAGGATAAAAAAGGAGTTACAGGTGGAGAGGTGCATACTGAAGTTTTAAATAGGGTGGTCAGGGAAGGAGGATTCAATGAGAAGATGACTTGGGGGAGGGGGAAGACTTTCAGTCTTTCACACAGGGCCACATGCTCAGAAGGGCCCCATACTTGGTTTGACACACTACCTCATTGTCTTGAAAATCTTAATAAATTTTTAACAAGAACTCCCACATTTTCATTTTATATTGGTCCTGCATATTAGGTAGAGGATCCTGCTTTCAGATAATTGGGAATGAGCTTTGTAGGAAAGGGGAATAGCAAAGAGCATATCTGGAGTTTACAAGGAGCAAGGAGGCCAAGGAGACTGGAGATGGAGTCAGGACAGTAATGGGGTGATGATGTGCCACATAATGTGAGATCATCCTCTAGGTGGGATGGAGAACAGTTTGTGGGGTTTGAGCAGTGGAGTGACTCAACATGTGTTTTGAAAGAATAGCTCTGGATTTTTATTGAGAATAGACTATAGATGGGCAAGAACAGAATTGAAGATACCATTAAGAGGCTATTGCAATAATCCAAGTGAGACATGGCTTGGACATGTTGTTAGAGTGAAGGTAGTGAGAGATGGTCAGATTCTGGATGTGATTTGGAGGATTTTTCAGATTTTATATAGGGTCAGAGATTGAAGGAAGAGTTGTGGATGGCTCTAAAGTTGGCCTGAGCAACTAGAAGGATGGAGTCGCCATTTTGGGAATGTAGAAGGCTGTGGCAGAAGCAAGTTTTCCAGGGAATAAGAGGAATTCACTTTTAGACATTTTAAGCTTAAGTTATTTCACCTCTAAAAGGAGATGTCCAATAGGTAATTGAGTATCTGTCTTGGGAGTTCAGGGGAGAAACTACATTGACAATATATATTTAGAAATTATTAGCTCAAATGGATGACATTTAAAGTCATGGGAGAAGATGAATCAGCATGCAAGTGTACAGAGAGAAAAGTTCAAGGTCTGAGTTCTGAGGTGCTCCATGGTAGAGGCAGAACATGAGGGGGAACCAGCAAAAGGAAGGCTCCTAAAGTACACTGCATATAGAAAAATTACCATCCAATAAAAACTGAATAAGAAGAATATCTCTAAATATACTGGAAAAAACAGTGGCATTCAGTACTGCAGATATACACAGTTTTGACATCAGTCCAGGCTTTAGTAAGAGCTCCCAATTTAGATGATCCACTAGCAAATGGATATAACTGACTAGCAGAAGAGCAATGAATCTCAAGCCATGGAAATGGATAATTATTATTATTGTTGTTAATAATTTAAAAAGAAGAAAGAGAGAAATAGAGTCTGGACTTGTAGGATGTCCAACAATCCCAGTTTCCCTGATACTGAGGCAATTCCCAGGATGCAGGATTTTCATGCTAAAAGTGGGAAAGTCCCAGGCAGATGAGTTGGTCAACCCAACATGGTGTCAGTCTTTTATTTGCATCCAGTCTTCCCAGCTAATACCTTATGGTTTCTCATCTGTAAAAACAGGAGTAATACAGGATTGTTATTAAGGTAAAACGGGAATATTATATATCAGAATGCCTGATGTTTAGTAGGTACTCAATAAATGATAACTATTATTAATATTAGGAGAAAACTGCCTTGTGTACCTCGGTAAACTCTAAGGACACCACTAGATTATGGCAAGCAAATTATTTGGTGTTCACAGTTATGATCCAGAGTTACAAAGGAACATTAATTATGTTCATTATATTTCTGTTTAGCACCATTATCCATTGAGAGGTATAGGGATCATGACATGAAATAAGAGGAAGCCCAACACAATATTTGGTTCTATCATAAACAGTATTTACACCATCATAATAATATTAACATTGGCTATTGACTTGTAACTTATAGAATTAAACTATAGACAAATTATGGGGAAATTAACCATGGTTTCAGAACAAAGTATAAATGCTATTAATCTGAATATTGTCAAAGTAGATCTATAGCTATCAAAAGAAGAGTGGAAATGGGGTAAAGACAGGCAGTGGAATTATCAAGATCCAAAGTGTGAAATTAAATACTATGTCTTGTTTGTGGAAAACAAAGCAGAGATTTAAACGTATTGTTTAAAGATGCCTGAATACAAGTGGAGGAACTGAGACTAGTGATAGAACCTTTTCAAAGGGTGGAGAAATTGGGATTGATGGAAGTGAACTAAATCCTCACTCATCATAAAATGGCAAGGTGTAAAGTTGATAAATTTTTTAAATGGTGTAATGTTATTGTTGAGAAGTATGGAGTTAACCACCACAAGAAAAAATTATAGAAATGATTAAAATAGTATCTGGGAACAGGATTGGAGTGGAGGCAGGAGACAGCCTCATACAGAAAATACATGAATCAGTATTTTCATGATAAGCCTCTTTCTCTCTCCCCCCATCTGATTTTAATAGTTTGCATTGATTATATTTATGAAAGAGATTTTAAAATTAAAAAGAGGAAGAAGCATATAAAATTGGCTGTCCATTCAGAATAATTTTTCAAAGCATATTTGAGTGCTTAAAGGCATTTAGCACTTCAGAAAACTGAGCTATTTGTAGTGACTCATTCTTTGAGTATGTAAGAAAACCAAACTTTTACTCCACCCAGTTCCTCCTCCATTCAGAAACTGGGTCACTATCAATATGGCTGCTGAAAATCATATTCTCATATCTTGATTGTACTTTATTTAGATAAGACTGACTGATCAACCAGCCACTATATTAGTTGGCTTGGGCTGCTTTTAAGAAAATATCACAGACTGAGTGGCATAAACAACAGAAATTTATTTTCTCACAATTCTGGAGGCTAGAAGTCCAAGATGAAGTGCTGTCAGGATTGGTTTCTGGTGAGGCCTCTTTGCAATGTTGGGCATCTTTTCATGTGCCTGTTGGCCATCTGTGTGTCTTCTTCGGAGAAAAGTCTATTTAGGCCTTTGGCCCATTTTTCTATTGGGTTGTTTGTTTCTTTGTTGTTGAGTTGTATGAGTTATTTGTATATTTTGGAAATTAATCACTTATCAGTCACGTCATTTGCAAAGATTTTCTCCCAGTCTATACATTGTCTTTTCATTTTGTTTATGGTTTTCTTTGCATACAAAAGCTTGTAAGTTTGATTAGATCCCATTTGTTTATTTTTACTTTTATTTCTATTGCCTTGGGAGACTGACCTAAGAAAACATTGGTATGATTTATGTCAGAGAATGTTTTGCCTATTTTCTCTTCCAGGAGTTTTATGAAAACCACCATTTTTAATGAAATCAAACCTTCTCCTCAGGATAACAGTTCTAACATACCAGCTGCCTAAATTTCGATGTTGTACATTATCTGGTATGCAAAGTGTTCCTTTTCAATTTGGATTTGGCAGAAACTTCAAAACACACAGGTAGTGTAGTAGCATCTGTACCAGGTTTCAGAGGGTTAACAGTTCTCCCATTGGTCAAGAAACTTTCCCAGCAGCTCATTTGCATTCTGAGTATCTGTATTTGTTTTCCATTGCTGTGTAACAAATTATCATAAATTTAGCAGCTTAAAACAACATGCATTTACAGTCTCACAGTTCCCGTATGTTAGAAGTCGGGCACAACATAACTTGGTTCTCTGTTCAGGGTCTCATGAGGCTGCACCAAGCTGTCTACCGGGCTGTGGTCCTATTGGAGTTTGGGGTCCTCTTCAAGCTCATCCAGGTTTTGGCGGAATTCAGGTCCTTTTGGTTGTAGGACTGAGGTTCCTGTTGGCGGTCAGCTGGGTGTCACCCTCTGCTCTTACAGGCCACCCTCAGGTTTTAGCCACGTGGCCCCTCCATTAACAGTTCAACACATGGCTGTTTGTCTTCTTCCAGGCTAACAGGAAAATGTCTCCCTGATGTTTCACATTTTAAAGGGCTCATTCTAATCTAATCCACAGATCACATTCAAATTTTGTCAATTATCCCAACAATGTCTATTATAGGTCCAGGATCATACATAGCATTTAATTGTCATGTCTCTTTTATCTCAAGTTCCTCAGTCTTTCCCAACTTTTATGACCTTGACATGTTTTTTAAATTAATGTATTTTATTTATTTATTTTTGGCTAAGTTGGGTCTTTGTTGCTGCGTGCACGCTTTCTCTAGTTGCAGCGAGCGGGGGCTACTCTTTGTTGCAGAAGCACGGGCTTCTCATTGCAGTGGCTTCCCTTGTTGCAAAGCACGGGCTCTAGGTGCACGGGCTTCAGGAGTTGGGGCTCATGCGCTCTGGAGTGCAGGCTCAGTAGTTGTGGCACACGGGCTTAGTTGCTCCGCAGCATGTGGGATCTTCCCGGACCAGGACTTGAACCTGTGTCCCCTGCATTGGCAGGCAGATTCTTAAGCGCTGCGCCACCAGGGAAGCCCCGAACTTGACATTTTTTAAAGAGAACAAGCCAGTTACTTTCTAGAAAATCCCTATAATGCATTGAATGTTTGTACCCACCCCCTACAAATTTGTATATTAAAGCCCTAATCTTCAACGTGATGGTATTTGGAGATGGGGCTTTTGGGAGCTAAATAGGTTTAGATGATGTTGTGAGACTGGGACCCTCATGATGAGATTAGTGTCCTTATAAGAAGAGGAAGAGACCATAGCATCTCTGTCTGTCTGTCTCTCTCTCTCTCTCTCTCTCTCTCTCTCTCTCTCTCTCTCTCTCT